>NC_029774.3:118897197-118943766 GCF_000817695.3 Arachis duranensis | reverse complement strand
TATGATTGTCATATATTTATAGGTATTATAAATATAGTAATAGCTATTTATTAGAATAATAAACATTATTAATTTATAATTATTAATTATTCATATGTATTATGTAATAGAAATTACTAATAACGTACATTACTTATAAGAATAAATTATTAATTTTGTGAAATGTTACACTTAATTTCTCCCACTGATTTTAGTTTGCCTGGTTTGGAAAATTTTTCTTAAACGGCGCCCTTTTTGATTTTTATTAAAAAAAAATAAAGAAACTTAAACCTAAGGAGAGACCCGCAAGCCCCTGCTCCTCCCAAGACCCGACTCACCTCTCTTCTTAGCTAAAAAATGAAATAACAACGAAACAAACCCTAGTAGCCTCCGCCCTCTCTTATCCCCGTATTGCAACCATTGCTCACCACAACCATCGCACCTCCACAGTCATGCTCCACCGCCTCGTTTTATCATCTCCCAGTGCTTTCTTTCTGTAGTGGTTGGCGTCGTCTGGTCATCGGAGCCAGGATTGAAGATTCGTCACCACCGCCGCTGTGGAGTTATCTATTGTCGTTCCCGGCGTCGAGTTTTTTGTTCTCCTCATCGTCACCGCCGAGCTCTCTCCTCTCCTCGCCGTCACCGCCGAGGTATCTCTTCTCCTCGCCATCACCGCCGAGGTCTCACTTCTCCTCACCGTCGCCGTCGAGGTCTTACTTCTACTCGCCGTTGCCATGAATCTCTCTCTTTGTCGCCATCAAACCGGCTCTTTCTCTCTCTGACCCTTCATCTGGTTAGATTAAAGACTGCTTCTTAAGTTTGTTTGTTCTTGTTTTGTTGATCTGTTTTTAACACTTCTAAATTATTGGTTGAGTTGCTGGGGTGGCTCACTGATATACTGTTGCCGAGATTTTGTTAATATCTGACTATTCTGAGTTGCTGAGATTGCTCTAATAGTATTGTTGATTGTTTTTTCTTGTGTTTCTCTGGTTATCTAGTCGGCATTAAGCACAATTTATTGAATTTGATTTTGATCTCTTGCTTGTTTTATTATGTTGATTTGTTGCTAATAATACTATTTGAGCTGTTGGGTAAGGTACTGAATCTGAATTGTATGACATCTTGTGAATTTGGTTAAATTTTATATGCTATTGTTAACATGTTTTTTAGTTGTATATTTTTTTGGGTTAAAAATTTAATTTTTCAAATGCTGTTTATTTTGATTTAGACTGAAATTAGAAAAAGAATAAAAAGAGGGTTCAAATAGTACATACATGAGACATACACAAACAATGTGACTTACCTGGTTGAAGATCCATATAACTAGCTATTGGTGTGATAATTAAGGAGTTCAACAAACTGAAAAACAAAAACCGAGGTTCATCATGAGATATAAAAACAATTTAATGTGAAACATCTCAAAGTAGCATGTATAAAAATATTTACAGAGAAACCCAAGTAGAGGAGAACCAGATAGGTGAATGTGGCTTCAGAAATGATTAAGTGCTGAACTTGTGTAAACTGATTGTATTGCTTTTCAGTGAAATTTATTTAGTTGAATAAGCACGTTTATAACATTTGAGAATCACATATTTTTATAACTGATTATCTCAACAAACTTTTGAAATTCCCATAAAGTTCTCTATTTTTATGTTATCCTAACCGTTTACCTCCACTTAAATTATGCAGGTGGTACATTTTACTTTTATAAAGATACAATGGTTAACTTGTTTAAGTTAATATGGTAACTTAATAACATATTTGGTGCAACGACTAAGGAACATGTACATTGCATAATAGAAATTTAAAAGTGATTTGAAAATACTCTAACAAACTATTTAAATTGATTAAGTTAAATCTGATTGTCAAACGGTGTTGTGATCTGATTGCATAACAGAAATTTAAAAGTGATTTGAAAATACTCTAACAAACTATTTGAATTGATTAAGTTAAATCTGATTGTCAAACGGTGTTGTGATCTGATTGCATAATAGAAATTTAAAAGTGATTTGAAAATACTCTAACAAACTTTTGAATTGATTAAGTTAAATCTGATTGTCAAACGGTGTTGTGATCTGATCCCATTTTTTCTCGTTTTCTGTTGTATACGTAAACCCCAAAATTTCGATTTTTTTTATATAAAAAATACTACTGGTTCGTTTTCTTTTTGTTCATTCGTAAAATTGTTTTTCCCTCTTTCTTTCATTCTTCCAGCGATATGTTTGCATTGAAAGAAGATCAATGAGAAACCTTGTTTCCTTGTTCGCCTGTTTGTAGCTCGTTTATAAGGTAAGCTTCTTCTTCGTCATCTTCATCTTCTTCTTCAGTCTAATTTCATGGGAAAAGGGTTTTAGCTTTCTGAAGGAAAACAAAAGGGTCTAACTTTTTTAACAAAGGTCTTTCCAAAACCCATATTGTGAAAGTTGGCTCCTTTGTGTGAGAAAGTGAGCTCTGATGTTTTTTATTAGTGTATATACATAATGTCATGAAGAAAATTGGAATCTATCTTTTTAGTTCATGTATACTTAAATGCCCACACTTTATTTTTTCATTCATTCATTGTCTTGTTTGATCGAATAATCTTCAAACTATATCAAACCAAAGTATCATCATATATTATTATAACGAATATATATACACAAAAAGCAAATCACCAATTCAAACTATGTATTTATATTCAAACTATGTATTATTTAAGTTTTTCTAATGTATAAATTTAATATAATTATATTATCATGAAGGAAAATATACTTTAAATGTATAATATGCGGAGTGAATTTTATGGTAGTATCTAATTTTATTTAATTTATTTTTTTATGTTAAAATTTAAATATTTAATAATTATTTATTTTTATACTTTTAAAATTAAATATTAATTTTTATTTTAACTTTTTTCAATAAATTAAATAAATACTTTTAAACACCATAAGTAAAAGGCAACATAACATTTAACAGTGAACTAAGAAACTAAAGCATATGTAATATTTTAGTGCACAATGAAAAAGCCAAGATAGCGAATGCCAAACATATCACACAGATTAAGGAGGAAAAGTAGAGATAAAGGAGGATTAAAGCTCTTATTAGTATTCTAATTAGGGAAACATCAACTGTCTTTTAGTTTTTTTTATTCATAAATTGCTATAGGTTTATAGTGGTTCATAAATTTTTTATTCTTTTATCCGTACCAAAATTTTTAAGTAAATAGATAAAACAAATAAAACAGTATTATTGTTGGTTAAGACTTAAGAGATGGCAATGCTCGAGCACTGTTTGATTGGAATACTTTGATGTGTGAACTTGCATCTTGTTTGTGCATCTGTAGGAGAAGAACAAGATCTTAATATTTATTACAAATAGATAGATAGACAGTTAGTTATTTAAGGTAGTTGTAAGTTAGTTAGTTATACTTTCAGTTACTAGTTCTATTCTGTTATAACATATTATAGTCTAGATGAGATCAAAGTATATGTAATATGTTCTGGAAATTAAGCTGATCAATATAAATTTCTCATTTACTAATTTGATATTTATTAGTCAGTTTAGTTAGAGGACATGTTAGTTGGAGGAATTTGTATTGAAGAGATTGATTTGAACTTTCTGTTCATCAGTTGAACCAATCTGGGTTGCGCACTCCTCAGTGTACACTTCAAGGCACCCTCACGAAACCACAAGATCTGAGTGTAACCAAGGTCTATTTCTTTCTTCTCACTTGTTAAATCATATTTAGATTCAGTTCACCATCTATGACTAATTTCTCCTATGACTTTACTAGAAGGAAGCTTTTGTATTTCGGTATGGTTTTTGGTGGCAGGGTTATAGGAACATGTAGTGTTTCTACTGTGCTTGTGTTTTGATGAGATCTTACTCCTCATTGTTTGACATTCCCTGCCATTGTGCAGCGCCTTGTTTCATTTTGGGGGAAGAGGTTCGGAGAAGAAGTGGATCAAGATCTTAATATTTACCTGCAAGTGACGTAGACAGGTTAATCGTTAATGTCTTCCTAATTATTTATGTCTTTTCTTTTTCGTCTAATATTATCTCTCATCCCTTTTTACAATAAGTCATGAATCATGATTATTATTAAATATAAACATCTAAAGCAAGGACAAAACTTCAGATTTTATTCTTGTGTGTTTTTCTATTCTTTTCTTTTTGTGTTGTTGGGTACTCTTTGCAAGCAAGTTAAGATCATTAACACAGGGAATCTTATCGGTAAGCAATTCTAAATGACAGTGATTAGATACTAGCTTTAAAAATGGAAAGAAATATTAGGGGGTCAATGAATTAATTAATAATACTTAGTGCCTCACTCTTGTAACTTGAATTTAATGTTTGCTAGAACGAATTTTGGAATAAAAAAATCTACAAAGGGGTAGACAGGGCCTGAACTTGAAGGAAAAGATCACGAACAGGCTAGAATGAAGGAGAATGTGATAATTAGAATATATTAGTTTTAGTAGAAAATTCAAAACACTCACAATATTAGAAAATTAGTAGAATATATTAGTTTTAGTCAGTAATGTGGTATTAATATTTAAAAATATAAATTAAAAATATATTATTAAATTATTAAATTAAAAAATAACACTTATGGGAAAAAATTGGTTAACGGGTACCGAATTTGTTAGTTTAGATTACTTGAGTTTAGATTACTTGAGTTTGTTCTCTCACATTATAACTAAGGTCTGATGACTGTTGATATAGTAAATAATTTAAAATTATTTGTATTACTATTTCTCCATTATTCTTTTCTTAATACTATGCTTCTTACATTCTTTCATAATTTATTATTTAAGGTTGTTTCTTCATTTTGGTCTCTGCCTCGTTTGGCTTCATATATAGAACAAAAGTAGGAAATACTGTATACAGTAAATATTAATACTATCTATATATGTGGAATTGTAGGTAAGAACACTATCTAATATTAATATAATTTGTCTACTAATATTGTTTTATATACAGGTTTTTAAGGATGCCTAGGAAACCAAGGTACAATATTATACGGGAACCCCCGAAAGATGCCAGAATTAATGACGGTACTGAAGAGACAACAGTTAGTGTTTGTGGTTAAGTTTTCTTGACGTAACCTTTAGTGAAAATTAAATATGTCCTTCAGTTGACTCATCGAACCGCATTAATTTTTCTCCCGGCAAAATTACTAGTTTAAGAAATAAAATAATTCTCAATATTAATTCGTTCTCTAAGATATAATTCTAAATAGTTTCACATTGCGTTAAGGTTGGGACCACGACTAGAGGAGCTCAGACATCACGGGAGGAAACACGTGATAGGGTTCCTCCGATATCATCCTCAGCTAATAGAGCTCCGGTAACCCGTATGAATGAACCGTTTCGTGCATCGCGCATCGACCATAGGAATGCACAATCGAGTACTGCTGATGACCTTCAAACTCCAACAGACAACACAGAGACTCGGCATCGCGCGGAAGTGGCTGATCATGAATTAGCGGATGAGGATTACGACCTAGAGGCGGATGAAGTTCCATCATTTGATGACCACATCGACGACTTGTTTGCTGCCCAAGAAGTCGAAGGTCAGCATAACAACAAGAAAGCTAAAGATACAGATTCCTGGGAAGTTACTGTTATCGGTAAACATTTTTTTTCCTCCCATTTTGGTAAACAGTGATCTGTATAGTCCTTTACTTCTATTTTTCTTTTGTGCAATGATTAGAGATTAATTTTGTTTCCCATACACTTCTTAAAGGACGGTGTCAGAAAAGTTTCTAAGCTGAGTGTGAAGGAGGCTATAGCCCTCCCTTCTAATACGAAGATAGTACTCCCATTTAACAGTTAGCTGCAACCGATTGGTCAGGCGGCAGGATTACTAAGTGGTTTCATAGGGAATTTGGGTGCGGATTATTCCCAGTTCCCCATATACTTAGAAAGTTGGAAGCTGGTGAGCAAAGCAAAGAGGGATCATGCGTACAACATGCTTAAGGTAGAACTTTAAGCTTCTACAATTTAAGCAATTTTAGTTTTTGGTTTTTTCTTTTTAGGTCGTTTGCATGGGTAATTTAATTAGTTAGTAAAATTTTCATATTGTGTTTGTCACATCATCATTTAATCGCTTCTCATTTATACATAATTGCGACTGCTTCTACTGGATTTGAGGGTCATACTTCAATAATTTAAATTAGCCTGTAATTGTTGTGGCATGTCTTAAATATATCACTCTTATACTTGTTTGTTGGTCCTCGTTAATGACAATGTAAATGGGTTGCAGCGGGTCTTTTACTATGAGGACGATGCTGGAGGAAAAATAAAGCGTGATATTTTGAAGATGATAGGAAAGAACTGGAAGGATTCAAGACACCACTTGTTTCATAGGTGTTACAAACAAATAAGGACTTATGAGGAAAATCTTCGGCATCACCCGAAAGGAATAGACAAAAATGATTGGAAAAAGTTCATTGACTATCGCCTGAATGAAGAAACGCAGGTAAGCCTTGGTATATTTTATTATTTCCACATAAAAAAACATGTGTATATATAGTAATTCCCTTACGTTTGATATTCATCATATCTTTCTCATTTTCATTTGTTTTGTTACTTGTTCATAGAAAAAGTGTGAACAGAACACTTTAAATCGGAGCAAGCAAGTTTACACACATACTGGGGGCTCCAAAACCTTGGCACGAAAAAAAGACGAAGTGGTAATAAGTCATCATTTGCATTAAGATTTCGATTAAGCTTCTTGAAAAATATTGTTGTTTACTAAATTGTGTCAATATCAATGATATAGGAGAGAGAGCAAGGAAGGCCCGTTGGTAGAGGAGAGTTGTTTATCATGACTCGTATATCCACCCCGATGCGCATGTTGTTAGTGTAAGTGATATACCCCATTTTGAGGGTTTATCTTGTGTTGATTTCAGGGGTTTTATCAATAATTCCACACGCTTTCTATATGA
Organism: Arachis duranensis; assembly: GCF_000817695.3. Lineage (NCBI taxonomy): Eukaryota > Viridiplantae > Streptophyta > Magnoliopsida > Fabales > Fabaceae > Arachis > Arachis duranensis. Next base: position 118,936,856 of record NC_029774.3, on the reverse strand, counting down.
AAATACAAGACTTTGTGTTCCTTTCCTAATTTTGCCTCATGGATGAAAATATGCTTATTTTGCACTAAATTAGATACATTTCTAATCTTCTCTTGGTGCCATTCGATGCCGTGACCTGTGTGTTAAGTGGTTTCAGAATATAGGGCAGGGATAGACCGGAAGAGAGAAGGATGACGGGTGCAAAGGAAGGGAGCATGAGAATTGAACTTTGGAAATCTCAGCATGAGCGCGTGCGCGCACTTGACGCCTCCGCGTGGATTGAGCAGTTAGAAGTCGAAGCCAAGAGCCAAGCCACGAGCCGGCTTGCGTAGCGGCTAGGCCATGATCTTCGTGGGCGCGCACGCGTACATTACGCCTCCGCGCACATTACAAGATGCCGTGGTGGCGCGCACGCGTACATTGCGCGTGCGCGCCGATGTTCGAATGTGATTTTTTTAAAAGAGCCACGTGACTTGGGCGTGGAGGCAGTTGGGAATCCCATTTTGGGGAAGTGCCCTGGCGGGAAAAGCTTAAGAAGACCAAAGGAACAAGGGTTAAAGGAATTTTTAGCTTATTTTCTAGATTCTGGATATTTTTGGAAGATAGTTAGTTACACTCTTGGAGAAGGAGAGAGATTCCAAGCTCTCATTAGGGTTCATCTTCATCCAATTTCTGAATTTTCATTCACTCTTTGGTGAGATCCATTGCAATTCTCAATTCATTTTTTTCATGTCATAGATCTTCTTCTCCAATCTCAATTAGTGTTTGTAACTGCTCAATTCTCATAGATCATAGATTCAATTTTGTAGTTTTGGATTTAATCAATTCCTTTAGAATCTCATTTCCATTGTTGTTCTTTGTTAATTGTTGTTAGTTCCTTGTGTTGAAATACTTTTAATTCTACTTTCTTCTCAATTTTACTATGATTTTCACTCTTGCTCATCAAATGTTTGATAAAATGCCAACACTAGTTATGGAGTAAAAGTTTCTTACTTGGCATAGGGTTTGGGCCATTAGAAGAAGTTGAATAGTTGTGTCAATTGTTGATTTGGAATTAGGGATTGCTAATTGACTTGGAGTACACTAAAGCTAGATTTCCATAAGGTAAGGCTAGGACTTGTGACTCAAGTTGATTACTCTCATTTGACTTTCCTCTATACCTAGGGGTTAACTAAATGAAGCAAGGCCTAATTGTTGTCATCATTGAAGGAACTATAAGGATAGAATTTCTAATGCCAACCCTACGCCAAGTCTTTTAAGGATTGATTGTTTGTTTTCTATTTTGCTAAAACCTTCAAAGAATCATAACAAGGCTTCCTAATCAATAAGATGCACACTCTAGCAATTTCAAGGAAGGACGACTCGGGAGACTAGTACTCTCGGTTATAGATTGTAGGATTATTTGGTGCGAAGTTTAAGTGTCGATTAGACTATACTCACGATCATATTCATCATTGAATTCTAAATCGACATGCTAAATCTCGTTTATCAGTAAGTCATGTTTGAAAATTTGAAGCAATATATAGCTTACTGTATATATCGTGCTACTGTTAACTTCTTCCTTTCCAATGCTGTATATTTTTAGGAAGCAATTTCAAATGTTGAGAGGCAGGATGGATCCTCTAAGCAACTTTCACAGGATGACTCGTTAGCACAAGTTCTCGAAAAGGAGCACCCAGGACGAGTTCGTGCCCTAGGTGCTGGACCATGTCCCACCCAAATCTTTGGTAACGCTGCTGGAATACCATCGGGTTCTGCAGAGTCCAATGCAGAGGATAAGAGGATGATTGCAGAATTGACGGCTAAGCTAGAAGAAGAGCGGGCGAAGAGACAATCAATACATAAGGTCTTGGGATATGTAATCCAACAGTTAGGAGGCAATTTGCCAGTTGAGATTGCTGAAGAGCTGGCTTTTGTGGGCGGTACACCGGACTCGTCATGCGTAGGGCCATCTTCATCTGGAAACCACGACCCGCAACAAAAACTTTGAATTTCAATTAATGGTCTTGGATACCTTTTACATTTAAGTTGGTTTAGTATGTTAGGCTTATTTTATCCAACTTGAGCATTTTTACTTTATTTTGGATGATATTATGACAATTTCGTTATATATGTTATTTTTGCATAACTTTAATTTGGTTTGTTATGTTAATTGATCTGTTTTACTTAGTTGCAATTTCTTGGCGGTTTGTAACCGCCGCAAATTGGATAATAGCAATTCCCTTTACATACTGCGGCGGTTAATAACCGCCGCTAAACCTAAATGGCATTTTGCGGCGGTTATTCCAGCGGTTGATTAAAACCGCCGCAATCCGTTTTGCCGCGCCCTATCTTCCGGCGTTCCCAGGAACCGCCGCGAAATGTTCTGCGGCGGTTCAAAACCGCCGCTAAACGGCTCCAAGAACCGCTGCTAAATGGCGTTTTTGTTGTAGTGAATAAATTTTTATAAATATCAAAATCTAACAATACAATTTATCGTCTAAAAATAAAAAATATTTTTATATAAAAATAATTATAAAATTTTTATATAATATCCATCTTTTATATATATAGCTTGTATTATTAAGTGTGTTGTGTAGTAGTTGAGCAAATTGCATTGCAACATCAAAATTCAACAGTTCTTGTAATTTAAAATATTTATTATTGTGGTAATTAAAATTTTGTATATATTGTATGATTTAATAATTTTATAAGTGTGAGTCTCATTATTTTTCTTTTAATATTTACATATGTATACTAGTTTTGATTTAGGGAGCAAGCGCGCTCCGCCTGTCCGCCACAAAAAGGAGTACAGAATTGCATTGGCATTTAATTTGTATGATATTAACATTATGGAAAAGTATAAGGAGTCAATAGAATATTTATATAATGTATATAATAGAGGTTTAAAAAATATTAGAGATATAATTATTAGTATTATTTTTTTTATTAGCTGAAATTTTTGGGATGAGTGATATTATGACATGGTATTAGAATTTTAGATTCAATGAGTGATGTTCATTTTGTAACTCAATAGCCCATTATACATATTATATAAATAGTTCATTGACTCCCTAGCAGGACTCTAAAGTTATATTCTTAATTCATATAACTAACGTGTAAAGTTGGCGGCATTATTTTTAATTGGATAAAGTAACTTATATCTAGTTATATATAAATAAAATTTTGAGGCTTGCTACATATACAAGTTTTTTTGACTTACAAGTCTTACAAGTTCAATAAAACACACGCATTACACTTAATTAACGCATTACACACTTTCACATTTAAGAGTAAATAAAATGCACGTTATTCAATAACTTCCTGTTTCCAAAGCGCGCTACTCACCATGCATTATGAACGACTCTTCTTCTTCTTCCTCCATGAAAATAATTTTCTTGCCAAATTTGAAGATAATGGAATTTCAGAAATACACTCAAACAATTACAGAAATACACCCAAAGAATTACAGAAATATACCCAAACGGTTACAGGAATTCACCCAAAGGATTACAGAAATACACCCAAAGGATTACAAAAATACACCCAAAGGATTTAAGAAATACACCCAAAATTCGTTGAAGTACACCTTATGCATATTTCAGAACTCTTTCTCTGTCTCCTCCTCATCTTCTGCTGCTTCTTCTTCTTCAAAAATGATTTCAGAGCTTGATGTAAAAAAAATGGAAATCGAGAATAACAAAAAAAGAAAACAGAGAGAAAAGCACGTAAATGAAGAAGAAGAACAGAAAGAGGAAGAAGAACGTGCAGCAAGAAGAAGAAGAAGGAGAAAGAGAAGGCAAGAAACGAAAGAAAAGAAGAAGAAGAGGAAGAGGAAGAAGAACATGCAAGAAGAAGAAGAACGAGAAAGAGAAAGCAAGAAACGAAAGAAAAGAAGAAGAAGAAGAAGAAGAAGAAGAAGAAGAAGAAGAAGAAGAAGAACGTGCAGCAAGAAGAAGAAGAAGGAGAAGAGAGAAGGCAAGAAACGAAAGAAAAGAAGAAGAAGAAGAGGAAGAGGAAGAAGAAGAAGAACGTAGACCTTGCATCGCATTTTTAGGGTTTATTCGTTAATTAACTTGTAAAGCATACAAGCCCTAATGACTTGTATGCAGAACTTTTCTCTAAAATTTTATATATAAAAGTTTAATTCTATCCAATATGTAATAATACTATCATACACTTATCTTAAGTTGTTATATATATCGCAAAATGGTTATCATTATAGTGACTATAAAACTTGATGACACTTAAAAAAATGATGTTAAAATTAAAATAATATTTTTTTAATATTTAAAAAAAATATAAATAAAAAGTATTATAAAAACAAAAAATATAACCTTAATTCAAAAATTATATAACCACCATAGCAAGTATAATGATAGCCAGAATACAGTCGACACTCGACACAATTCTTAATCTACAACTAATAACATTTGATTTTGACTTTAGTAACACCACTAAAATATGCTATTATAACTTCATATTTTAGTTTGTAGGTATATATAACTGAAAGATTTTGTTAAAAAACTACTAAAGATTAAAATAAAAAAAACAAAAATAAAAAGATTGAATAAATATTAATTTTTATTTTTTTATATTATATATGTTTTTTTTTGTTAGGTGGATTGAACAATTTTTAATTTTTTTTTCCCTCGATTGCAGTTAATAAGAGTAAGAGTTGAACATGAGATTTTTGAGATAAAAAGAGACAGAATACGGTGTGAGTTAAGGCTCATTAGCATATTATATATGCTGTAACATCATAAATTTAACCATAAAGCCAATTATTTTTTTTAAACCATAAAGCCAATTATACATATATTTATTTAGTTTTGGGCCCGAAAAGCCGTTATATTAACAGTTCTTCTTTTATTTGGGTCCATATTTAGTTCATCAAACAACTAAAATAATTTCGCCAAATTTTTGTCCGTCTCTTTATGGCTTGGGCTTTGCATCCCTTATATTTTAAAAGGTAAAAATTTGCGGTTAGTAAAATTAATAGTTACCGACCAAAAAAAAAAATAAATTAAAAGTTGATAATTATTAATTTTATATAAAAATAATTGTATATAATTTTTTATTATTTTAAAATTATCATATAAGAGTGAGAGACTGCAATACTTGACAATTTTACATATTATTATTTTTTTCTTATAGATAATTTGACATATTAACTACCGCCGGAGAAGGCACATTACCAGTCCATATTGATATTTACAATTATGGCATCATCATTAATTGTTGGAACCATTATTTATCTATAATCTAGTTCATTCTGCCAGTTTTGTCTGGCACCGTAGCCCAAAAGGGCATTGGTGATATATAAAGAAAAGACAAGACAATACCACTAGGAAATAGAGGTACATTTTGTACTTAAGAGTTCTGTTTCTATTTCTATATATGGTTGTGTAAAATTAAAGACAGTAAATGAATGTTATTTTTTTTTTGTTTCTCACGGTATCTCCCAACGCGACAGGTCAAGGACTAATTCATCGCGGTACTGAGCTCCATTTAAGGGTTTGCCGCTGGCCAATGGATTGCTGCATGCACAAGGCGGGATTCGAACCTCCAACACTTATTTAAGCGGATTAGTGAGCTAACCACTAGACCAACCCAACTTGATTTCAATGAATGTTATTTAATCTAATCTAATACTAAATTATTAACAGAGAATTGTCAGGTAGTGAAAATTTTACGTTTCTTGAAATAGAGAGTTTGAGAGTTGAATTGACTATGGTGTTTCTTATGCAAATTAAAGTTGTTGTATTATACTATTATCTGTGGTTTTCTACTATTGGGTTATGTATGAAGTAATATTAGCTTCAATATCTTTAATGTCTTTTAACAATTGTCTCTTCAATTTCTCTCTTTAATGTTTATCTATTTTTTTATTCATTTTTTGCTACATACATTGAATTTAGATCTTTTAAATTTTAGATTTTTATTTTAGAAAATAAAATGAGATATCTCATTATTAAATATTTTTTTTATATTTTTTTGTTCCATTTATAAAATAAATAATAATAGATCACACTTTACCTTCTAAAAAAAATTCAAAATTTAGAGAATTTAAATTCCATACATTTATTTCTCTTTCCTCCCTTCTGACAATTCTTTCTTTAATAACAAGTAAGAAGAACGAAAAATTTTAAATTTAAATTTTAAATTGAAAAAACAAACATATTTATAACCCCTTCTTTCATTATTTACTATATTCTTCTGGTTGCCTCACTTATTTTTTATTTTTTCAATCTGTCATCGTGATCACGGTGGTGACGAGAGCATGGTGATAATTGCGATTGCTACAATTGCGGTGGGATGGGTCACATGGATTGGAATTGTAACCAAGAAGGAAGTGAATGTGGAGGCATGCATGACAGTGATGGTAGACGCAAATCTGTTATAACTATGGGATTTCTGGATATTTTGCAATAGACTGCCCAACAAATTCTTTGAAAATAAGATTTAATCACTTTCGATTTTCAAAAATTTTCAATTTCAAAGTTTTTTGTTTAATGTTTTTCAAATTTTTATCCAAATCTACTATATTTTGAATTTTTGCATTTTTTAAATCTTTTTTTAATGCTTCATCAAATTCTACACTTTTAGTGAGGTGTTCAATTATGAGACTCTAAGACAATAAACCTTATCTATTCCAGGTAGTGAAAATTAAAAGAATATTGATAAAGAGAACTTGAGAATTAGATATTTTATAATATTTTCTATACAATTAATTCATTTGTAGTCTCCCATTCAATTTTTTTTTCAAGTGAATTCTGCTTCTTATTTTTCATGACTTCTAACAATTTCTTCCTTTAATTAATTCTCTTTCATCACCGATTATTTTTCATCCATTCTCTATTTCAATATTTATTCCCTCCTCACCTAATAAGTAACAAAAACTTAAAATTTAAATTTTGAATGGCAAAAAAAAGGTATACTTATAACCCCAACATTAATTATTTAGTGGATTTGTAGAGTTGCTTCTCTACTTATTTTTTGAATCCATCATCGTGGTGGCGGTTACATTGCAATGAACATCGAGGTTGGAACTACGGTGGTGGATGAGGTGGTGACCGCTATGGTGGTGGAGCAGAACATGGAGGTGGCGGTTATCAATGTGGTGGTGGTGGATTCAAAGGAGAAAACGGTAGATCAGTAGAAAAAATTGAGCAGCGATAATTTAGAGCACATGCAGCAAGACTAGAAAAGTATAGAGCATATTACCAGTGTAACACCCCAATTAGCCTAAACTTTACCTCATGTTGTAAAGCAAAGGTTAATTAGAGATTACAACAGTTCTACACTTATACATATATATAGAGAAAATTAATATAATCTAAAAGCCTGATGAATGATATAGCTCAAAAACAGGATTTAAAAGTGCAAAACGTATTAACGAAGCTTCTAACTTAGAGCACAAGAAACAAATGTGATATAACAAAAGATAAGGAGTATAATATCATAATAATCTAGCCACGACTCGCGGAGTTTAAGCCGGCTAGTCATATATACAGACCAACAGAAACCTGACAGTAAAAAGAGCTTATACAAGTTTTGTTTTCTCAATACATGCCTCTAGGCCAAAAACAAAATACAAAAGTGAGAGATATATAAACAAAATAAACAAAAAAGACTCCAAGAGTAACAAGATCCTCCGCTTCTGTCACCATCCAAGCAACTCACCGAGGTGGGTTGCGACCTGCATCTGAAAAACACAACAGAAATATGGTATGAGAATCAGAAGTTCTCAGTATGATAACAGTACCCAGTGATGTAGGATATAAGACTCCGGGATGCCAAAGGCAATCCTAGACTTCATATCCATCACAAGATTTCAAATCTTAAGACATAACTAAAACAGTAAAGCATAAACATATATAAGACCTTAACATAAGATAAACAGGGTCCTCTATCTTAAGGAGTTTTTATTCTAACCAAACACCGCTGTCCCACAGCCTTCACCAACCTATTCTCCATGCGATCCCATCGCCACCGCCTTCCGAACCTCCTCAATCCTAGTAGAAATCACAATTATATACAATGCAAGAAAAACACAAGTATTGACATGTAAGGCAAGTAATTCAAGTAGCAATTAGGCATGTTATACAAATAAGCATACAATTACAAGTCGGCAAAGCAAACAAACAGGTAGAAGATGCACATGATGAATGCCTGCCCTATTGGCTGTGATATCACATTGTCGGTTCAACTGCCAACCCGAGATATGGTGCTCGGATCACGGTCCAGAGTTTTGTGGCTGCATACTCTAGTGATCCGAAGGGATGCAGTGTGATACTCTTGCCACGGACCTCACATCTCAACGCAAGCGGGACGAACCACTGCCCTTACGCCGCCGCTACCTCGACAGGCGGGATCCAACCGCCGTCCCTGCCGGGCGCATAGCGTCTCATAATCTCAATATAAAATAGTAGTTCAGTGGTTTTTCAGAAAACATTTTCAACTCATCAATGAATCATAATTGAACATTCGAGTCCTTGACTCATCTCAACCACTGTCCAATCAACATTTTCAATCTGAGTCCTTGACTCAACTCAACTACTGTCAACTCAATCTTTATTCCGAACTCATCCGTTCATCAGTACTCATTTCACATATCAATCATTCTTCTCATACCATCAAACCATCCTCAGTACACCAGAAACCTAATCCTCCATTTTTCTAATTTTTCATAAGAATATCAACTAAAACCCTTAGAGTATTTCCCATGTTTCAAATGCCCAAAACTAGGCCCAATAGTCTTAAAATGGTGTTATAGAAGCTTACAATCTTGTTGGAAAGGTGGAATAGTTGAAAACAAAGTTAAAATTTGAGAAACAGGGCGTGTGCGTACGCATAGGGGTGTTCGCACACACACCCTGGAGAAGTATTAAAACGTGTGCGTACGCATAGTGGTGTGCGTATGCACATGTACCAAAATTCACAATGTGTGTTCGCTCGCACAACTTGTGCTAGCGCCTTTAACAGACTGGCCGTTCCAATGTGTGCGTGCGCACAGGTTGCAAATACTCATTGGTATGTGCGCACACAAGCTGTGCTAGAACTGTAAACAGATTGCCTGTCTCTGCGTATGCGTACACACAGGTCTATGCGTGTGCACAGGTTAAAATTTTCGCAGAGATGTGCGTGCCCACAAGGTTGTGCGTGCGCACATACCAGAAATCATAAAATTCTGCTACTTTGCAAAATTTCAGATTTTAACACCAATCTTTGTTTGATCATAACTTCATCTTCAAAATTCCAAATCTTACAAATTTTATATCGTTTCGAAGAGTTTTCAATAAGCTTTAATTTCATACAATTTTCAACCAATTTTAAATACTGAGTCAAAAGTTATGATCAGACAAAGTTCACTAAAATTTCTTTTTTACCGAAAGTTCACAATTTACCACATTCCTCAATTTCACAACTTAAACCAACCAAAACCAACTAAAACCATTTCAAAGTCCATTTTCACCAAAATTTACCCTTTATGTCATATAACACCCAACTTACCATATTTTCCTTCACATATTATTTTCAACCTCAATATCACATATATCACATTATAATCAATCCCCTTCCACATTTTTTCAACCACATTACCATTTTATCAATCTCAACATCACACATATTATCACTATTCACTTTTCAATTCACACAATCAATCATCATCATCATATCATCATCAATCCATAATAAATCATCATATATCAATATTCAACAACTCATCAACCATTATAATTTAAACCTATCCTATAGGTCACTTGTTTAAGTGTCCATGAATATTATATACTACATAGAGAAAACCGAAACCATATCTTGACCGATTCCCAATATGCGCTATATCACCAATTTTAAGTGCAAATCAAGCTTTCAACCATCAACAATTCACCAAAAGCCACCAACTCAAATCCAAAAGCTCCCAAAATCACAATAATCAAGCTATAAGTTATACATAATTAATTCATAAAATCAATACTTAGGGTTCTTTATATACATAAAACCACAAGTGATTTGGAATTCCTTACCTTGCCTAATATGGATTAGGACAAAATCCACTAATTACCCGGTGCTAGATTGTACCTAAATAACTAAAATCACAAGAACCACTCATTCACCATAGCCAAAAACTGAATCTGTTATAGAAGGAAGAACTGGGCAAAAAATTGGAAGTTTCTTAGCACTTTGTTCAGATTAAATTGAGGAGCTCGACAAGAGCTTCGCGTGGCAATTGACGGCACGCAAATCGGATCTTTGGAGAGTGAAATATGGCTCCAAGAAGAAGATGATGAATAGTGAATTTTGGAACCCTACCTCTCTTCTCTCTTTTCACGTTGCTGCTGGTTGTGTGGTGTTAAAGTGGCTGAATTGGCCACTTAAACGGACTTATATAATGTTGGGTTTGGGCCCAACTTGGGCCTAGTCTAACCCGTTAGCATTTTTAGCCCGTTTAGTCTAACTTTGGGCCAAACCTTTAAAATTAACGTCCGATTTTCGACTTCTAATATTTTTCTAAGGTTTTTGACTGTTTTAAATTTTTCTCACATAGTACTGGGTACACTTGAACTGGTTCAACTGGTTTAACTGCCGGTTTGCAGTTTTTCACATAAAATACATTTTCTGACTCAGAAAGACCTATTGAGTCCAAAAATCATATTTAATTCCTCAAATTCTCACTCTAACTTTCCAGAACCTAAAAAGGGCAATATAATTACTTAATTAAACGGGTAATTAAGCTCGATTCTTTTATTTTCCCTACCAAATAAAAAATTTTCCCTCAAAATTTGGCTTTTCCATCATCATCCTTAAATGTTCCCTCAACCTAAACCTACCTCTCACCAGTCATCTTTTCATTCCTCGATGTGAACTTAATACTCTATTTACACTCTTTAGTCTTATTTATAATGTCACATCTTAACCGAATTCAAGCCTATGACGTACTCACCCTTTTCACTCTTAGATTTCCTTAATTCAACCTCAATACAACATTCACATTTCACTTCAATGCTTTCCAAATCTATCTTTCAAATAAATCAATTCCTACTTCAATCTAAGCCCAAAGTCTTCATGATTAGATATCGCAATCCCTATCTTTCCGATACAACATTTGCATTTTAATTATCACCCAATTCTAATTTATTCGCCTCCTCTCATCTTCATAGCTTATCCCGACTCATTCTGATCTTACTGCCACAATTAGACTTAGTTTTTAGAAAACCTTTACTTACATTAACCCACTAACTCTTCAAGTATTCAAGCCTAAGATACGTTTTAATCATCTTCATACGACCACTACTCACGACTATCATGTGCTATTGCATTCCTCAAGCTTCCGCTGCGCCACTCTGATTTTTTTAGCCACTAATTTACTAACTAATCACAATATTCAATCAAGTCATACATCATACACCGGACTACAAATCCTAGGCTTACTTCTAAACTTTCTCAACTTGACCCAAATAGTGTTTATGCTCATCCTAAGATTATGTGATAATTTAGTGCTTTATAGGGTCTCTATGCCTAATTCGAGTCTTAAACAATTTTTCTACAGCTCCAATTTCAATATCCATCAATTTCCAATTATTCAACACTTTCAAAGTCTGGCAACAGTTCTTATACTAGTTACAATTTTAATACAATCTACTCAATCGCACTCATAACACACTTAATCATTTCAAACACCTAAATATTCTGTTCTTCATTTTCTTTACTCATTTGACAAAACTCCAAGACCTACAATACCACCTTACCATTTGTTTCACATCTAATCATTCAATTCATTTTCAATTTTATTAATGTATACAATTCAACCTTCGTTAAACCTACTAAGCAATTAATGGACTTCTACTTATCATAACTAAAATCTAATGTTAGACTCAGCAAAAATTCAAGCCTAAAATTCATTCTCACTTATTTTATTCTCTTCTGGTTACTTCTCCACTCTATAATTCACCACGTATCAAATACTCTATTAACCAGCCTATAATATACACGTAAAAAGCAATTTCAAGTGCGAAAATTCCTGGGTGATAGTTTAACTCAAAATTGTAGTACTTTAGTAATTACTTTCTTCTCCGTGGTGGTAGTTCCTCCTTGCTCCACATCTTCAATACAAGTATAAACGCAGTAGGCTCCAGATCGTGAGTTAGAGACTTCACTTCGTATGGCCTCAACCATCGCGACGTACCAACCATTACCTCTTAATGCTACGTCGATATGCACTCCAAGACTTTCAACGAGGCGTTATCGTAGATCCTAACTAATTCCTGAGGTTCACATAACACAAGCACCGGTGATGTAGCTAATCGTTCTTTTAAGTTCAAGAAGAATTACAATTCATCGTTTGAGCCAATGGAGCATCTTTGTGTATCAATTTAGTCATAGGTAATGCCATTTGCAAAAGTAAGGCTTCACAACTCTTCCCAATATCGCACACTCGCAAGTTTTGTCCTTCGGATTTATAATTCGTGTCCTAAAGAACTAACATATCGATGATTGCATCTAAAAATTGCATACGATGTTGAAATGAACTCGAGTTATTTGAAGGAATACCAAGTTTAGAAGAGGGTAAATAATTTCTAATGGTATCCATACAAATTTGAAAAGACGCATTATTTTATGATCTAAGAAGGTTGTAGAAAATAAGAAAATACACCAAAAAGGAAAATAGAGTGCACCTCAAGGAAGGAATACCAAATTAAGAATCTTTAGGGGAAATAATACAGCAAATTGAATCAAATTAGGTCTTTACTGATTTTAAGAGTATTAAGAGCCCTTCAATAAAGGCGGTTCAACCTAACAGTACATGTTCAGGCATACATTAAGGAGTACAAGGTTCGCGTGAGGATATGTGCAAACAAGGAATAGGATTGGGCAAGGTTCAATTTATTCACCATGAGGGATTTCAAAATAAAGGACTCTAAGGTAATTTATAAAGGAAAAAGGTAATTTGGTTCGCAAGGATGTGTTAGGCCTTCATTCGTATAAGACCTCACATCGTCATTAAGATCACAGTGCTCTAGCAGCGTTACTCTGATTCTTTGGTCTTTAAGAATTAGATTATTTACCCACGCTAACCAGAAATGTCCCTAAGTTCCCTCAACTCTAGCGGCCTCACTCTAAGCGCACAAGTGAGTTTGGTCCTAAAGTCGCACAATACAGTTAAAGTTATATAACCAATTATACACTTACCTCTTATCTCAAGCAGCCGCGTAGGGAATTCACAGCGGATACACGACTTTACTATTGGTTTTGACTCGCATTCTAATTTTTCCCACGTCGGCAATCCCTGGCAATATGTCCAAACACGCCACAAGTATAACATCGACCATTTCCTTTTGCCTGGTGAAGCTGGGCTTTGTTGTTTCGTCTGAAGTTTCTTTGACCTCGAGGATGCTGAGTGGCATGTCCGTTCCTTTTGAAGATCTGGCCTCTGGGTGGAAAATACTTTCCATGACCTTTGCTACTGGTACCACTACGAACATCTCTCTCCAAAGTCACCTCCTTGACATAATCTTTAACAATTGTTGCCTTGTCCACCAATTCAGATATTCTCCTAATCTCCAATGGGGCCACAACACACATGATATCTTCCTTCAGCCCTACTTCGTATTTGACACATTTCCAGCCCTCATAGGACTCAAGAGTACCTTAACATATTCTCGAGAACCTACAGAGTTCCTCAAACTTACTGGTGTATTCAGCTATAGTCATGGACCCTTGCTTCAGCTGTAAGAGCTCCAATTCTCTGGCCTCCCTTATTGACTCATGTAAGTACTTTTTGTAGAAAGCTTCCTGGAATAACGCCCATCTAATGTCTACATTTTGTTGGTGTAGTAGTCGGCGCTCTCCCTGCCACCATTGTTGAGCTTCTCCAACAGTTGATAAATAGCATATTCCACAAACTTGTCATACGGTACATGTTGAGTTCGCAAGATCCGCTCCACAGGTTGGAACCAGTTATCTGCTTCAACAGGATTTATCGATCCATTGAAAATTGGCAGATCAGCTTTCAGAAAAGCAGCTAGAGTTCTCAGAACATCACCCAAGTTGTCCTCAGCACCTTCTCCATTTTCGTTCCCGGCTGATCGCCTTGTCCGTCGCATAGCATGAATAGCCATAGCAGTGCCCACTTGAATCGTGTTAGCTAAGTTAGTTATCGCTGCCATGAGTTTAGTGTGATTGTCTATCGGCGGGTTGCCCTCACAATCTCTCCATATAGGTGACTGACCTTGCCCGCGAATAGCCATTAGGGTTCCTGTTTACACCAAACAGTCGATATCAAGGTGATCAGTCTCAATATCAAAAGTCTAGTGCTTCAATTATCCCAAAAAGGCACTGACAAACAAGAATGCTATGAAATATCAAGAAGATAACCTAACCGCTCTGATACCACTAAATGTAACACCCCAATTAGCCTAAGCTTTACCTCGCGTCGTAAAGCAAAGGTTAATCAGAGATTACGATAGTTCTAAGCTTATACATATAGTATATAGAGAGAATTAATATAATCTAGAAGTCTGATGAAGGATATAGCTCAAAAACAGGATTTAAACACGTAAAACGTACTAACGATGCTTCTAACTTAGAGCACAAGAAACAGATGTGATATAACAAAAGATAAGGAGTATAATATCATAATAATGTAGCCACGACTCGTGGAGTTTAAGCCGGCTAGTCATATATACAGAGTAACAGAAACCTGATAGTAAAAAGAGCTTATACAAGTTTTGTTCTCCCAATACATGCCTCTAGGCCAAAAACAAAATACAAAATGAGAGATATATAAACAAAATAAACCAAAAAGACTCCAAGAGTAATAGGATCCTCCGCTTCTGTCACCATCCAAGCAACTCACGGAGGTGGGTTGTGACCTGCATCTGAAAAATACAACAGAAATATGGTATGAGACCGGAAGTTCTCAGTATGGTAACAGTACCCAGTGATGAAGGATATAAGACTCTGGGACGCCAAAGGCAATCCTAGACTTCATATCCATCACAAGATTTCAAATCTTAAGGCATAACTAAAACAGTAAAGCATAAACATATATAAGACCTTAACATAAAATAAACAGGGTTCTCTATCTTAGGGAGTTTCTATTCTATCCAAACACTGCTGTCCTACAGGCTTCACCAACCTATCCTCCATGCGATCCCATCACCACTGCCTTCTGAACCTCCTCAATCCCAGTAGAAAGCACAATTATATACAATGCAAGTAAAACACAAGTATTGACATGTAAGGCAAGTAATTCAAGTAGCAATTAGGCATGTTATGCAAATAAGCATACAATTACAAGTCGGCAAAGCAAACAAACAGGTAGAAGATGCACATGATGAATGATTGCACTATTGGCTGTGATATCACATTGTCGGTTCAACTGCCAACCCGACACATCTCCATGGAGATGTCACCCTTCGAAATCATAATTGGGAACTACCGAGATATGGTGCTCAGATCATCGTCCAGGGTTTTGTGCCTGCACACTCTAGTGATCCGAAGGGATGCGAGCGGGATACTCTTGCGACGGACCTCAGATATCAACGCAAGTGGGACGAACCACCGCCCTTACGCCACCGCCGTTACCTCGACATGCGGGATCCAACCACCATCCCTGCCGGGCGCATAGCGTCTCATAATCTCAATATAAAACAGTAGTTCAGTGGTTTTTCAGAAAACATTTTCAACTCATCAATGAATCATAATTGAACATTCGAGTCCTCGACTCATCTCAACCACTGTCCAATCAACATTTTCAAACCGAGTCCTCGACTTAGCTCAACTACTGTCAACTCAATCTTTATTCCGAACTCATCCGTTCATCAGTTCTCATCTCACATATCAATCATTCTTCTCATACCATCAAACCATCCTCAGTACACGAGAAACCTAATCCTCCGTTTTTCTAATTTTTCATAAGAATATCAACTAAAACCCTTAGATTATTTCCCATGTTTCAAATGCCCAAAACTAGGCCCAATAGTCTTAAAATGGTGTTATAGAAGCTTACAATCTTGTTGGAAAGGAGGAATAGTTGAAAACAAAGTTAAAATTTGAGAAACAGGGCGTGTGCGTACGCACAGGGGTGTGCGCGCGCACACCATGGAGAAGTTTTAAAATGTGTGCGTACGCATAGAGGTGTGCGTACGCACAGGTACCAAATTTCACAATGTCTGTTCGCTAGCACAACTTGTGCTAGCGCCCTCAACAGACTGGCCTTCCCAACGTGTGCGTGTGCACAGGGCTGTGCGTACGCACAGGTTGCAAATTCTCATTGGTATGTGCGCGCATAAGCTATGCTAGCACTGTAAACAGATTTCCTGCCTCTGTGTGTGTGTACGCATAGGTCTGTGCGTGCACACAGGTTAAAATTTTCTCAGAGGTGTGCGTGCGCACATACCAGAAATCATAAAATTCTGCAACTTTGTAAAATTTCAGATTTTAACACCAATCTTTGTTTGATCATAACTTCCTCTTCCAAATTCGAAATCTTACAATTTTATATCGTTTCGAAGAGTTTTCAATAAGCTTTAATTTCATACAATTTTCAACCAATTTTGAAAACTGAGTCAAAAGTTTTTATCAGACAAAGTTCACCAGAATTTTCTTTTTACCAAAAGTTCACAATTTACCACATTCCTCAATTTCACAACTTAAACCATCCAAAATCAACTAAAACCATTTCAAAGTCCATTTTCCACCAAAATTTACCCTTTATGTCATATTACACCCAACTTACCATATTTTCCTTCACATATTATTCTCAACCTCAATATCACATATATCACATTATAATCAATCCCCTTCCACATTTTTCCAACCACATTACCATTTCATCAATCTCAACATCACACATATTATCACTATTCACTTTTCAATTCACACAATCAATCATTATCATCATCATATCATCATCAATCCATAATAAATCATCATATATCAATATTCAACAACTCATCAACCATTATAATTCAAACCTATCCTATAGGTCACTAGCCTAAGTGTTCATGAATATTATATGCTACATAGAGAAAACCGAAACCATACCTTGGCCGATTCCCAATATGCGCTAAATCACCAACTTTGAGTGCAAATCAAGCTTTCAACCATCAACAATTCACCAAAAGCCACCAACTCAAATCCAAAAGCTCCCAAAATCACAATAATCAAGCTATACACAATTAATTCATAAAATCAATACTTAGGGTTCTTTATATATATAAAACCACAAGTGATTTGGGATTCCTTACCTTGCCTAATGTGGATTGGGACAAAACCCTCTAATTATCCAGTGCTAGATTGTACCTAAATAATCAAAATCATAAGAACTACTCATTCACTATAGCCAAAAATCGAATCTTTTATAGAAGGAAGAATTGGACAAGAAATTGGAAGTTCCTTAGTAGTTTGTTCGGATGAAATCGAAGAGCTCGACGAGAGCTTCGTGTGGCAACTAACGGCACACAAATCGAAGCTCTGGAGAGTGAGATATGGCCCCAAGAAGAATATGATGAATAGTGAATTTTGGAACCCTACCTCTCTTCTCTCTTTTCACGTTGCTGCTGGTTGTGTGGTGTTAAAGTGGCTGAATTGGCAACTTAAAGGGACTTATGTAATGTTGGGCTTGGGTCCAACTTGGGCCCGGTCTAACCCGTTAAACCCAACTTTGGGCCAAACCTTTAAAATTAACGCCCGATTTTCGAATTCTAATATTTTTCTAAGGTTTTTTACTGTTTTAAATTTTTCTCACACAGTACGGGGTAGACTTAAACCGGTTTAACCGGTTTAATTGCCGGTTTGCAATTTTTCGCAGAAAATATATTTTCTGACTCAGAAAGACATACTAAGTCCAAAAATCATATTTAATTCCTCAAATTCTCACTGAAACTTTTCGAAACCTAATTAGGGCAATATAATTACTTAATTAAACGGGTAATTAAGCTCGGTTCTTACAAGCAGCGTGTAAGGAGTAAAATAAAGGTATGTGATTCACAATCATTATTTGGAACTTATATATGCAGCAGTGTTGTTCATGAGCAATCCAACTTTTGAATTCTTTATATAATACCTGGTCTATTAAACATCCTTCTGAGATCCCAAAATGGAATTATGATGGATCTAGCACCGGACAGATAACAGGTGCAGACAGTGAAATATTCTTATAGTAAGAATTCTTAAATTAATATTTCTATTACTTTTGCTATATACTATTGCATCGTCACCAACTTAAAGGTTAATTTTAGTTTTTTAATTTGTTCAATCCTCAAAAAATTTTCAAAGATCCTTTTCGAATGGTGATAGTATCTTGGTAAGAGTTGTTATGTGCCTTATATCTCTAAGAAATGTGATGGCAATGGCATGTTGACTGAATTTGTATTATTAAGTTTGTGATTTTGCTTGATTGTGTGTGCTATTTTTTTTAATTTAAATCTGCTTCATTTTTAGAATTGAGCAATGTTATATGTCCAGTAAATATTATAATTTTTTGTCAGTACCAGCAATAATTTGCACCTATATTTACAGATATTTCACACACAAAAATATATAATTTGTACTTATGTTTACCAAGAGTTTTGCACACACAAATTAATACATTTTGCACCCGAATTTTTTAAAATTTGTACACATGAATTAGTAAAATTTATTTGTTAAAACAATTTAGTGTTTGTGACTACTTGGCTAAATGATGACTAAAAATACTAAAAGTTGTTAATCCAAAATTTTTTTTAGTATTATTGTTGGTATATGAATGTTGTTTGACTAATTCTTTTTAAAGTTTTGTCTTGAAGCTACTGCTCACGTTGCTGAACCCATCCTACAGTCAATTTTAAGGATTAATTGAATGAATTAGAGCGAAGTGATTACTATATTCTCATATCTGCACTAGGAGATTGTGTTTGAAGTTATCCTGTTTTTCATGAAGTGACAATAAATAAAGTGGTTAGTTATAACATGGTCAAACTCTTTTTTCAAGTAGTTTCATTATTCTAAGCTTTTTACATGTTTAGTTTTAGACATTTTTTTCCATGTTTAATTTTGCACCTTCATTTTGATACTGATAAGATATAAACAGATGTGATTAGTCATCTAATTACTAATGAAATCGTTTTACAATGAGCCTTAAGTTCTTCTAATTGTAATGAAAAGGTTCACTTGAAACCACCTAACAGGAACAATACACAAAATTTTCTACTATAGAAGTTTATTCTTGTCAAGTTCCTAAGTTCGCAGTTCACATCTTAAAATGTTGATAACGTAATAGAACTATGAGTTATTGAATCACCTAAAATATTAGGAAACCCTTTCTCTCATATTATCTTTTGTGTACTACTACTAAAATAATTATAATAAATATGATTGAGTAAATATTAATAAATATTTATATTATTTGTATAAAATATTTTTTAAGCATTTTAAGTATTTTTTATGTAGTGAGTTTTATGTATATGTTTTGTATTAAGATTTTTCCTTTAACTCCCTGTCTTGCTATTCTTTGCAGGTATAGTTGCATTATTTTTGCATCTATTAGGTTATGCAATTTATAAATGAACTATGATATATGAAGGTTTTTTTTATTTCTTTTTCTGCTGTTAGGTAATTCAATCATAGATGAAGCATTATATAATAATTTTAAAAGAGAGTCACACTCTATTAACTACATGAATGATTAAAAATTCCAACAACTCTCATTACTTTTAGTATTTTCTTATGATTATCTTTTAGTTTGTTGTTTCTAATGATTAAATTTTGAAAAATTGTAGTTCTAAATATAGGAACATAGGAAGTAATTTCTAAATACATAAGAATAGTGAAAAATGATTACGACAATCACTTTTACAAAAGGTAATAATATAAGTGAGTAACGTTAGATTTGCAAAAATGTGTATATTAAAATTTAGGGTTGACTAAAAACCTTTAAGGTGTGTTTCAAGAGAGTCATATATTTTTATTTTTTTTATCCTGAATTATTTAATTGTCTCACTATTACGTGATACTTTTTGAAAAATTTTAATTAGTTTAAATATCGAATACCCAGTTATAATAATCTATTTTATCAACTAATTTCTTTTGAATAATGAAAGTGTGGTCTATTAACTTCAATATATAAAACATTTAATCTCATATATATATAATGTTTGATATAATGTTATAATGCATAATTAAAACTTATTTATTAATTAGATTCAACTTGACTTTCTTTTTTTTAGTATAGTCTACCCATTGAATCATAAAGGAAATCATCAAAGAGAAGGAGACTATTTAATTTTGTTAGATCTATTAAATAATAAGATTTTAGACATATAATATTTTAATTATTTTTTTTTGTAAATTATGCATGGTCTAAATTTATAATATGCTACATTGTACTAACGGTATATATATGTATCATCTATTGGTATTTTTTTTTATTTGTAATATGAATGCAATTAATTTTTATTTAGATACCTCACCTTCCATCACATGATTATATTATGTATTATATTATGTATTTTTTATGTGCATTTTAGTCACCCGATTTTTATTACATGATTATAATATGTATTTTTTTTGTTACTTTCCCACAATTATACAATATTGCTCTGTTCTCATTGCATGCAAAGCTTACTCAAATGCAATTTTATCCTTTGTTCTACTGCGATATGGACTTTTCACCCTTCAATTTTTGCTATAACAATTATAATGTAGCTGATAAGATTTATCGTTTTGCTTTTATATTCATATTTTTACAAATAATAAACTAATGTGCTTACTTAGACTATATGCTACACTCATTAGTTATCTATAGTTTCGATAAATATTAACTATATAATGTTGTTTTGCTTTCATGTCCATTGCTTCTTTATTTGTTCCTCATATCATGTCTCATGGTCTTCCTTTTTCTAATTTAAAGGTAACCACATCTGCTTGCTATAAATTTTGTATTTTTCTATTTGTTCTTATGTCTAATAATAGAATCTCTTATTCCCTGTAATCAGTTTCCGTAAATATTCCTGATTCTATCTCCAAATAATAATATTGTACATCCTTGAGTTATTGTTTAGTTCTCTTCCTACCAAACCATTAAGAAAGTCTATCTCATACCGATGAAATTACTGAACCAATGGCTTTCTCATTCAATCTTTTCAAGAAACTTGATGCATTCACTGAGCATCATGCATGATGCATACAAGTTATGTAATATATTATATGTTCTGTGTTTATGGATATTATATATGTTCTTAATTTTTATTATAAACTATTAGTGAGTTTTGATGGTTACCTTTTTATTTTTTATTTTTTCTCCTTTCCATACATACTGTTCATTATTAATCGAGTCCAGTGCCTTTACGAATTGAAACTGATATTATTGTATTCGACATGAATATCGTCGTGTATATTTTTAGCAGCAGTTATTTTTTTTATTCTTTTATTGAAATTAATTGCTAATTATACCATGTCCGTGATTTCATAAGCATATATATATAGTTGATGCAATTTTGTTCAATGTGACAATAGCATTCACTTCTCCATTTAAGGCATTAATATCCGAAGATGTTTTCACTAGAGCCATTAAGTTAATGTGTTAATATGTCATTCTTCATGCCTATATTTTGAAAAATAATTTATATAGAAAGCATTGAGTATTATAATTAATTTGGGTTGTTATACAAAGTCATTAGTTCCATGGTCTTATGTGCTTTGCGCATGGTCCCTTTACTAGAATGTGATATTCCTTTAGCACCTTAATCCATATTGTTTATCATCATCTTATTTCCACTATTCCTCCCTTGGATTTTATGTTTTGCTTTGAAATTTAAAATTTTTTTTCATGTTATTGTTGGTGTGTTTAGTATTTGTCTATCTTTTTTTATTTTTTATTTTTTTTAGTTTAGCTGAACCATACATGTGATGTGATGTTACATTTTGCCAAGACACATTTTATTCATAACAATCTATAGAAAGCAAAATTGTCCATGATCTATTTCTTTGGATAGCAGGTTTACTTACATTGGAGATTTAAATCATTCTTAGTTGGTCTTAGGTTATTAGTTTCTTTAAAAGAAAATATTTGTACCGTGTAATATTCAACATTTGGACGCACTTACTTTTTAATGTGTAACTTCAGTGAAGACACTAAAGTTCAAATTCATACAATTTCATTTCCTTTCAATTTTCAAAAGTAAAGTCACACCACTTTTCACTATGAAATCAAAGGAGAGTGGCTATTTCCAAGGGTTGCTTCTGGGTTCCAGTGAGTACCAAAGGTTGTTACAGAAATATTTCTCTGCGCTCTAGAAAAATGTAATATTTTGAGAAACTTGCAGGGATTAATTTAACATTATGTTCTGTAACATAGGTAGATATTCAGTTAGAATTTGAAACGAAGCTATTTAAATTCATATTTAGATTTTGTATTATAGGTGGGTTTAGTTATATTAGAAGATCCAATGTGAAGACATTTCCGTCTCCAATGAGAAAAATAGATGATGTGGGCAATAGTTTATTCATTATATATTTTTATGTTGGAGTTTTTTATTGTGCCATTGCTGAGATGAAAATTTGTTGCAGTGAGTTAATGAGTGCTCAAATTAAGCACATAGATGAAGTTTTTGCTTTACTGCATTCAATGAAGCGGTTCCTCAATCTGTCGATGATTCCTGGCTTGACAATAAAGAGGAAGAGTTGAACTTTGGCTTTTTAGAGTGACAAAAAGAAAGAAAAAAAAAAGAGAATCAAGATCAAATGTGGGTCCATGATATGGCTCAAAAACTAAGGAGTTTACTCCCAACAATATAATAAAACTCATGCAGGAATTTGTCAATACATTGTCAAATAATAAGAGTGCTCAAGCTCCTCATGACAGGTTAACTAATAATATAAAACTTACTCATTTAACATATCTAATAGCAATATAATTTTTTTTCCTTATAGTATGTCGGGTTTTTTTTTATCATATCTTTTACGATCTATATTATGATATTAAAGTGAGTTGTCTCTTAAATGCAGTTTAAAGAGTGAGATGTCTTTTTTTGTTTTACTAACAAAGATAGGGAAACTCGAATTCGCAATCTCTTAGGTAAGTATGGAGAGATTATGTCATTTGAACTATAACTCATTGGCAAAAACAAAATACTTCATTCTAATAAATTGTTAATTATGATTATGATGTAAAATTCTTTGCTTTATATTCTGCTACTGCTACTACTACTTGATTTATCAAGCACATGCAAAATGCAACAGTGACTATTCTAAATGGCGCTTGCTCTCGATAGTTAGTTATTCCCATTTTGATTAAAGGTATTATAAGATTTTTCATTTTGCTAGATACATTTGAATGCTTTCTATATTCCAAGTGTTCACATAGTTATAAGACTAAGCATGATATATTAAATGTCTCCCGTGATTCACACGAATAATGCACTAAAAACACATAAAAATAAGAATTCATGTAATTATATAAATTAACATTAAATTTAATATAATGTAATTATATAATATTTATAGCATTTTGAAAAAAAAATGAGATGTAAGCGTTCAAAATTTATCAATTTTGGTGTTTTTAATGTTTGTTGTTTATATAAGTTTTTTCTTTTTCTTATATTATCTATAGGTGTTAAACATATATGATTTTTGAACTCATAAAATTATTCAAAATACAAATAAATTATGTAGTATCTTTTTTATCTATCCTTATTTTATTTTTTAACTCATTGTGTTATTCAATTATATCAATTTAGCATGTGTATTAGAAATTCCAAAGGTAGCATGGATTATTCTTTAGAAAATATGTATAATGTTTAATAAATTAATTTTTTTTTGTATATATAACATTTAGTGAACAAAATAAAATATAATACTTGCTATAATGCATAATAAAAACTAAATAGTTAATTACATTCAACTTGACTTATAAATTTTTCTTTTTCATATAATCATTCATTGAATCATCATTGAAAAAAGATTCTCTAAAGTTATAATGTTAGTAAAATGATAAAGTGATGCTTTAATCATCTTTAAATTTATAACATTTATTATTTATGAATCCCATTTTTTTAATTCAAAGATGATTCGGTGTACTTTTCCTCTAAAATGATAATATAACTTTAGTGGAATCGGATCCTTAAATCATAGAGGAGGTTGTCAAAGAAAAAGAAGACTATTTAGTTTTGTTAGATTTATTAAGTAGTGAAATTTTAGATATATAATATTTTAGTTTTTTTTTATAAAATATGTATTATGTAAATTTATAATATGCTAACTAACGGAGTATATATATATATATATGAATGAAATTTATTTTTATTTAGGCATCTCACCTTTTATTATATGATTATATTATGTATTACATCATATATTTTTTCTTATTCAATTTTTATTAGATGATTATGATATGATATTTTTTATTCATATATTTATTTATTTATTGTTGAACCTATTTTTTCCTATAAAATAAACATGAAAAATTATCTTTTGTTATGTAATATAACATAAAAAAATTTAATATTAGTAACATGTAAGAAATATTTTTAATTTTTTATTTAACAAAAACATCTATATATATTAATTTAATTTAATTAATAGTTCACATTATGTTATATGTATATATAATGCATTTTTTTATTTTTGTATTGAATATTTTTCGTACAATTAATTATGTATTTTTTTTATCGTGTTGAACATTCTCCGTACATCGCACCAGTGATTCCCTAGTGTGGCCTTAAACTAGAGACTATAATATACACTCGTAATATATGAATAAGCTATAGTTGAAGTCTTGGAGATAGAGGTGTTGGTTGTTACTTGTATATACTACAAACATCGAAACTTACTTCAGTGCTATTCTGTTCTCTCAGGCATTTAATTTTTTCCCTCTAAACTTTTCTATTTTATTATTTCACTGTATTGCTATTTAATTGCTGGGGCCTCATTATTAAGATTCAACATCTATGATTTTATTTTATTTTTTTGAAGTTTAAAATATCATAATAAACTAACTCATACAATTGTGTAAGCATGAACTATATATTATTAAATATTTCATTTTAATTAACCTAATAAACTATTTATCCATCCCTTTCCCCGGTTAGGCAGGTTTGTGGATTTTACTCCTTATGGGGTACTCGTAAATCGTAGGTCCAAACAATGAAATTGGGTTTATTTTTCTCTCTTTGCTTTTTTAATGATAAGTTCTTTATTAATTACTTTGTTTAATGCAATAAATCTATGACTTGTACTCAAATCTACCATCAAAGTATGAATTGAGTTTGATACCCTAATTAGTAATTATGGCCAACTAATCCAGCATTAACCAAATAGATCAAGTTGGCAGCAGTCTATTAATTGTCGCTAAGAGATAATGCAAAACTCAATCATATTATCTATTGATTGATCATATAATGATTGGATTTTCGATACAAATTCAGTGAATATGTATTCTAATTTCTAAAGATATATATTAAGGTTATTATTGATAAAAAAATTAAAGTTTTTAATGAATATATTAAGAGCTTAAATTATATTTTTCATAAAAACATTTTCTCAATTAGTATTTTTAACGTGCCGTGAAGAGTTATTTTTAACGTTTGTTAGTGTTTGGTTAGTAAAAGTGTTTATTCAAAGCATATGACACACATCTAATAATGTTTGATATTGTTCATACACACCATTTTGAATGACAATGAAAATGTGGTATACAAATTGACGCAAGAGTGGATCTACCACCGCTTCCTAATAAAAAAGAATTTTGAGTATATATTAATTAAAATCTTTTAATAAAACTTTTTTTTATATCTAACACATTAGCAAGTGCTCTTAGAAGAACAACACTTGTTAACTAATTTTGTTTTTAAAGGTGGCCTCAAATTTTGCATTATTCATTAATGTATTATTCATTAAAATTGGGAGCTTATGGTATAATAATAAGCTGACCATAATGTAAATGTAGGTCTCGTTCAACAGAATTTTTTTTTTGTTGGAAAAATCATTGAAAGGATCGGCTTTCCTTGGAGCGAAACGACGGAACGTCGTCTATTTGCTGGGGGAGGCGGCATTGGACACCTGCAAAGGGATTTCAACGCTCAAGTAAGTAAGAGAAAATGATTCAGAGTAAAACTGAATATTGCGTACCTTTAGACTAGTAGCTTACTAGTATATATATTGAGTTGTTGTTGTGTGGTTTGTTATTCGTATCAGGTTTGTTATTTGTATCTTTGTTGCTGGTTTGACAGAGTCTATGCTAGTTGTTATCCGGGTTTGTTGGGATAGTGGTGGTTTGAGTGGAGAGGTTGTTAGAGAGGGTATCTCTGCCAGTTATACCAGGTTCCGAGATTGTCGTGGTTGTGGGCTAGGGTTTGAGTAACGGATCATAGCCCCCAAGCTTGACCTGTTTCTTAGAGCCGAGCTATAACAGGTTGAGCTTATTGTATAACTCGGGACCGGGTATAATGGTAGCACCCAATGTCGACTTGTTTGTTGCGGGGTTTTTTGAAAAAATGAGTCAAGGTTGGAGTTTTGGCGATAAGTTGATTGGGGATTTGGATGAGAGAGGAATTTTCGGGAAACGTGTTTGGCGTTTTAATGTTGTCTTGAGAATGGGGACGGTCGCAAATCAGGGGCGTTGATTTGTGAAATGGTATTCAAAATCAATGGTTGTGATTTGTTTGGGGGTTTTAGTTTTTTACCTGAATACGTGGTTAGTGGGCTAGTGCATTTTCTGGACTTTTGGTTTACTGCTACTGTTTTACTTCTTCCCTGTGGTTTCTGAAGATGAGCAAAAAAGGTTAGTCTATTTGGTTTTCTTTGCATTTTCTTCTCTTCTAGTTTTGTTTGTTGTTTTGCTAATGGACAAGGGAAAAGGTGTGACGGTTGAGAAGAGTGTTAACGGTAAGAAAAAGAAGGGGGTGGTTGACGATGCTGATAAAATTGTAGAAGAGGTTTTTGTTTAGGATCCCGCAAATCCTTATGGGTGGGTTTCTGAGTTGGTGAAATGTTGGGTGTCCGTTTTCGATGATGACCCGAGTGTATCCCAATTAGGTTCGCCATCTTCCTGGGTAAGGGAGGGTAGTGGTATTAGCCTTAGGTTTCTGCCATGCAATGCTGTTGATCGGGTTTTCAATCGAGGTGAGGGATTCGAGCACTTCTTTATGTACAGTGCTGTTTTCGTAGAGTTAGGTGTTAGGTTTCCCTTTTCGGAATTTGAATGTAGTGTGCTAATGCAGTTGAAATGTGTGCCCTCTCAACTGCATCCAAATTCGTGGGCTTTCGTTAGAGGCTTTGAAATTTTCATGGGTGCTTTAGAGGTTGAGCCATCCTTAAAGGTGTTTTTTGCGCTGTTTCAGTGTAAGGGGGTGAAAAAGGGTTGTTGGTTAAATCTTGCTTGTGCCCCAGGTCGTGCTATTTTCAGCCTGTATCGTTCTTCCTTTAAGGGTTTCAAGTCTATGTTTTTGAAAATTGGTGTGGTTGAGAGTGATTTTCCATGGTATGTTGATGATTGTTTATTGGAAAATTTTTTCTTATTCTGGGTTCCGAGGCCTAGGCAAATTCTGGGTATGGACAGGATGGAGTATAGAAATGAAATGGTTGTTGAGTTTTTAGTGAATCATATATCCTTGTCCTCCCTGTTTTCTGTTGTAGATATTCTTGAACTTGAATTTGATAGGGATGCTTTTTCTGAATATATATGTAAATGCTCTGAAATCTTGTTTGTTTGTTGTTTTGTTTGTCATGATATTTGACTTGTTGACTTGCTGTTTCAGTTGAGAAAGCCCCCAAGGTTACGTCTAGTGGTTTTCATGCTTTCTTTCGGTCAAGAAATGTTGAGAAGCAATATTCGAGTAGTCAGGTTGCAGCTGAGGTGGGTGCCAAAGTTAATCAGGCGTCTCCGGTTAAGAAGGTTAACCATAAAAGAAAGAGGGAGGAGAAGAAAGAGAAAGAAATCGGTGGAGCTGAGGATGAGCTTGGTGGGAAAAGGGTTGATTTGGACCAAGTTAAGAAGTTCACTGATAATCAAAGGGTTTTACATGGGTATAGGGGAGATGAAGACTTAATGTCTATCTGGAGTGAACACTTTCCCTTCCCTATTGTTGCTGATGAACATGCTCAAAGTCCTTCTGATGTTAAGCTTATACATGATGTTGGCGATGTTGGTGTTGCACAGTACCGGCAAGTATAGTTTAGCATTTTTGTTTTGATTTTCTTTTGTATTGTTTGCATGATTGGAATTATTTGTATATTGTTCAGGTGATGGGAGTTCGGCTGATGTGCATTGGCCGGACTCAGGAGCTCAAGCATGCTTGGGAATCCTTTGATAGGCTTCTATGACTCAGTTGATGTAGGATAATGTGGAGAAGTCAAGTAAACTGCGTGATGCTCTTGATTTGGTGAACTCGTTGCAGGAGAGGTTGACGATGTACGAGAATGCTGAAAAGGAGTTGAAAGAGAAGAACGTATCTCTTGAGGCTAGGCTGGTGGTGCTCGGCGTGGAGAAGAAGCAGGCCGAGACTGAAAAAGAAGATCACGGCTTGGAGATGTTTGGAGCTGAGTTTAAAAGAGCAGTAGAGCACAGGCTAAACTCTTGGCTTCTGAGGTTGATCTGTCTGGGATGGATCCCTGCAAGGTTGTTGTGGATGGACAGTTAGTGGAAGATGATGATGATAGTATTGAGGGTGAGGGTGAAAATGTTGGTGCTCCTTGATTTTAGTTTGTTTACTGTGTGATGGTAAAATTCATAGTTTGTTGAACAAGTTTGGATTTGGATTCTATGCGTTTATAGCACTTGATTGACTTCCTTTAGGTGGAAAGCATTTGGAGTTGGTTTTGATTGAAGTATACTTTTGAGTTTTGTTATGATATTTTGTCGTATGAGGATTTGTTTTGTTATAATTTTGCGATGATTGTTAATATTGTATTGTATGATATGTTCGGTTTGTGGAAAAATGCCTTTGAACACTCATAATTTTGAGTTGATATTGCTTTTTTTACAGTACTTGGTCGAGTAAGATGTGAAGTGAAACATAGACAATAAGTAATGTTTGTATTATAAGATAATGAACGAAAAAAGTGCGGGGTGGTGTGCCTCATTAAAACATCTCTAGCAAAATCCCCTTAGGAATAAAATCTAGTAGTAGAAAAAAGAGTGCATCACCATGTTCGACTTATAGACTAGCTGAAATACATTTTTAAAGAAGATGTGTTCCAACTATTTGGTAGGATAGTTCCATCAAGCTTTTGTATTTTGTATGCTCCTTTGTCGATGACTCTTTTGATCCAGAATGGTCCTTCCCAATTGGCGCTTAGCTTGCCATGCCCTTGTGGTTTTCGTATATCTTCTACTCTTTTGAGAACGAGATCTCCTTCTGAGAATGTCCTCAGTTTGAGTTTCTTGTTGTACTTCCGAGCTATAGCTCGTTTGGCAGCTAATTGTTGTAGCGCTGATTTGTCTCGGCTTTCTTTGACGAGATCAAGCTCGGATTTTCTGTTCTTGATGTTGTTGTTTTCGCTAATGTTCGTGGTTCTGGTGTTTTGTAAGGAGATCTCAATAGATATCATGGCATCACATCCATATACCAACCTAAAAGGGGTTTCCTTTGTTGATGATTGTTCTGTTGTGTTGTAGCTCCATAGTACTTCAGGGATAAGCTCGGCCCATTCTCCTTTTGAGTCTTCGAGCTTCTTTTTAGGCCCTGCAATTTGATCTTATTGGTGGCTTCGGCTAAATTGTTAGTTTGTAGATGTTTGACAGAAGAAAACTATTGAACTATTTTGAAATTTTGTAAGAAATTTGTGAACTTTTGATCAATGAATTGTCTACCGTTATCAGTAATAATGAATTGAGGAATACTGAATCGGCATAGTATGTTTTTCCATACAAAAGAAATCATTTTTTCGGAAGTTATTTTTGCCAATGGTGTTGCCTCTATCCATTTTGTGAAGTAATCAACGGCGACAATTAAAAATTTAACCTGGCTTGGAGCGGGTGGAAAAGGCCCGAGGATATCTAGCCTCCACTTGTTGAATGGCCAGCATACCTCAGATGCGTGTAACTGCTCGGCTGGGTTGTGGATGATTGGTGCGTGACGTTGGCAATGATCGCATTGTTTAACTTTATTCATGCAGTCTTGTTGTAACGTCGACCAATAGTAACCTGCTCGGAAGATTTTGGCAGCTAAACTTTGGCCTCCTATGTGTGTTCCATAGACGTCTTCATGAACTTCGTCTGTTGCCAGTTTGGCTTCTGCCGTCTTTAGACACTTTAAGAGAGGTCTTGTAAATCTTCTTTTGTATAGTTCGGTTCCGAGTATTGTGTAGAAACTTGCTCTTCTTTTAAATTTTCTTTGATTTTGAATGTTGTTCGGTATGCTACCTGTATGCAAGTAAGTTATGAAAGGTGATCGCCGGTCATCTTCCTATGAGATACTTGAAATTATTGTTAGCATAACACTGGGTTCGTCAAGCGTTAGTTGGGATAATATAAGTGTCGTAGTTTGACTTCTTGTTGTTGCTAATTTTGAAAGGATATCTACTCTATCATTTTGTTCACGAGGTAAGTGGGATATATTGAATTTTTGAAAATTACTGATGAGGTTATTGACAATGGTGTTGTATTTTTTTTAATAATGAATCTTTTACCTGGAAGTTACCTGTTACCTGTTGTACCACAAGGAGGGAATCGCATTTGACGTTTAGCTGTGTTATGCCCATTGTGTGGGCCAGTCGCAGTCCTTCTATTAAGGCTTCATACTCTACTTGGTTATTGCTTGCGTGGAAAGTAAATTGTAGGGATTGTTCTAATGTTGTTCCTTGTTCGTTCTCGAGTAGTATTCCCGCTCCAGAACCCTTACTGTTTGAGGCTCCGTCGATGTATAGCGTCCATGCGTTGTCTTTAGGACCTTTTTCTTCTAAAGTTAGTTCTACAATGAAGTCGGCCAGTGCTTGTGATTTGATAGCTCCTTGAGACTGGTATTGGATGTCATACTCTGATAACTCGATCGACCATTTGATTAATCGTCCTGCTAGTTCAGGCTTCGTCAGTATTTGTCTTAAAGGTTGTTCGGTTCTGACCACGATGGTGTGGCTTTAGAAGTAGTGTCGCAAGCGTCTGGCTGTTGTTACAATAGCTAGAGATAGTTTTTCTAACTTTGAATATCGGATCTCGGTGGTCTGAAGAGACTTACTGACGAAATACACCGGGTGTTGTTGCTTTCCTGTTTCTGTTACCAAGACAGAACTGATAGCATGATTAGTAATAAATAAATAGAGATAAAGTGGTTTACTAGCCTCTGGGGTTCGGAGGATTGGAGGTGCTGATAGCATGGCTTTGAGTTCTGTGAAGGCTGCTTCGCATTCTTTGGTCCAGTTGAACTGTTCTTGTTTCTTTAGACTTTTGAAAAAATGATATGATCGGTGGGCTATACGAGGCAAAAATCTTGCCAGTGCTGCAAGTCAGCCGGTCAATTGTTAAACTTCTTTTATTGTCTTTGGGCTTCTCATGTTAAGGATAGCTTGGCATTTTTCGGGATTTGCTTCGATACCTCGGCAAGCTAGCATGAAACCGACGAATTTTTCACTTTGTACACCAAAAGCACATTTTTCTGGATTGAGTTTCATGTTGTATCTTCAAAGTTATTGGAATATCTCTTTTATATCGTTAACGTGGTCTACTGTATGTGCTGATTTTGCCACCACGTCATCGACATAGACTTCTATATATGTTCCGTCTAATTTGGTTTGTAAAAATTTTGTCCACGAGTCTTTGGTAAGTAGCATCTGCATTTTTGAGTCCGAATGGCATAACCTTATAGCAAAAATTACCATTGTCAGTAATAAAAGCAGTTTTATCTTGGTCAGCGGGATGCATTAGTATTTGGTTATAGCCAGAGTAGGCATCCATGAAACTTAAACACCGAAAACCATAGGAACTGTCAACTAGTTTATCAATACATGGGAGGGGGTATGCGTCCTTTGAACAAGCCTTGTTAAGGTCTGTATAGTCCACACACGTCCTCCACTTACCGTTGTTCTTTTTTACCATTACCACGTTGGCTAGCCAAGTGAAGTATCTGAGCTCATTGATGAAGCCAACGTTGAGTAGTTTTTGGGTTTCCTCCAGGGAGGCTGCCCTCTTGTCTGTGCCGAAGTATCTTTTCTTCTGAGCTATAGGTCAGACAGATGGGTTGATAACTAACTTGTGACAGATGACGTTGGGATCTATCCTTGGCATGTCTGCGGGGGTTCATGCGAACAGGTCGGTGTTTTGTCTTAATAGCTCGTCTAGTTGATCCTGTTCTTCATTTTTTAGTGCGTTGCCGAGGTATTAATATTTTCCTTCCTCAGTTGTTAACTAAATCTTAGTAAGGTCGTCTGTTGACATCGGTCGTTCTTGATAGTTGGTTTTTGGGATCCAGGTCAGCTAGAGGAGGTAATCAATCTGAGTTATATACTGCTTGGACATACTGTTGTTCGGGTTGTCATGGTTGTTCATTTTTCAGGCTGGCCTTATAGCACTGCTTAGCCTCCTTTTGATCTCTGTGGATAGTTACAACTTTATTATCCTGCAAGAGAAACTTGACACACAAATGTACAATAGAAATAATAGCATTGAATGCATTTAAGGAGGGTCTACCTAGAATGATATTATAAGGACGTTTGCAATCCACAACGAGATATTGTATCTCTATGGTTTTGCTGTTAGGATAATCTCTGAAAGTACTTTGTAACCAGATGTAACTTTGGATGGAAACTCGCTCACCTGAGAAACCTACCAGTTCTCCGGATAAGGGCTAGAGGATCTTGTCGCTCAGCTTCATTTTTTTGAATGTTGAATAAAATAACACGTCTGCGTTGCTCCTTGGATCTATTAGGATCTTCTTTACTAGTGGCTCTCCAACTTGTGCTGTGATGACAACGGGGTCATCCAGGTTTCGATTGGTTGCCTTATAGTCTTTAGAGAAGAATGAGATTTCTGGTTTGTCCTTGTTGATGGGTTAGGATGAGGTTGACTCTGTCATAGTCATCATAGCTCGGTACGATCTTTTTCTTGCCGAGTTTGTGCATCCGCCACCTGCAAAACCACTGGAAATGCAATTTATTATTCTGCGAGGTGGATTGATATCATTGTCTACCTTTTTCCCTTTATCTCAGAATTGTCGGTTGTTTTGGACTGTTGGCCAAGGTCTTCTGTGTTCCTCTTTCATCTGTGGCTATCGATATACTTGTCTAATAGTCCTTGGCGAGCCAGTTTCTCGAGGACATCTTTTACTATTACACACTCATCTGTGGTGTGGCCATACTTTTGATGGAAAGCGTAGTATTTAGATTTGTCTACAAATCTCTGGTCTTGATATGTACCGGCTCTGTTTGGGGGTTTGATGAGTTTTGAGTGTAGGATGTCCTTTATAATGTCTTCCCTTTTTGTATTGAGGGGAGTGTAACTGTCGAACTTGGGTGTCAATTTGAAGGACCTCTGGTCTGTTCTACTACTTGAATGCCTGTTTCATCTTTCGTCCTCTCTATTTGAGGTGGGTTTTTCCACTCTTTGCAGTGCTCGGAATTCCTCAATTTCGATTTGGGTCGTTGCATTTTCTCAGAATTTATATAGAGTCTTTGGTTTTGCTATAACAATGGACTCTTGGAATTTCCCTGAGCGAAGACTGCTCTTCAGGGCATGGAGGTGGACTTCAGGGTTTAGGTTAGGTATTTCGTTGGTTGCCTCCACGAACCTGGTCATGTAGTCTTTCAGGCTTTCATTCGGCCCTTGCTTGATAGTGCTCAGGTAGTTAGAGTTGTCGACGTACATCTTGGATGCGGCAAAATGATTGACAAACTGGTCGGCCAACTCATCAAAATTAGAGATGGAACCTTCAGGGAGGTTGGAGAACAAAATTAAGGCGGCTCCATCCAGGAAGGTTGGGAAGGTGCGTGATGAGCGGATATTTTATACGCTTTTTGGGGGTAATTTCATATAATTTTTAGTATGTTTTAGTTAGTTTTTAGCTTATTTCTATTAGTTTTTAGGCGAAATTCATATTTCTAGACTTTACTATGAGTTTGTGTATTTTTCTGTGATTTCAGGTATTTTCTGGCTGAAATTGAGGGAGCTGATCAAAAATCTGATTTAGGCTGAAAAAGGACTGCTGATGCTGTTGGATTCTGACCTCCCTGCACTCGAAATGGATTTTTTGGAGCTACAGGAGTCCAATTGGTATGCTCTCAATTGGGTTGGAAAGTAGACATCCAGGGATTTCCAGCAATATATAATAGTTTATACTTTGCGCGAAGATAAATGACGTAAACTGGCGTTTAACGCGAGTTCCATGTTGCATTCTGGCATTCAGCGCCAGAAACAGGTTGCAAGTTGGAGTTAAATGCCAGAAACAGGTTACAACCTGGTGTTTAACTCCAGAAACAGTCCACGCACGTGAGAAGCTCAAGTCTCAGCCCCAGCACACACCAAGTGGGCCCCAGAAGTGGATTTCTGCACCATCTATCTTAGTCTACTCATTTTCTGTAAACCTAGGTTACCAGTTTAGTATTTAAACAACTTTTAGAGGCTTATTTTGTATCTCATGACATTTTAGATCTGAACTTTGTACCTTTTGCCGGCATGAGTCTCTAAACTCCATTGTTGGGGGTGAGGAGCTCTGCAGCGTCTTGATGAATTAATGCAATGATTTCTGTTTTCCATTCAAACACGCTTGTTTCTATCTAAGATACTGATTCGTACTTAACTGTGATGGATGTGATGATCCGTGACACTCATCACCATTCTCAACCCATGAACGTGTGCCTGATAAACACCTCTGTTCTACATCAGATTGAATGAGTATCTCTTAGATTCCTTAATCAGAATCTTCGTGGTATAAGCTAGAATCCATTGGCAGCATCCTTGAGAATCCAGAAAGTCTAAACCTTGTCTGTGGTATTCCGAGTAGGATTCAAGGGTTGGATGACTGTGACGAGTTTCAAACTCGCGAGTGTTGGGCATAGTGACAGACGCAAAAGGATCAATGGATCCTATTCCGATATGATCGAGAACCGACAGATGATTAGCCGTGCTGTGATAGAGCATTTGGACCATTTTCACTGAGAGGATGGAAAGTAGCCATTGACAACGGTGACGCCCTACATACAGCTTGCCATGGAAGGAGCCTTGCATGTTTGAAAGTGGGAAAGCATTATGTTACAGGAATTCAGAAGACAAAGCATCTCCAAAACCCCAACATATTTTCCAATTATTGAGTAACAATTATTTATTTTATGCCCTTTCACTTTTTACAACTGAAATTAAAGAACCCTATTGGTATCCTAACTAAGAATAATAAGATAACCATAGCTTGCTTCAAGCCAACAATCTCCGTGGGATTCGACCCTTACTCACTTAAGGTATTACTTGGACGACCCAGTGCACTTGCTGGTTAGTTGTGTGGAATTACATATTGTGAGAGTAATTTTGGTGCACCAAGTTTTTGGAGCCGTTGTCGGGGATTGTTTGAGTTTGAACAACTGACGATGATTCTTGTTACTTAGATTAGGAAAAATTTGTCTTTTTGGTTTAGAGTCACTAGGATTACATCTTCTATTATTTCTTTTAAAAAATTTTCAAAAATATTATTTTTCTTTAATTGAATTTTCGTTTTTTTATTAATTTAGTGTCATGTTCTAAGTTTGGTGTCAATTGCATGCTTTTCTTTGTCTCTCAATTTTCGAATTGCATGTTCTTTATTTTTTCTTGATCTTCAAATTGTTCTTGTCAATTTTTCTTGTTTGATCTTTGGTTTTTCCTGTTCTGTGTGTTTTCGTTTTTTCCTTGTGCTTTTTCAAAATATCAGTTTTCAAAAATATTAATTTTTATATAATATTAAAATACGTTAAATTTATAGCTCAATTGGCTAGAGCGTTGGTTTATGTTCTTGGCAATTGGGTATCTTCTTTTAAAACTTTTTCAAAAATAATTTTTCTTTGATTAAATCTTGTGCCAAACTTTAAGTTTGGTGTTTTCTTGTTAATTTTTCTTTAATTTTCGAAAATTTATTTTAGTTTTCCCAAAAATTTTAAGTTTGGTGTTCTTTCTTTTGTTCTTATTGTTCTTGTGAGTCTTCAATGTGTTTTTGAGTCTTCTTTATGTTTTGATCTTAAAATTTTTAAGTTTGGTATCCCTTGGTGTTTTCCCTCCAAAATTTTCGAAAAACAAGGAGCATTAGATCTAAAAATTTTAAGTCTTGTGTCTTTTGTGTTTTTCTCTTTCATCATAAAATTCAAAAATAAAAAAATCTTTTCCTTTAATTTCTCATAATTTTCGAATTACTTGGGTTGACTTGGTCAAAATTTTTCAAATCATATCTTTTTCAAAAATATCTTAACCACTTTCTCTCTCCTCACTTTTTCGAAAATCTTCATAAAATATTTTCAATTTTTTTTATTTTTTTATTTTTTTTCGTTTTTTTGTTTTTATTTTATTCTACTTTATTATTTTGAAAATAAATTTTTTTATATAATAAAATAAATCCACATCATCTCCCTTTTTCCATCATGGACCTAAGTGGAAATGAACAGTCCAGAAGGACTCTGAGGTCATATGCTAACCCCACTACTGCTTCATAAGGGAGTAGTATCTGTATACCCTCCATCGGAGTCAGTAGCTTTGAGTTGAACCCTCAGCTCATTATCATGGTGCAGCAAAGTTGCCAGTATTCCGGTCTTCCACAGGAAGAACCTAAAGAGTTTCTGGCACAGTTTTTACAAATTGCTGACACAGTACATGATAAGGAAGTAGATCAGGATGTCTACAGATTGTTACTGCTTCCATTTTCTGTAAAAGACCAAGCTAAGAGGTGGTTAAATAACCAACCTAAGGACAGCATAAAGACATGGAAACAACTGT
Source organism: Arachis duranensis (assembly GCF_000817695.3). Taxonomy (NCBI): domain Eukaryota; kingdom Viridiplantae; phylum Streptophyta; class Magnoliopsida; order Fabales; family Fabaceae; genus Arachis; species Arachis duranensis. The sequence goes on along the minus strand of NC_029774.3, from coordinate 118,900,036 downwards.
CAGAAAAATTCCTGAATCACTATTTTCCTCCAAAACGGATGACACAGCTAAGGCTGAGCATCCAAGTCTTCAAACAAAGAGACAATGAATCCCTTTATGATGCCTAGGAGAGATACAGAGAGATGCTAAGAAAATGCCCATCTGAAATATTTTCAGAGCGGGTGCAGTTAGACATCTTTTATTATGGGCTTACAGAGAAAGCTCAGATTTCTCTAGACCACTCATCTGGTGGATCTATACACATGAGAAAGACAATTGAAGAAGCTCAAGAGCTCATTGATACAGTTGCCAGAAATTAGCATCTGTACCTAAGCAGTGAACCTTCCATCAACAAAGAGGCTAAAACAATAACTGCTGAACTCAGTCCTGCAGATCAAGCTACTGAATTCAATCATTTCTAACAAAACAGTTAGCCAAATTCAATGAGATATTGCAATAAACAATAATGGTTAATATGAATATGGAAGTCCAGTTGAAGCAAACAGAACAGCCGTTATCAAAACAAATAACAGAAGAGTGCCAAGCAGTTCAATTAAGAAGTGGGAAAACATTAAATACCTCACTTCAAGGCAGCAAGAAGCCAAGAAACGAACAAACTGCTACCCAAAATCCCTCTGAGGATAGTCAGAGCCCAAAGAGGAATAATTCTAGCGCTCAAATGCCAGAAAGGGGTGGAAAGCTGGCATTGAACGCCAACCCATGCTCAGTCCTGGCGTTCAATGCCAGAAACAGGCAAGGAATTGGCATTAAACACCCAAAGAAAGCACAGTTCTGGCATTCAGACGCCAGAAACAGGTAAGGAGTTGGCGTCTAACGCCACTCCAGCTTCCACCCCTGGCATTCAAACGCCAGTGGGAGATTAGACACATACAAGTGCTGATAGCAATCCCTCTAAAAAGGCTTTTCAACCCACATCTGTAGGTAATAAACCTACAGCAACTAAGGTTGAGGAATACAAAGCCAAAATGCCTTATCCTCAGAAACTCCGCCAAGCGAAACAGGATAAGCAATTTGCCCGCTTTGCAGACTATCTCAGGACTCTTGAAATAAAGATTCTATTTGCAGAGGCACTTAAGCAAATACCCTCTTATGCTAAGTTCATGAAAGAGATCTTAAGTCATAAGAAGGATTGGAGAGAAACTGAAAAAGTTTACCTCACTGAAGAATGCAGTGCAATCATTCTGAAAAGCTTATCAGAAAAGCTTAAAGATCCCGGAAGCTTTATGATACCTTGCACATTAGAAGGTACTTGTACCAAGCAAGCTCTATGTGATCTCGGGGCAAGTATCAACCTAATACCTGCACCCACTATCAAAAAGCTTGGTTTGACTAAAGAAGTCAAACCAATCCGGATATGTCTCCAACTTGCTAATGGCTCCATTAAATACCCATCAGGCGTGATTGAAGACATGATTGTCAAGGTTGGGCCATTTGCCTTTTCCACTGACTTTGTGGTGCGGGAAATGGAGGAGCACAAGAGTGCAACTCTCATTCTAGGAAGACCTTTCCTAGCAACTGGACAAACCTTCATTGATGTCCAAAAAGGGAAAATGACCCTGAGAGTCAATGAGGACGAGTTTAAGTTGAATGTTGTCAAAGCTATGCAGCATCCAGACACCCCAAACGATTGCATGAGCATTGATATTATTGACTCTCTGGTAAAAGAGGTCAACATGACTGGGAGTCTCGAATCAGAGCTAGAGGATATCTTTAAAGATTCTCAGCTTGATCTGAAGGAACCAGAGAGAATAATAGAACCTCTGAAAATCCCTCAGGAAGAAGAGAAACCTCCTAAACCCGAGCTTAAACCATTACCACCATTCCTGAAATATGCATTTCTGGGAGAAGATGATACATTTCCTGTCATCATAAGTTCTACCTTAGAACCACAGGAAGAGGAAGCACTAATTCAAGTGCTAAGGACACACGAGACAGCTCTTGGGTGGTCCATTAGTGATCTTAAGGGCATTATCCCAGCCAGATGCGTGCACAAGATCCTATTGGAGGGTGACGCTAAGCCAGTGGTTCAACCACAGAGGCGGCTGAATCCAGCCATGAAGGAGGTGGTGCAGAAAGAGGTCACTAAATTACTAGAGGCTGGGATTATTTATCCCATTTCTGCTAGCCCCTGGGTAAGCCCTGTCCAAGTCGTCCCTAAGAAGGGTGGTATGACAGTGGTTCATAATGAAAAAAATGAACTGGTTCCTACAAGAACAGTTACAGGGTGGCGTATGTGTATTGATTACAGAAGGCTCAATATAGCTACCAGAAAGGATCATTTCCCTTTACCATTCATAGACCAAATGCTAGAAAGACTAGCAGGTCATGAATACTACTGCTTCCTGGATGGATATTCAAGCTATAATCAAATTGCAGTAGATCCGCAAGATCAAGAGAAAACAGCATTCACATGTCCATTGGTGGACGAGATTGTGATCCTCAAAGTTGGTCTCTTTGTACTTGTATGAAATTTAAATATTGGCTCTATCAAAAATACCCCAAAGAGATCATGGTATGATGAATTGGGATCTTAATAATCCCTGGTGTGATCATAACTCCGTTCAACTTAACCAGCAAGTGTACTGGGTCATCCAAGTAATACCTTACATGAGTAAGGGTCGATCCCACAGAGATTGTTGGTATGAAGCAAGCTATGGTCACCTTGTAAATCCCAGTTAGGCAGATTAAATTGATTTATGATAGGTTCGAAAATTAATAATAAACAGAAAATAAAATAGGATAGAAATACTTATGTAAATCAATAGTGGGAATTTCAGATAGGCGTATGGAGATGCTGTGCTTCTCTTGAATCTCTACTTTCTTATTACATTCATCCAAT
>NC_029774.3:118895512-118897087 GCF_000817695.3 Arachis duranensis | reverse complement strand
GTTCTCAATCAGGTTGGAATAGAATCCCTTGATTCTTTTGCGTCTGTCACTAACGCCCAGCCTTTAGGAGTTTGAAGCTCGTCACAGTCATTTAATACCGGAATCCTACTCGGAATACCACAGACAAGGTTAGACTTTCTGGATTCCCGGAATCCTACTCGGAATACCACAAACAAGGTTAGACTTTTCGGATTCCCATGAATGCCGCCATCTATCTAGCTTATACCACGAAGATTCTGTTGGGGAATCTAAGAGATATGCGCTCGGCCTAAGGTAGAACGGAAGTGGTTGTCAGTCACGCGTGTTCATAGGTGAGAATGATGATGAGTGTCACGGATCATCACATTCATCAAGTTGAAGTGCAACGTATATCTTGGAATAAGAATAAAAGAGAATTGAATAGAAATTAATAATAATTGTATTTGAAACTTGAGGTACAGCAGAGCTCCACACCCTTAATCTATGGTGTGTAGAAACTCCACCGTTGAAAATACATAAGTGAAAGGTTCAGGCATGGCCGAATGGCCAGCCCCCATGAAGGTGATCAAAAGACCGAATCGTCAAAAGATTTAAATGTCCTATATATACTAGACTAGCTATTAGGGTTTACAGAAGTAAGTAATTGATGCATAAATCCACTTCCGGAGCCCACTTGGTGTATGTTTGGGCTGAGCTTGATCTATCCACGAGCTGAGGCTTTTATTAGAGTTGAACGCCGAGTTATAGCGTGTTTTGGGCGTTCAACTCCGGGTCGTGACGTGTTTCTGGCGTTTGACTCCAGACAGCAGCATGTACTTGGCGTTGAGCGCCACTTTACGTCGTCAATTCCCGAATAAAGTATGGACTATTATATATTGCTGGAAAGCTCTAGATGTTTACTTTCCAACGCCGTTGAGAGCGCACCATTTGGAGTTCTGTAGCTCCAGAAAATCCATTTCGAGTGCAGGGAGGTCAGATTCCAACAGCATCAGCAGTCCTTTGTTAGCCTCCTTCTCAGAGTTTTGCTCAGGTCCCTCAATTTCAGCCAGAAATTACCTGAAATCACAAAAAAACACACAAACTCATAGTAAAGTCCAGAAATGTGAATTTAGCATAAAAACTAATAAAAACATCCCTAAAAGTAGCTTGAACTTACTAAAAAATACCTAAAAACAGTGCCAAAAGGCGTATAAATTATCCGCTCATCACAACACCAAACTTAAATTGTTGCTTGTCCCCAAGCAACTGAAAGGTGTCCAGAGCTCTTAAGCACACTCTTTTGCTTTGGATCATGACTTTAACCATTCAGTCTCAAGCTTTTCACTTGGACCTGCATGCCACAAGCACATGGTTAGGGACAGCTTGAATTAGCCACTTAGGCTTGGATTTTATTTCCTTGGGCCCTCCTATCCATTGATGCTCAAAGCCTTGGATCCTTTTTACCCTTGCCTTTTGGTTTTAAGGGCTATTGGCTTTTTCTGCTTGCTTTTTCTTTTTTTTTCTTTCTATTTTTTTCGCCACTTTTTTTTTCGCAAGCCTTTGCTTTTTCACTGCTTTTTCTTGCTTCAAGAATCAATTTTATGATTTTTCAGATCA
>NC_029774.3:118895124-118895289 GCF_000817695.3 Arachis duranensis | reverse complement strand
AATTAGAAACATTTTTCTTTTAAGAGAGGTGAAGGATTAATGGATTTTATTCATAGCTTTAAGACATGGTTACTAACTACTGATGATCATAAAGTAGAAACACAAAACATAGATAAACACAACATAAAAACCGAAAAGCAGAAAGAAATAAGAACAAGGAATGAG
>NC_029774.3:118894408-118894727 GCF_000817695.3 Arachis duranensis | reverse complement strand
CAGCTGAGTAGCATAGATGGCAAATAAGGTGAGGAAAAGCTAGCCTTGCCATGGTGGAGGGCTTTTCGGCTATTTTGTAGAATTCATTGGAGATGACTTCATGAACTTCTACTTCCTCTCCAATCATGATGCTATGAATCATGATGGCCCGATCCACAGTAACTTCAGATCGGTTGCTAATGAGAATGATGGAGCGTTGAATGAACTCCAACCATCCTCTAGCCACAGGCTTGAGGTCCAGTCTTCTTAGTTGAACTGGCTTGTCTTTGGAGTCTCTTTTCCATTGAGCTCCTTCCACACATATGTCCATAAGGACTTA
>NC_029774.3:118892967-118894083 GCF_000817695.3 Arachis duranensis | reverse complement strand
GGTCTTGATGGCTTTTGGAGATGAATCTTTCCATCTCCCATGACTCGGAGGTGGAAGCTTTTGTCTTCCCTTTTCCTTTTCTAGAGGATTCTCCGGCCTTAGGTGCCATTGATGGTAATGGAAAAACAAAAAGCTTATGCTTTTACCACACCAAACTTAAAATATTGCTCGCCCTCGAGCAAGAGAAGAAAGAAGAGAAGAAGAAGAAGAAGAAAATATAGTGGAGAGAGAGAGATGGTGTTTCGGCCAAGGTAAGGAAGAGGGGGTTGTGTTGTGTGAAAATGAAGTGGAATGGAGGGGTTTATATAGGAAAAGGGGAGAGGGTAGGTTCGGCCATTTTAGGGTGGGTTTGGGTGGGAAAGTGTTTTTGAATTTTGAAGGTAGGTGGGGTTTATAGGGAAGAGTGGATGGATGTGAGTGGTGAAGGGGGTAATTGGGAAGAGAGATTGAAGTTGTTGGGAAGTGTGATATGGGGAAGAGTGTTCATTGGGAGGAGAGATTCAGAGATTGAAGTTGTTGGGAAGAGGGGAGAACATGTTAGGTGGGGATCCTGTGGGGTCTACAGATCCTGAGATGATCCTGTGGGGTCCACAGATCCTGAGGTGTCAAGGAATTACATCCCTGCACCAAATAGGCATGTAAAAATGCCCTTTGCATACCATTCTGGCGTTTAAACGCCGAGGTGATGCACGTTCTGGGCGTTCAACGCCCCTGTGAAGCATGTTCTGGGCGTTCAACGCCCATGTATAGCATGTTTCTGGTGTTGAACGCCAGTTCCATGCTTGTTACTGGCGTTCAGCGCCAGCTTTCCTCAAGGCACATTCCTGGCATTCAAACGCCAGAATGTTGCTTGTTTCTGGCGTTCAGCGCCAGATTCATGCTCTGTTCTGGCGTTGAACGCCAGTCTATCCTTCCTCTAGGGTGTGATTTTTCTTCTGCTGTTTTTGATTCTGTTTTTAATTTTTATATTTTTTCATGACTCCACATGATCATGTACCTAATAAAACACAAAATAACAATAAAATAAAAAATAAAATTAGATAAATAAAAATTGGGTTGCCTCCCAACAAACGCTCTTTTAATGTCATTAGCTTGACAGTGGGCTCTCATGGAGCC
>NC_029774.3:118892315-118892800 GCF_000817695.3 Arachis duranensis | reverse complement strand
CAACACCAAACTTAGAGTTTGACTGTGGGGGTTCTTCTTGACTCTGAACTGAGAGAAGCTCTTCATGCTTACTCTCTTTTGTCATAGAGGGATGGCCATGTGCCTTAAACACAAGGTAGTCCCCATTCAATTGAAGGACTAATTCACCTCTGTTGACATCTATCACAGCTCCTGCTGTAGCTAGGAAAGGTCTTCCAAGGATGATGCATTCATCCTCTTCCTTCCCAGTGTCTACGATTATGAAATCAGCAGGGATGTAAAGGCCTTCAACCTTTACTAACACGTCCTCTACTATTCCATAAGCTTATCTCAATGACTTGTCTGCCAATTGTAATGAGAACAAGGCAGGTTGTACCTCAATGATCCCTAACTTCTCCATTACAGAGAGTGGCATAAGATTTATCCCTGACCCCAGATCACATAGAGCTTTTTCAAAGGTCAATGTGCCTATGGTACAAGGTATTAAGAACTTGCCAGGACCTTGT
>NC_029774.3:118891054-118892176 GCF_000817695.3 Arachis duranensis | reverse complement strand
TTCATGATAGCTCCTAAATATTGAGCAACTTGCTCTCCAGTCACATCTTCATCCTCTTCAGAGGAAGAATAATCTTCAGAGCTCATGAATGGCAGAAGAAGATTTAATGGAATCTCTATGGTCTCTATTTGAGCCTCAGATTCCTTTGGATCCTTAATAGAAAACTCCTTCTTGCTTGAGAGACGTCCCAGGAGGTCTTCCTCACTAGGATTTTTGTCCTCCTCCTCCCTTGTGCATTCGGCCATATTGATTACATCAATGGTCTTGCACTCTCCTTTTGGATTCTCTTCTGTATTGCTTGGGAGAATACTGGGAGGAGTTTCAATAACTTTCTTACTCAGCTGGCCCACTTGTGCCTCCAGATTTCTGATGGAGGATCTTATTTCACTCATGAAACTGAAAGTGGTCAAGTCATCCAGTTCTTTGGTGAGCAAAGGGGGTTCATCCTCCCAAGTCTCATTTCCAAATAACTTGTCATTTAACTTCATGATTGTTCCAAGGTATTTAGCAACTTGCTCTTCAGTGACATACTCATCCTCTTCAGAGGAAGAATACTCATCAGAGCTCATGAATGGCAGAAGTAAGTCCAATGGAATCTCTATGGTCTCATTTTGAGCCTCAGATTCCCATGGTTCCTCCTTGGGGAACTCATTGGAGGCTAGTGGACGTCCATTGAGGTCTTCCTCAGTGGCGTTCACTGCCTCTTTTTCCTCCCAAAATTCGGCCATGTTGATGGCCTTGCACTCTACTTTTGGATTTTCTTCTGTATTGCTTGGAAGAGTACTAGGAGGGAGTTCAGTAATTTTCTTGCTCAGCTGACCCACTTGTCCCTCCAAATTTCTAATGGAGGACCTTGTTTCAGTCATGAAACTTTGAGTGGTTTTGATTAGATCAGAGACCATGGTTGCTAAGTCAGAGTTATTCTGCTTAGAACACTCTGTCTGTTGCTGAGAAGATGATGGAAAAGGTTTGCTATTGCTAAACCTGTTTCTTCCACCATTATTATTGTTGAAACCTTGTTGAGGTCTCTGTTGATCCTTCCATGAAAAATTTGGATGATTTCTCCATGAAGGATTATAGGTGTTTCCATAGGGTTCTCCCATGTAATTCACCTCTTCCATT
>NC_029774.3:118885615-118887163 GCF_000817695.3 Arachis duranensis | reverse complement strand
GTTTTGGACCGAAGCTTTCTTTGAAAGCTTGGCTGGCTGTGAAGCCATGTCTAATTCCTGGACCGGAGTCTTAGACTAACATTGCACTGGTTCCTGGAATTCTCATTAAGAATTTTGATATCTTTTTCCACTTAATTTTCGAAAAAAACACAAAAAAAATTTTACAAAATTTTAAAATCCAAAAATATTTCTTGTTTAAGTCTAGTGTCTCATCATAAGTTTGGTGTCAATTGCATGCATTCATATGTCTAAGTGATCTTCAAGATGTTCTTGATGATTTACTTGCTCTGATCTTTGAAATTCTATTGACTTGATTGTTTTGTGTGTCTCATATGCATTTTCATTTTGTTAGTGTCAGTAGTATACAAACTACTAAGTTTGGTGTCTTGCATGCATTGTTATTTGATTCTTGTTGCATTTTGGTTTGTCCTTATTATTAAAAATCCAAAAATATTTTTAATTTGTGTCTTTTCAAGTCAATAATACAGAGAATTAAAGATTCAGAACAACAGCAGAGGAATTGCACAGAATAAGCTGGGCGTTCAAAACGCCCAGTGAAGAAGGACAGACTGGCGTTTAAACGCCAGCCAGGGTACCTGGTTGGGCGTTTAACGCCCAAAAGGGGTGTATTTTGGGCGTTAAACGCCAGAATGGATACCATTCTGGGCGTTTAACGCCAGGATGGCTAAAGGGGGAAGATTTTGTTTTCAAATCAATTTTTTTTCTATGTTTTCAAAATCTCTTCCAAATCAAATCTTTTTCAAATCAATTTTTCAATAAAATCTTTTTCAAAATTAACTTCTTTCCTTTTTCAAAGAAACTTACTATCAATTAATGATTTGATTCAACATTTCAAGTATGTTGCCTTTTCTGTTGAGAAAGGTTTAATGTTTGAATCATATCTTTTCTTGTTAAGTCAAGTTTTTAATTTTCAAATCAAATCTTTTTAAAATGTTCTTCAAATCATATCTTCTCAATCACATCTTTTTAAAACCAATCATATCTTCTTAACCACATCTTTTTCAAAATAGTTTTCAATCAAATGTTTCTGATTCCTAATTTCAAAATCTTTTTCAAAAATCATTTGATTTCTTTTCCCTTTTCATTTTCGAAAATTAAGTAATGTTTTTTAAAAATATTTTTTAAATTTTCCACTTAATTTTCGAAAATGACTTCCCTCCTTCTCACATCCTTCTATTTATGGACTAACACTATCCCTTAATGCAAAATTCAAACTTCATCTCCTTTGTTAAGTTCGAATTTTCCACTTCTGTCTTCTACTCTTCTTTTCCTCTGACACTTCAAGGAATCTCTATACTGTGACATAGAGGATTCCACATTTTCTTGTTCCCTTCTCTTTCTTATGAGCAGGAGAAAAGACAAAGGCATTCTTGTTGAGGCTGATCCTGAACCTGAAAGGACCTTGAAGAGAAAGCTAAGAGAAGCCAAAGCACAACTCTCTTTAGAGCACTTGAACGAACTCTTCAAGGAAGAAGAACAAATGGCAGCCGAAAACAACAACAATGCCAACAATGCAAGGAAGGTGCT
>NC_029774.3:118885138-118885499 GCF_000817695.3 Arachis duranensis | reverse complement strand
AGCTTAAGCCTCAATTAGTTTCTCTAATGCAACAGAATTGCAAGTTCCATGGACTTCCATTGGAAGATCCTCATCAGTTTTTAGCTGAATTCTTGCAAATCTGTGACACTGTCAAGACTAATGGGGTTGACCCTGAGGTCTACAGACTGATGCTATCCCCTTTTGCTGTAAGAGACAGAGCTAGAACATGGTTGGATTCTCAACCTAAAGAAAGCCTGGACTCTTGGGAAAAGCTAGTCAATGCCTTCTTGGAAAAGTTCTTTCCACCTCAAAAATTGAGTAAGCTTAGAGTGGAAGTCCAAACCTTCAGACAGAAGGAAGGAGAATCCCTCTATGAAGCTTGGGAAAGATACAAACAATT
>NC_029774.3:118866728-118876708 GCF_000817695.3 Arachis duranensis | reverse complement strand
AGGAGTGAATATGGCAATTAATTTAAATAGCAATTAGAATAAATAAATACTGTAAAGCAAACTTTTGGCAAGGGATGAGAAATTGGAAGTCCAGACTTTGTTATTCTTAGCAATAATAATGAAAGTTGAATCTTAATTCCACTTAGTTGACCTTTGCTAGAGCAAAGGAAAGTCAAGGGACTAATTAGTTAGACCTTCGAATCCTATTTATTTCCTAAGAAAAGGTTGAGATTATTGAAGTTCAGTTCAATTAGCAAAGATAACAGTTATCAATTATCTTGAGCTAAGATAACTCCTGAGTTACTGATTTCTTAACCAAGACCCAAAGGAAGGAAATTAAATCTACTGGAATAAAAGCGTCTTCAGATTGGGAAGAATCAATGGCATAAGTAAATGAAGCAATATTAAACTGAAATACCTCAAATATCATTAAATAAGAAAATCAATATGAAAGTGGCATAGGCCAAATAGGCAACATAACTAATACAAGCAAGCATTCAAATGTCTGAAAATAAGAAATAACATAGAGTAAAAGAACATTGAACCTGGGATTGAGAGTCACTCTTAAAACTAAGAGAAGTCCTAAATCATAAGTCCTTATCCTAAAGAGAGAGAGGAGAGTGATGAGCGGATAATTTATACGCTTTTTTGCATTGTTTTTAGGTAATTTTTAGTATGATCTAGTTACTTTTAGGGATGTTTTCATTAGTTTTTATGCTAAATTCATATTTCTGGACTTTACTATGAGTTTGTGTGTTTTTTTGTGATTTCAGGTATTTTCTGGCTGAAATTGAGGGACCTGAGCAAAACTCTGTTAGCAGGCTGACAAAGGACTGCTGATGCTGTTAGAATCTGACCTCGCTACACTCAAAATGGATTTTCTGGAGCTACAGAACTCCAAATGGCGCGCTCTCAATGGCGTGAGAAAGTAGACATCCAGAGCTTTCAAGAAATATATAATAGTCCACACTTTATTCGTGATTAGATGACGTAAATGGGCGCTCAACGCCAGTTCCATGCTGCATTCTGGAGTCAAACGCCAGAAACACGTCACGAACCAGAGTTGAATGCCCAAAACACGTTACAACTTGGCGTTCAACTCCAAGTGAAGCCTCAGCTCGTGGATAGATCAAGCTCAGCCCAAACACACACCAAGTGGTCCCCGGAAGTGGATTTATGCATCAATTACTTACTTTTATAAACCCTAGTAGCTAATCTAGTATAAATAGGATAGTTTAATATTGTATTAGACATCTATGGTCTCAGTTTTACTTTATTCTTCATCTTAGGAGGCTATTGATCATGTTTTGGGGGCTGGCCATTCGGCCATGCCTAAACCTTCATCACTTATGTATTTTCAACGGTGGAGTTTCTACACACCATAGATTAAGGGTGTGGAGCTCTGCTGTACCTCAAGTTTTAATACAATTACTACTATTTTCTATTCAATTCTCTTTATTCCTACTCTAAGATTTTTGTTGTACTTCACCTTGATGAATGTGATGATCCGTGACACTCATCATCATTCTCACCTATGAACGCGCGTGACTGACAACCACTTCCGTTCTACCTTAGACCTGGCACATATCTCTTGGATTCCTTAATCAGAATCTTCATGGTATAAGCTAGAATTGATGGCAGCATTCATAGGAATCCGGAAAGTCTAACCTTGTTTGGGGTATTCCGAGTAGGATTCCGGGATTGAATGTGTAACAACCCCGGTTTTCGAGTACGCGAGATCTTTTTTGAAAGTACGGAGAAAAGGGGAAAGGGGAAAGGGGAAAGAAGAAGAAAGAGGGGGACGGAGAAACGGGGGGTGGTGGTTGTTTCTGGGGCGATCGCTTGGGTCGCGCGATCGCGTGGAACGGATAGAAGAGGGGTTGACGTGATCCCATGAGGCATGCGATCGCGTCGCGTGAAATTGTGCTAAATGCACGATTCCAGCATCGTGTCAGCACAACTCTCTGTCTCCTTTGGGGTGGTGTGTAATCCGCGCGACGCGATCGCGGCGCTCACGCTGTCGGTGGGTTAGTGTATGTGCATGTGAGGGACGCGATCGCGTAGGTCTTTTGTGCGAAAAGCACAATGGCCACACGATTCCAGCCCAACTTTCTGGGCGTTGGATCTTTACGCCGATTTTCAAGTCACGCGACCGCGTGATTGACGCGGACGCGTGGGGGGTGTTTCATTGCAACTGACGCGATCGCATGAGTGATGCGGTTATGCCCCACGCCCTTTTTTTTTAGAATGCAAGATGCAGTGCTAATATGAATGCAGATGCAATGAATGTTATGCAAAATTTCAGGTTCAGTTGAAATTCAAAAACAAATAAAACAGATAAAAATGAAAACTGAAAACGGGACGATCATACCATGGTGGGTTGTCTCCCACTTAGCACTTTTGGTTAATGTCCTTAAGTTGGACATTGGATGAGCTTCCTGTTATGGTGGCTTGTGCTTGAATTCGTCCAGGAATCTCCACCAGTGTTTGGATTGCCAGCATTCTCCGGGGTCCCAAACTAGGCATGTGAAGCTTCTGAGCAGCTTCAAACAGATTTTCAGACTCCCGGGGTGATGAATATCAGAGTACTTTCCAGGATCCCAAACTTTGGTTCCAAATTCGCCTTTGTTTGCATCTATACTTTTCCATCTGGGCGGTTTGGAAATTAGACTCTCACCAAGATGACCAAACATTTTCCAAGATCCTATCAAGTGAACTTGACACCAACTTCTGCGCCTCAAATTGAAGTGCGAAACCTCATTGGATCTTGCATACCAGTGCTGAGTGCGAGTCATTTCCCTTTTTCTTTTAAAGCCGCAAAGAGCTCTAAGCTGACCATCTGTTTCAAGCAAACCATATTCAAGTGGAAAAATAAAGATAAGAGTCAAGGATTTTACCCACTTGAAGTCTGTATTGGGTGGTAATGGCCTTGGGATCAGTGTTTCCAGGGGTTCTGCAAGATCTATTGCCTTGTGGTCTTTAGTGGATTCCTCCACTTCCTTGTAAACCTTTTTCATTCCAGCCATGTCCTGGTCAAAGTCTTCCATATCTTCCTCATCACATGAGTCATAAACAGGAGGTTGAGAAAAGTCAACCTCTGCATCATCTTCGTATTCATTTGGGGAAGATTCTTCTGTCTCAAAGGATTCACTTGCGGATGCAAGTTCATCATGAGGAGGACCTGACTGGTGACTATCATCATCAAAGAAACATGCGTCTTGAGTTACTCCGTCCAGTTCTTCATAAGATATCCGCATTGGAGGTTGTGCAACATCCTCTTTAGCGTCAGTTGTAACATCCTTGACGGGGTCTTCCATGACTCTATATTCCCGTGGAGGTTCAGCATCTCCTAAATCTTCAACCAACTCTTATTCTTCTATAATGACAGCGTCCTCTACTTGTTCTAGTACGAAGTTGTGCTCTAGGGGTTGTCCACTTGAGTTCCTTGTGTCTTCTTCACAATACATTCTTCATTAGATTCTCAACATGAAGCCATGGGAGTCTGTTGAGTGGCTGAATGTCTGGAAGATAGTTGATTTATTGCTTGCTCTAGTTGCTGAAGGGTTGTATTGAATTGGTTTACTGATTCTTCGAAGTGAACCTTTGATTCTTCGCTTGATGGATATGAACATGGTTTGTAGGAGAGTGGTGGTTCTTGGGAATAATTGAATTGGTGTTGGGGTGGATAAGGATCATGTGGTAGTGAATGGTGAAAAGAAGCTTGTGAGTATGGTGGATTGGGGCTGTGTCGGAAGGATGGTCTCTGAGCACAGGGTGGGCTTGTTGGTAGCTACAAGGTGGTCCACCGAATCTATCAGTTGGACATGCATTGTAAAATGGTCTTTGTCCATGGTATCTAGGATGGTGTTGTTGCCTAAAGGGTTGATTGGATCCTTGTGGCTCCATCCATCTTTGATTGCTTAAACCTTGATGCATAGTCCTGTTATAGCTTCCATTCCTTGCAATAAAATTAGAACCAATCTCAAAGCGAGAGGGGTGAGAATTCATAATAGTTATCAGAAATAAAAGAGAAGAGAGAAAACAAATAAACAAGTAAAAGAAAATTTATTATATATTTTTTTTTGAAAAATATTTACAATAACCAATAATAAGGCACACGTTTGCAATTCCCCGGCAACAGCGCCATTTTGATGAGAGAACTTTTGCGTGGTCTAGAATTCAGAATAAATTTCCGTTGCAAGTATAGCTTCTAAACCAACAAAAGTCCTTTCATACAAACGTTTTGGTTGTCACAAGTAACAAACCCCTAAATAAATTGATAACCGAAGTATTTAAACCTCGGGTCGTCTTCTCAAGGAATTACAGGGAAGTATGTTCTTATTATTGGTTATGGAGATTGTAAATTTGGGGTTTCAAGAATAAGGAGTGAATATGGCAATTAATTTAAATAGCAATTAGAATAAATAAATACTGTAAAGCAAACTTTTGGCAAGGTATGAGAAATTGGAAGTTCAGACTTTGTTATTCTTAGCAATAATAATGAAAGTTGAATCTTAATTCCACTTAGTTGACCTTTGCTAGAGCAAAGGAAAGTCAAGGGACTAATTAATTTGACCTTTGAATCCTATTTATTTCCTAAGAAAAGGTTGGGATTATTGAAGTTCAATTCAATTAGCAAAGATAACAATTATCATTATATTGAATTAAGGTAACTTCTGAGTTACTGATTTCTTAACCAAAACCAAAAGGAAGGAAATTAAATCTACTGGAATAAAAGCGTCTTCAGATTGGGAAGAATCAATGGCATAAGTACATAAAGCAATATTAAACTAAAATACCTCAAATATCATTAAATAAAAAAATCATCATAAAAGTGGCATAGGCCAAATAGGCAACATAACTAATACAAGCAAGCATTCAAATGTCTGAAAATAAGAAATAACAGAGTAAAAGAACATTGAACCTGGGATTGAGAGTCACTCCTAAAACTAAAAGAAGTCCTAAATCCTAATCCTAAAGAGAGAGAGGAGAGAACATCTCTCAAAACTAGATCTAAATCATAGAAAGTAACTAAAAATGCCAGCTCTCCCTCAATGGATGCATTCCTCCACTTCATAACCTCTTGTCTATGACTTCTGGACTTGGATTTGGGCAAATAAGGGTTTCAGAATCCGCTATGAGCGTTTTCTGCAATTTCTGGTGCGTGGCCTCTGTCACGCGTCCGCGTGGGCCACGGAGTCGCGTCAATTGGACTTTTCCTTGTCGCGCGGTCGCATCAGCCATGCTACCGCGTCACTGCTTCTTTGCGCTTGGCATGCGGCCGTGTCGTCCATGCGGTCGCGTGGATGCCAGTTTCTCCAAAACTCTGTTTTATGCTTTCCTTCCATTTTTGTATGTTTCCTTTTCCATCCTTTAATTCATTCCTGCCTTAGAAGATCTGAAACTACTCAACACACTAATCATGGCATCGAATGGAAATAAAGGTAATTAAAATAATTAATTTTAAAGCATAGGAAAGATGTTTTTCACATACATCACATAACAAGGAAGGGAAAGTAAAACTATGTAATTAATATGAATAAGTGGGTGAAGGATTGAATAAATCACTCAAACTAAGCACAGAATATATCACAAAATATGGGTTTATCAGGCACCTAAGACCGGAGAAACCTCTAAAAAAAGGAAAGGGAAGACAAAAGCTTCCACCTCCGAGTCATAGGAGATGGAGAGATTCATCTTAAAGGTCAATCAAGACCACTTCTATGAAGTTGTGGCCAAGAAGAAAGTGATCCCTGAGGTCCCTTTCATGCTCAAGAAAAATGAGTATCCGGAAATCCAACATGAGATTCAAAGAAGAGGTTGGGAAGTTCTGACCAACCCCATTCAACGAGTCAGAATCTTTCAAGAGTTCTATGCCAATGCATGTAATACTAGGAACCATGACCAAAGTATGAACCTGAATCCAAAGAATTATCTTACAATGTTTCGGGGGAAATGCTTAGATTTCAGTCCGGAAAATATAAGGTTGGCGTTCAACTTGCCTACAATGCAAGAAGATGCATGCCCCTACATTAGAAGGGTCAACTTTGATCAAAGGTTGGACCAAGTCCTTATGGACATATGTGTGGAAGGAGCTCAGTGGAAAAGAGACTCAAAAGGCAAGCCGGTTCAATTGAGAGGATTGGACCTTAAGCCTGTGGCTAGAGGATGGTTGGAGTTCATCCAACGTTCCATCATCTCCACTAGCAACCGGTCCGAAGTAACTGTGGATCGGGCCATCATGATCCATAGCATTGATAAACCACTATTTTATGGTTTACAATGTGTTTAATTATGTGGTTTTATCATGGTCTTTACCCACTTATTCATATAATTAGCATGCATTTATATTTCCTTCCTAAAGTTATTACATGATTGAAAACTTACTTCCTGGAGACCTTTAATTAGGTATTTCAATCCCCCTTTATTCCATTCGATGTCGTGATCTGTGTGTTAAGTGTTTCAGGCTTTATAGGGCATGAATGAGTGGGAGATTGGGAATGAAGCTTGCAAAAATGGAAGGAGTACAAGAAATTGAGGAGATGACCAGCGAAAAGTGACGTGTACGCGTCAGTGACGCGACTGCGCGGAAGAGAGGAATTCGCAGTGACGCGGCCGCATGAGTGACACGGAAGCGCGAATTGGAAAAGCAGAAGCGACGGGGAGGCATGGATGACGCACCCGCATGGAAAAGCAAAACGCCGAATGACGCGCCCGCGTGAATGACGCGTCCGCGTGACGTGCGCGATCTGCAGAATTTTAAAAGTTGCTGGTAGGGTTTCTGGGCCGGATTTCAACCCAGTTTTTGGCCCGAAATTACATACCAGAGTCAGAAAACATGCAGAAATGGGAGACAACAATTCATTCTGCATAAATTTTAGTTTTAGATCTGGATTTACTCCTCCCCTAGGTTTTTATCACTTGACATTCATAATTAGGATTTTTGGGAAGATTTTGACTTTAGCTTTTGAGAAGAGTCTACCTCCGGTACTAGTCATCTTATTTTTGTTATTTACCTTTTATATTTATTCTTCCATGTTCTTAATCCCTCTAGAGTTGACTTTGGCTTATTTTTAGAAGTTATTAATATAGACTATTTTTATTTTCAATTAATCCTTTCATTATTTTTACTTTGGCTTATTTTCACCATTAATTCTGTGAATTTTATAATTATGATGAGTGAGTAGTTCCATGACTTGATTGGGGATGATTGAAAGGAACCCTTGAGTTGAACTACTCAAGAGAGAAATTATAATTGGGTTTATTGTTGAATCACCCTCTAATCATTAACTCTAGTCCTTCCCAAGGGAGAGGATTAGGACTTATGACTAGAAACCGATTTCCAACTTGCTTGACTTTCCTTTACCTAGTAAGGGTTAACTAAGCAGAGTAACTTCCAATTATTAATTAATTTTGAGAGTATTTCAACAAGAATAGGGCTTCCAACTAATCTGCCCCCAGTCAAGGCTTTTATTTAGAATTAATTAAATTCTCTATTTTAATTTCCTGTTTACCAACTCAACCACTTTTGAAAACACCCGATTGATGAAATAGCACATCTCCTTGCAACTCGTTGGGAGAGAACTTGGGATTCATACTCCCAGTATTTTTTTTCAATATTGTGACAACCCCTTTTAAATTGATAAGCGGATTTTCGGCTGGTTAAGGATTGTACTTACAACGTATTCTTATTAATAAATTCTTAACATGTCAATTTCCGCCACGTCAAGCATCATGATTAGAGAGGAAGTAAAAGTTCATGAAGTCATCTCTCTAGAACTCTACAAAGTAGCCGAAAAACCCTCCACCTTGGCAAGGCTAGCTTTCCCTCATCTCATTTGCCATCTATGCTACTCAGCTGGAGTTATCATAGAAGGAGACATCCTCATTGAAGAGGACAAGCCCATTACTAAGAAGAGGATAGAGTAAACAAGAGATCCTACTCATGGATCTCAAGAGACGCATGAGGAAGCTCATCATCAAGAAATCCTTGAGATGCTGGTGGACAAAATTGTGATCCTCAAAATTGGTCTCTTTGTATTTGTGTGAAATCAAAAATACCCCAAAGAGATCATGGTGTGATAAATTGGGATCTTAATAATCCCTGGTGTGATCATAACTCCGTTCAACTTAACCAGCAAGTGTACTGGGTCATCCAAGTAATACTTTACGTGAGTAAGGGTCGATCCCACAGAGATTGTTGATATGAAGCAAGCTATGGTCACCTTGTAAATCTCAGTTAAGTGGATTCATAAGGTCAAATGTAATTGGATTAGATAATTAAAAGATAAATAAAATAAAAAGGGGTAGAAATACTTATGTAAATCAATAGTGGAGATGCTAGAATCCTTTCGAATCTCTACTTTCTTATTACATTCATCCAATCCTTCTTACTCCTTTCCATGGCAAGCTGTATATAGGGCATCACCGTTGTCAATGGCTACATCCCATCCTCTCAATGAAAATGGTCCTATGCTCTGTCACAGCACGGCTAATCATCTGTCGGTTCTCAATCAGGTTGGAATAGAATCCCTTGATTCTTTTGCGTTTGTCATCACACCCAGCCTTCAGGAGTTTGAAGCTCGTCACAGTCATTCAATCCCAGAATCCTACTCGGAATACCATAGACAAGGTTTAGACTTTTCGGATTCTCATGAATGCCGCCATCAATTCTAGCTTATACCACCAAGATTCTGTTGGGGAATCTAAGAGATATGCGCCCAGTCTAGAGTAGAACAGAGGTGGTTGTCAGTCACGCACGTTCATAGGAGAGAATAATGATGAGTGTCACGGATCATCACATTCATCAAAGTGTTGTGCAACGTATATCTTGGAATAAGAATAAAAGAGAATTGAATAAAAGACAATAGAATTGCATTAATACTTGAGGTACAGCAGAGCTCCACACCCTTAATCTATGGTGTGCAGAAACTCCACCGTTGAAAATACATAAGTGAAAGGTTCAGGCATGGCCGAATGGCCAGCCCCCATGGTCTAAGGACTAGGCGTCCAGAGATGTTCCTTAGATCTAAAGTGATCAAAAGATGACTAATACACTAGTAAAAAGTCTTTATTTATACTAAACTAGCTACTAGGGTTTACATGAGTAAGTAATTGATGTATAAATCCACTTCCGGGGCCTACTTGGTGTATGCTTGGGCTGAGCTTGATCTATCCACGAGCTGAGGCTTTTCTTGGAGTTGAACTCCAAGTTATAACGTGTTTTGGGCGTTCAACTCCGGGTTGTGACGTGTTTCTGGCGTTTAACTCCAGACAGCAGCATATACTTGGCGTTGAGCGCCACTTTACGTCTTCAATTTCCGAATAAAGTATGGACTATTATATATTGCTGGAAAGATCTGGATGTCGGCTTTCTAACGCCGTTGAGAACGCGCCATTTGGATTTCTGTAGCTCCAGAAAATTCATTTCGAGTGCAGGGAGGTCAGATTCCAACAGCATCAGCAGTCCTTTTGACAGCCTTTTTCAGAGCTTTGCTCAAGTCCTTCAATTTCAGCCAGAAATTACCTGAAATCACAGAAAAACACACAAACTCATAGTAAAGTCCAAAAATGTGAATTTAACATAAAAACTAATGAAAACATCCCTAAAAGTAGCTTGAACTTACTAAAAACTACCTAAAAACAATGCCAAAAAGCGTATAAATTATCCGCTCATCACAACACCAAACTTAAATTGTTGCTTGTCCCCAAGCAACTGAAAATCAATTAGGATAAAAAGAAGAGAATATACTATAAATTCCAGAATATCAATGAATATTAATTATAATTAGATGAGCGGGACTTGTAGCTTTTTGCTTCTGAACAGCTTTGGCATCTCACTTTTTCCTTTGAAGTTCAGAGTGATTGGCGTCTCTGGGAAGTTAGAATTTTGGATAGTGTTATTGACTTTCCTAGTTAAACATGTTGATTCTTGAACACAGCTACTTATGAGTCTTGGCCGTGGCCCTAAGCACTTTGTT
>NC_029774.3:118863621-118866658 GCF_000817695.3 Arachis duranensis | reverse complement strand
GACACAAGCACATGGTTAGGGACAGCTTGATTTAGCCGCTTAGGCCTGGATTTAATTTCCTTGGGCCCTCCTATCCATTGATGCTCAAAGCCTTGGATCCTTTTTACCCTTGCCTTTTGGTTTTAAGGGCTATTGGCTTTTTCTGCTTGCTTTTTCTTTTTCTTTCTATTTTTTTTTGCCATTTTTTTTCGCAAGCTTCTTCTTTTTCACTGCTTTTTCTTGCTTCAAGAATCAATTTCATGATTTTTCAGATCATCAATAACATTTCTCTTTGTTCATCATTCTTTCAAGAGCCAACAGTTTTAACATTCATAAACAACAAGATCAAAATTTATGCACTGTTCAAACATTCATTCAGAAAACAAAAAGTATTGTCACCACATCAATATAATTAAATTAAATTCAAGGATGAATTCGACATTCATGTACTTCTTGTTCTTTTGAATTAAAACATATTTCATTTAAGAAAGGTGAAGGATTAATGGAATTATTCATAACTTTAAGACATGGTTACTACATACTAATGATCATGAAGTAGAGACACAAAATATAGGTAAACATAACATAAAAACCGAAAAGCAGAAAGAAATAAGAACAAGAAATGAATCCACCTTAGTGGCATCTTCTCCTTGAAGGTCCAACAATGTCCTTAAGCTCTTCTATGTCCCTTCCTTGTCTTTGTTGCTCCTCCCTCAATGCTCTTTGATCTTCTCTTATTTCATGGAGAATGATGGAGTGCTCTTGATGTTCCACCCTTAATTGTCCCACATTGTAGCTCAAATCTTCCAAGGAAGTGTTGAGTTGTTCCCAATAGTTATTGGGAGGAAAGTGCATCCCTTGAGGCATCTCAGGGATTTCTTGATGATGAGCTTCCTCATGCATCTCTTGAGAACCGTGAAGGGTCTCTCTTGCTTGCTCCATCCTCTTCTTGGTGATGGGCTTATCCTCTTCAATGGAGATGTCTCCTTCTATGATAACTCCAGCTGAGTAACATAGATGGCAAATAAGGTGAGGAAAAGCTAGCCTTGCCATGGTGGAGGGCTTGTCGGCTATTTTGTAGAATTCATTGGAGATGACTTCATGAACTTCTACTTCCTCTCCAATCATGATGCTATGAATCATGATGGCCCGATCCACAGTAACTGCAGATCGGTTGCTAGTAGGAATGATGGAGCGTTGAATGAACTCCAACCATCCTCTAGCCACAGGCTTGAGGTCCAGTCTTCTTAGTTGAACTGGCTTGCCTTTGGAGTCTCTCTTCCATTGAGCTCCTTCCACACATATGTCCGTAAGGACTTGGTCCAACCTTTGATTACAGTTGACCCTTCTAGTGTAGGGGCGTTCATCTCCTTGCATCATGGGCAAGTGAAACGCCAACCTCACATTTTCCGGACTAAAATCTAAGTATTTCCCCCGAACCATTGTGAGATAATTTTTTGGACTTGGGTTCCTACTTTGATCATGGTTCCTAGTGATCCATGCATTGGCATAGAACTCTTGAACCATTAAGATTCTGACTTGTTGCATGGGGTTGGTTAAGACTTCCCAACCTCTTCTTTGGATTTCATGTCGGATCTCCGGGTACTCATTTTTCTTGAGCTTGAAAGGGACCTCAGGGATCACCTTCTTTTTTGCCACAACATCATAGAAGTGGTCTTGATGGCTCTTGGATATGAATCTTTCCATCTCCCATGACTCGGAGGTGGAAGCTTTTGTCTTCCCTTTTCCTTTTCTAGAGGATTCTCCGGCCTTAGGTGCCATTGATGGTAGTGGAAAACAAAAAAGATTGTGCTTTGACCACACCAAACTTAAAATATTGCTCGTCCTCGAGCAATAGAAGAAAGAAGAGAAGAAGAGGAAGAAGAGAATATGGTAGAGAGGGAGAGATGTAGGTGCGGCCTAGGTGAAGAAGAGGGGGTTGTGTTGTGTGAAAATGAAGTAGAATGGAAGGGTATATATAGGGAGAGGGGGGTGTATGTTCGGCCATTTAGGGTGGTAATGGGTGGGAAAATGGTTTTGAATTTTTGAAGGTAGGTGGGGTTTATGGGGAAGAGTGGATGGATGTGAGTGGTGAAGGGGGTGATTGGGAAGAGGGATTAAGGTGATTGGTGAAGAGTGTTGGGAAGTGTGACATGGGGAATACTCATCACAAAATAGGATTAGTAGGTAAGGTGGGAATATAGTAGGTGGGGATCCTGTGGGTCCACAGATCCTGAGGTGATCCTGTGGGGTCCACAGATCCTGAGGTGTCAAGGAATTCCATCCTTGCACCAAATAGGCATGTAAAATGCCTTTGCACACCATTCTGGCGTTTAAACACCGTGTGGTGCACATTCTGGGCGTTCAACGCCCATGTAAAGCATGTTTCTGGCGTTGAACGCCAGTTTCATGCTTGTTACTGGCATTCAGCGCCAGCTTTTCCTCTAGGCACATTCTTGGCGTTCAGCGCCAGAATGTTGCTTGTTTCTGGCGTTCAGCGCCAGATTCATGCTCTGTTCTGGCGTTGAACGCCAGCCAGATGCACCTTACTGGCGTTGAACGCCAGCCTGTGCTTCCTCGCCAGATGCTCCTTACTGGCGTTGAACGCCAGCCTATGCTTCCTCCAGGGTGTGATTTTCCTTCTGCTGTTTTTGGTTCTGTTTTTAATTTTTATATTTTTTTCGTGACTCCTCATGATCATGTACCTAATAAAACACAAAATAACAATAAAATAAAAATCTTTACACCAAACTTAGAGTTTGGTTGTGGCTTCCCAACACCAAACTTAGAGTTTGACTGTGGGGGCTCTTCTTGACTCTGAACTGAGAGAAGCTCTTTGTGCTCACTCTCTTTTGTCACAGAGGGATGGCCATATGCCTTAAACACAAGGTAGTCCCCATTCAATTGAAGGACTAATTCACCTCTGTTGACATCTATCACAGCTCCTTCTGTGGCTAGGAAAGGTCTTCCAAGGATAATGCATTCATCCTCTTCCTTCCTAGTGTCTAAGATTATGAAATCAGCAGGGATGTAAAGGCCTTCAACCTTTACTAACACG
>NC_029774.3:118862576-118863532 GCF_000817695.3 Arachis duranensis | reverse complement strand
TCAGAACAAGGCAGGTTGTACCTCAATGATCCCCAGCTTCTCCATTACAGAGAGTGGCATAAGATTTATCCCTGACCCCAGATCACATAGAGCCTTTTCAAAGGTCATGGTGCCTATGGTACAAGGTATTAAGAACTTTCCAGGATCTTGTTTCTTTTGAGGTAGAATTTGCTGAATCCAGGTATCGAGTTCACTAATGAGCGAGGGAGGTTTACTTTCCCAAGTCTCATTACCAAACAATTTGGCATTCAGCTTCATGATAGCTCCTAAATATTGAGCAACTTGCTCTCCAGTCACATCTTCATCCTCTTCAGAGGAAGAATAGTCTTCAGAGCTCATGAATGGCAGAAGGAGACTTAATGGAATCTCTATGGTCTCTATATGAGCCTCAGATTCCTTTGGATCCTTGATAGGAAACTCCTTCTTGCTTGAGGGACGTCCCAGGAGGTCTTCCTCACTAGGATTTTCGTCTTCCTCCTCCCTTGTGCATTCGGCCACATTGATCAAATTAATGGCTTTGCACTCTCCTTTTGGATTCTCTTCTGTATTGCTTGGGAGAATACTGGGAGGAGTTTCAATGACTTTCTTACTCTACTGGCCCACTTGTGCCTCCAGATTTCTGATGGAGGATCTTGTTTCATTCATGAAACTGAAAGTGGCCTTTGACAGATCATAGACTATATTGGCTAAATTAGAAGTGTTTTGTTCAGAATTCTCTGACTGTTGCTGAGAAGATGATGGATATGGCTTGCTATTACTCAGCCTATTGCGTCCACCATTGTTAAAGCCTTGTTGAGGCTTTTGTTGATCCTTCCATGAGAAATTTGGATGATTTCTCCATGATGAGTTATAGGTGTTTCCATAAGGTTCACCCATGTAATTAACCTCTGCCATGGCAGGGTTCTCAGGATCATAAGCTTCTTCAGAAGCTGCCTCTTTAGTACTGTTGGATGCAT
>NC_029774.3:118859486-118862471 GCF_000817695.3 Arachis duranensis | reverse complement strand
TATGGCATTCAGAGCAT
Organism: Arachis duranensis; assembly: GCF_000817695.3. Taxonomy (NCBI): domain Eukaryota; kingdom Viridiplantae; phylum Streptophyta; class Magnoliopsida; order Fabales; family Fabaceae; genus Arachis; species Arachis duranensis. The sequence goes on along the minus strand of NC_029774.3, from coordinate 118,862,454 downwards.
CAATTTCAAGAACTTCTTTCTTCTGAGGTGTCCCATTATTCACGGAATTCCTCTCAGAAGTGTACATGAATTGGTTATTTGCAACCATGTCAATGAGTTCTTTAGCTTCTGCAGGTGTTTTCTTTAGATGGATGGATCCACCTGCAGAATGGTCCAATGACATTTTCGAAAACTCAGATAGACCATAATAGAATATATCTAATATGGTCCATTCTGAAAACATGTCAGATGGACATCTTTTGGTCAGCTGCTTGTATCTTTCCCAAACTCATAGAGGGATTCACCATCTTTTTGTTTGAAGGTTTGAACATCCACTCTCAGCTTGCTCAGCTTTTGAAGAGGAAAGAATTTATCCAAGAAGGCAGTGACCAGCTTATCCCAGGAGTCCATATCCAAGAAGGCCGTGACCAGCTTCTCCCAGGAGTCCAGACTATCCTTAGGTTGTGAATCCAACCATATTCTAGCTCTGTCTCTTACAGCAAAAGGGAAAATCATGAGCCTGTAGATTTCAGGATCTACTCCATTTGTCTTAACAGTCTCACAGATCTGCAAGAACTCAGTTAAAAACTGATAAGGATCTTCAGATGGAAGTCCATAAAACTTGCAGTTTTGTTGCATCAAGGCAACTAGCTGAGGTTTCAGCTCAAAGTTATTGGCTCCAATGGCAGGAATGGAGATGCTTCTTCCATCAAACTTGGATGTTGGCTTTGTGAAGTCACCAAGCATTCTCCTTGCATTATTATTACTTTCGGCTGCCATCTCCTTCTCTTGTTCGAAAATTTCTGAAAGGTTACTTCTGGATTGTTGTAATTTAGCTTCTCTTAGTTTCCTCTTCACTTTAGTTTCCTCTTCAGAGTCCTTTCAGGTTCGGGATCAATTTCAACAAGAATGCCTTTTTCCTTGTTCCTGTTCATATGAAAGAGAAGAAAACAAGAAAAGAAGAGGAATCCTCTATGTCACATTATAGAGATTCCTTTATATTAGTAGAAGAAGAAAGGGGAGAAGAGTGAAGAAGAATGGGTTCGGATTTTTAGATGAAGAGAGGTGAAGAGAAGTGTTAGTAAATAAATAATTAAATAGAATAAGAAAAGAGAAGGAGAATTTCGAAAATAATTTTGATAAAGAGGTTAGTATTTTTGAAAATTAAAGATAAGATAAGATTAAAATTAAAATTTAAAACAAAAAGAGTTTTTTGAAAAAGAGATGAGATATTTTCGAAAATTAGAGAGGGAGAATTGGTTAGGTGGTTTTGAAAAAGATAAGAAACAAATACAAAGTCAAAGAGTTAGTTGAGAAAGATATTAAAATCAAATTTGAGAAGATAAGAAGATAAGTTAGATAAGATATTTTGAAATCAAATTTTGTAAAAGATAAAATTTTTGAAAAAGATATGATAAAAAGATAAGGTAAGAAGATAAGATAGAAAAGATAAAAAAAAGATTTTAATTTTTAAATTTAAAATTATTTACTTCACTAACAAGAAACTACAAGATAAGATTCTAGAACTTAAGGATTGAACCTTTCTTAACAAGAAAGTAACAAACTTCAAATTTTTGAATCAATCACATTAATTGTTAGTGTAATTTCGAAAATATGATATAAAGATAAGAAAAAGATTTTGAAAATAATTTGAAAAAGATTTTTAAAATTTTCGAAAAAAAAGGAAAAAATTGGAAAAGATATGATTTTTGAAAAAGATTTTGAAAAGGTAAGATTTTTAAATTTTGAAAATTTGACTTGACTTGTAAGAAACAACTAATTTTGAAAATTTTTTTGACTAAGTCAACTCAAATTTTCGAAAATTATGAGAAAAATAAGGAAAAAGATATTTTTTTGATTTTTGAATTTTTAATGATGAGAGAGAAAAACACAATTATGACCCAAAACTTAAAAATTTTGGATCAAAACACATGATGCATGCAAGAACACTATGAATGTCAAGATGAACACCAAGCACACTTTGAAGATCATGATGAACATCAAGAACATATTTTTGAAAAATTTTTGATGCAAAGAAAACATGCAAGACACCAAACTTAGAAATCTTTCATGCATGGACTCTAACAAACGAAAAATGCATATGAAAAACAACAAACAACATAAAGCAAGAAAACATCAAGATCAAACAAGAAGACTTGTCAAGAACAACTTGAAGATCATGAAGAACACTATGAATGCATGAGTTTTCGAAAAATGCAAGAAAAAATTTTTAAAGCATGCAATTGACACCAAACTTAAAAGTTGACTCAAGACTCAAAAAAGAAACATAAAATATTTTTTATTTTTATGATTTTATGATTTTTTTGGATTTTTATTAATTTTTTCGAAAATATTTTTGAAAAAAAGAAAAAGAAAAGAAAAATTTTGAAAAATATTTTTGAAAAATTTTTGAAAAGAAAATTACCTAATCTGAGCAACAAGATGAACCGTCAGTTGTTCAAACTCAACAATCCCCGGCATCGGTGCCAAAAACTTGGTGGACGAAATTGTGATCCTCAAAGTTAGTCTCTTTGTACTTGTATGAAATTTAAATATTGGCTCTATCAAAAATACTCCAAAGAGATCATGGTATGATGAATTGGGATCTTAATAATCCCTGGTGTGATCATAACTCCGTTCAACTTAACCAGCAAGTGTACTGGGTCATCCAAGTAATACCTTACGTGAGTAAGGATCGATCCCACATAGATTGTTGGTATGAAGCAAGCTATGGTCACCTTGTAAATCTCAGTTAGGCAGATTAAATTGATTTATGATAGGTTCGAAAATTAATAATAAACAAAAAATAAAATAGGATAGAAATACTTATGTAAATCAATAGTGGGAATTTCAGATAGGCGTATGGAGATGCTGTGCTTCTCTTGAATCTCTACTTTCTTATTACATTCATCCAATCCTTCTTACTCCTTTCCATGGCAAGCTGTATGTAGGGCATCACCGTTGTCAATGGCTACATCCCATCCTCTCA
>NC_029774.3:118838475-118859481 GCF_000817695.3 Arachis duranensis | reverse complement strand
AATTCCCAGAATCCTACTCGGAATACCACAGACAAGGTTAGACTTTTCGGATTCCCATGAATGCCGCCATCTATCTAGCTTATACCACGAAGATTCTGTTGGGGAATCTAAGAGATATGCGTCCGGCCTAAGGTAGAACGGAAGTGGTTGTCAGTCACGCGCGTTCATAGTTGAGAATGATGATGAGTGTCACGGATCATCACATTCATCAAGTTGAAGTGCAACGTATATCTTGGAATAAGAATAAAAGAGAATTGAATAGAAAATAATAGTAATTGTATTTGAAACTTGAGGTACAGCAGAGCTCCACACCCTTAATCTATGGTGTGTAGAAACTCCACCGTTGAAAATACATAAGTAAAAGGTTCAGGCATGGCCAAATGGCCAGTCCCCATGAAGGTGATCAAAAGACCGAATTGTCAAAAGATGTCTAATACAATAGTTAAATGTCCTATATATACTAGACTAGCTATTAGGGTTTACAGATGTAAGTAATTGATGCATAAATCCACTTCCGGGGCCCACTTGGTGTATGTTTGGGCTGAGCTTGATCTATCCACGAGCTGAGGCTTTTATTGGAGTTGAACGCCGAGTTATAGCGTGTTTTGGGCGTTCAACTCCGGGTCGTGACGTGTTTCTGGCGTTTGACTCCAGACAGCAGCATGTACTTGGCGTTGAGCGCCACTTTACGTCGTCAATTCCCGAATAAAGTATGGACTATTATATATTGATGGAAAGCTCTAGATGTCTACTTTCCAACGCCGTTGAGAGCGCGCCATTTGGAGTTCTGTAGCTTCAGAAAATCTATTTCGAGTGCAGGAAGGTCAGATTCCAACAGCATCAGCAGTCCTTTGTTAGCCTCCTTCTCAGAGTTTTGCTCAGGTCCCTCAATTTCAGCCAGAAATTACCTGAAATCACAGAAAAACACACAAACTCATAGTAAAGTCCAGAAATGTGAATTTAGCATAAAAACTAATGAAAACATCCCTAAAAGTAGCTTGAACTTACTAAAAACTACCTAAAAATAGTGCCAAAAAGCGTATAAATTATCCGCTCATCATCCATCCGGCGTATTTGCATACAGAAGGATGCCATTTGGCCTGTGCAATGCACCTGCAACCTTTCAAAGGTGCATGCTCTCTATTTTCTCTAATATGGTAGAAAAATTTCTGGAAGTCTTCATGGATGACTTTTCAGTATTTGGAGACTCATTCAGCTCCTGTCTTGACCATCTAGCACTTGTTCTAAAGAGGTGCCAAGAGACTAACCTGGTTTTAAACTGGAAAAAATGTCACTTTATGGTGACTGAAGGAATTGTCCTTGAGCACAAAATTTCGAACAAGGGAATAGAGGTGGATCAAGCTAAGGTAGAGCCAATTGAAAAATTACCACCACCTACCAATGTTAAGGCGATCAGAAGCTTTCTGGGGCATGCAGGATTCTATAGGAGATATATTAAAGATTTTTCAAAAATCGCCAAACCTTTAAGTAATCTGCTAGCTGCTGACACGCCGTTTATCTTTGATAAGGAGTGTCTGCAGGCGTTTGAGACTCTAAAAGCTAAGCTGGTCACAGCACCAGTCATCTCTGTACCAGATTGGACATTACCATTTGAACTAATGTGTGATGCCAGTGACCATGCCATTGGTGCAGTGTTGGGACAGAGGCATGACAAGTTTTTGCACGTCATTTACTATGCCAGTCGTGTTTTAAATGATGCACAGAAGAACTACACAACCACAGAAAAAGAGTTACTTGCAGTGGTTTACACTATTGACATGTTCAGATCTTATTTAGTAGGATCAAAAGTGATTGTGTACACTGACCATGCTGCTCTTAAATATCTACTCACAAAGCAGGATTCAAAACCCAGACTCATCATATGGGTGTTGCTTCTGCAAGAGTTTGATCTAGAAATAAGAGACAGAAAAGGGACAGAGAACCAAGTAGCAGATCACCTGTCCTAAATAGAACCAGTAGAAGGGGCGTCCCTCCCTCTTACTGAGATCTCTGAAAACTTTCCGGATGAGCAACTCTTTGCCATCCAGGAAGTGCCATGGTTTGCAGACATTGCAAACTACAAGGCAGTAAGATTCATACCCAAAGAGTACAGTCGGCAGCAATCAAAGAAATTGATCACGGATGCAAAGTACTATCTTTGGGATAAACCATATCTCTTCAAGAGATGTGCAGACGGAGTAATCCGTAGATGTGTGCCTAAAGAAGAAGCACAGAAGATGCTCTGGCACTGCCATGGATCACAGTATGGAGGACATTTTGGAAGTGAGCGAACAGCCACAAGAGTCCTCCAATGTGGCTTCTACTGGCCTACTCTCTATAAAGACTCCCGAGTGTTTGTACTTAATTGTGACAGTTGCCAAAGATCTGGCAATCTGCCTCACAGTTATGCCATGCCTCAACAAGGGATCTTGGAGATTGGGTTATTTGATGTATGGGGTATTGACTTTATGGGGCCTTTCCCACCATCATACTCAAACATTTATATTCTGGTGGCAGTGGATTATGTATCCAAATGGGTTGAAGCTATTGCAACACCTACTAATGATACTAAGACAATGCTGAAATTCCTCCAGAAACACATCTTCAGCAGATTTGGTATCCCTAGAGTACTAATCAGTGATGGGGGCTAGGGGTGTTCGCGGTTCGGTTTGGTTCGTTTTTTTACCGAGACCATCCGAACCAAACCAAACCAATTAAATTCGGTTTGGTTTGGTTCGGTTTATTCGGTTTTTCAATCAATTCAAAAAAAACCTACCATACTATTTCACAAAGTCATCACGTTGAAATAAAACAAATACACAATAACTAATAAAGTATTAATCCAATGAAATTCAATGACAAAAATTAACAAGCAATAATTAAAGAAGTTTAAAAGTTTAGTAGTCAACACAACATAAAATAAATATAAATTTTCAGTGTTTCTACGAGGACTGGCGCAACAGGCAATGCAGTCGGAGATCTGATGCTCGTAGATTCATTTGGAAGAGGAACCAGCACAACACCAATGCATCATCATAACACAAAATCTCTTTCATGACCATTTATATGCTATTTTTTGTTTTTGTATCCTGTAAATTTCTGCAGATTTAAACAATAAGAAAGGATATTTCTAGCACATAAACATTATGATTCACTAAACATTAAAAATACCTGCAGTTTGATAGGTTCTCCAAAGTTGTTCATATGAACTCTTTTTCACTAAATGCATAAAATCTGCAAACAAAGATCCAAACATTTCAAGTGATTGGGAGATCCAAAGCTAACTGTATCATTGAACAAGTATGTCTAGCTGATCGAAGAAATGGAACACTTTCCCTTCGACATCAAACAATACTAAGCTACTTCAGAGTATGATAAAACCTATTTGACCAAGGTAGGTTTTCAAGATTACACATCTTCTGGCAGTCACATAATTCTTGGACAGAGCATCTCCTAAGCTTTTCAAGTTCTACCTGATTAATAAAGCCAACAGTAGTGGCAGTGATAGTTCTCAATATGCTCATCAATAATGAACAGATACATTGAACAATCAGAAGCAATTTTCCTAAACAAATACATTAAACAGTGAACCACAGAACCAATTTCCCTAAACAAATACATTGAACAATCAGAAGTAATTTCTCTAATCAAATACATTGAAAATTGAACCACATAACCAACAATTAGAAGCAATTTCCCTAATCAAATACATTGAACATTGAACCACATAACCAACAATCAGAAGCAATAAATAACAAATAAACCAATGAACAGTGAACCAGCAATCAGAAGCAATTTCAATAAACAATGAACAATAAATAACACAATGAACAACAATCAAAAGCTGTTGAACAGAATAAAACAATGAATCAATAATTATTAAACAAAAATTAGTCAAATTACAAACCTGACTCGGAGGCTTTGGCCAGAAACGCTGCTGGGTAATTTGTGGCACCAAATGAATTCCTTATGGCAACTACATCAGCACACAAATCTCAAATCCAGCAATTAATTATATATAAAATGTAGTTAAATATACCTTACACCTTCTCTATCAATCAGAACCTAGAACCCTAATAATAAAAAAACACACCTTTTTAACAATCAGAACCTAGAATCCTAACAATTAGAAATAATACACATTCATAAGCTAATACCCCCAAATACAACAAACTGCATAAACAAATACAACAATCAACAACAATTAGCAATTTCAAAAATACACTGAACAGTGAACATAAAACATAAATTATTCACACAGAACTACAGAAGCAGAAATTCAAACAAATAAATGAACAATCAACATCAATCAACGACAAATAGATAATGCATGGAACAGAAATTATTCAAATTAGTACCTTACTTGGAGGCTTCATATCTGGTGTCCCGCACTCGGAGGTGCTGGGAGGCGCTGGTTCGGCGCTGCTGGGAGGGGCTGGGTTCACTGGTTCGTGCTGTTGGGAGGGATTGAATGTCGCTGATGGGTTCGCGCTACTAGGAAGGGCTGAACGTCACTGCTGGGCGGCTGGTCCGGCACGGCACTGCTTGGAGGGGCTAGGAGGCGCTGCTAGGAGGGGCTACGAGACGCTGATTCCGCGAGACTGGGAGGGGCTGGTCGGCGGGACTAGGAGGGGCTACGAGGCGATGGGAGAGTGGGAGGCGGGGATGGGATGGGGAGGCGCGGCTATGAGGGGTTGGGGGTAATGGGGCTTCTTTGAGAGAGAGAGAGAGAGTGGCTGCGCTAGGATAGGAGTTAGGAACATTAGGTTATCTGATGGGGGTGGGGTGGGCCGGTGGGGTAATGGTCTAATGGCTTTTAGGGTTTTTAAAGTTGACCGGTTCGATTAGGGTTTTCAGTGTTAGAACCGAAAATCGAACCGAACCGCATAAAAAACAGCAAAATATGATTTTTTTGTTTTCGGTTTTTTGGTTCGGTTGATCAATTTTGTTCGGTCCAGATCGATTTTGAACACCCCTAATGGGGGCACTCATTTCTGCAATAAACAACTTTACTCTGCTTTGGTTCGGTATGGAGTTAGCCACAGGGTGGCCACTCCATATCATCCACAGACAAATGGGCAAACTGAAGTCTCTAATAGAGAATTTAAAAGAATTCTGGAATGGACTGTAATTAACCGTAGAAGGGATTGGGCAAGAAGCTTGGATGATGCTCTGTGGGCATATAGAACAGCATTCAAGACTTTTATAGGAACTTCTCTATAACAGCTTGTGTATGAAAAGCCTGTCACTTGCCAGTGGAACTGGAGCATAAAGCCTATTAGGCAACCAGATTCCTAAACCTTGATGCCAAGTTAGCTGGAGAAAAATGATTGCTCCAGTTAAATGAGCTAGAGGAATTTAGACTCAATGCTTTCGAAAATGCAAAAAATTACAAAGAGAAAGCAAAAAGGTGGCATGACAAGAAGCTGTCATCTAGAGTCTTTGAGCCAGGGCAGAAAGTTCTGCTGTTTAATTCTAAGCTCAGATTATTCCCCGGGAAATTGAAATCCCGATGGAGAGGTCCATATGTGATTACAAGTGTGTCACCATATGGATATGTAGAGCTTCAGGATAATGATTCTAACAAAAAGTTCATTGTTAATGGACAGAAAGTCAAACATTATCTTGAAAGCAATTTTGAGCAAGAATGCTCAAAACTGATACTTGATTAAAGCTTAGTAATAGTCCAGCTAAAGACAATAAAGAAGCGCTTGCTGGGAGGCAATTCAGTCATGAGTTTATTTTATTTGTAATTTTAATTTTAAAAATTAGATAATACATTTCAGTGAATGATACAGAGTTACAGAAGGCTTCAGAGGATAAAATAGCGAAAAGAAGCTCCCTAGTGCAAAAAAGCCAGTAAGAGCTGTTTTGGGCATTGAACGCCCAAAAGAAGCATCTACTGGGCGTTCAACGCCAGTAGAGATAGCCATCTGGGCATTAAACGCCAGAAAGAAGCATCTTCTGGGCGTTTAACGCCAGATTTACAGCGTCTTGGGCGTTCAGAAAAACGCCCAGTGACAAAGGAGTTCCTGGCGTTTAACGCCAGCCAGATGCTACAAATGGGCGTTAAACGCCCAGGAGAAGCTACAGATGGGCGTTAAACGCCCAAAACATGCAGCGTTTGGGCGTTTAACGCCAGGATTATGGGGAGGAGGTGGATTCGTTTTCAACTCAAATTTTTTTCATTTTTCATATTTCAATTCATGATTTCTTGCATAAACATGTTACAAATTCTCAACTTTCAACTTCAAAATGCAAAAAAATTCTTAATCCTAAAAGTATTTCTTCATTCTTCTTCAATCTCTTTTCAAATCTTTTTCAAAACTCATCTATCTTTTTGAATTCTTGTCAAATCTTTTTAATTTCTTCTCAAATCTTTTTCAAACTCATCATATTATCTTTTTTAAATTCAAAGTTATCTTTTTCAAAATCTCATCATATCTTTTGAATTTTCGAAATTGCCTCTCCTTATATTCCTCTCTTTTCCTTTCTTTTGCTTGAAGACAAGCAAACCTCTAAGTTTGGTGTGTTTTTCCGTGATCACTGAGCTAAAACTCATCAAGATCATGGCACCTAAGGAAAAACAAACCACTTCAAGAGGCAAGAAAGAGAATATTCCAAAACCACTTTAGAATCAAGAGAAGTTCTTAACTAAAGAACATGCAGACCAGTACCACAAAATAATGGGTCTGAGATCAGTGATCCCGGAAGTTAAATTCGATCTGAAAGAAGACAAATATCCGGAGATACAGGAGCTGAAGCGCTAGAAGCTGTCTTTTGAAGGACCAAGCACCCCACAGACCAAAGGAGCATCCACCTCCCAAAATAAAGGTTGTTGAGTCCTAATCTTAGTCTTAACTCTGTGATAGTTGTTCTTATAGGAATTTACCTTAGAAGTTATACATGAGTAGTAGTAATTAGTATATTTATTTTGATTTTATCTCCAAGTAAGCTATAATTTATTTTTCTCATCATCATCAAACATGAATAAAATAGTAAGATTTTTAGAATAAAGAGGCAATATTTTTTCGAGTTCTTAATAAGGAAAATTCTAATTATTTATATGTGGTGGCAATACTTTTTGTCTTCTGAATGAATGCTTGAACAGTGCATATTTTTATATTGAATTTTATGAATGTTAAAATTGTTGGCTCCTGAAAGAATGATGAACAAGAGAAATATTATTGCTGATCTGAAAAATCATGAAATTAATTCTTGAAGCAAGAAAAAGCAGTGAAAAAAAAAAGCAAAAGAGGTAGAAAAAGTCAATAGCCCTTTAAATCAAAAGGCAAGGATGAAAAGGATCCAAGACTTTGAGCATCAATGGATAGGAGGACCCAAGGAAGTAAATCCAGGCCTAAGCAGCTAAATCAAGTTGTCCCTAACCATGTGCTTGTGGCATGCAGGTCCAAATGAAAAGCTTGAGACTGAGTGGTTAAAGTCGTGATCTAAGGCAAAAGAGTGTGCTTAAGAACTCTGTACACCTCTAATTGGGGACTTTAGCAAAGCTAAGTCACAATCTGAAAAGGTTCACCCAATTATGTGTCTGTGGCATATATGTATCCGGTGGTAATACTGGAAAACAAAGTGCTTAGGGCCACGGCCAAGACTCATCAAGTAGCTGTGTTCAAGAATCAACATACTAAACTAGAAGAATCAATAATACTATCTGAATTTTGAGTTCCTATGGATGCCAATCATTCTTAATTTCAAAGGATAAAGTGAGATGCCAAAACTGTTCAGAAGCAAAAAGCTACTAGTCCCGCTCATCTAGTTAGAATCTGAGCTTCACTTAAAACTTTGAGATACTATTGCTTCTTGATTTCTTTTTATCCTATTTTATTTATCTAGTTGCTTGAGGACAAGCAACAATTTAAGTTTGGTGTTGTGATGAGCGGATATTTTATACGCTTTTTGGGGGTAATTTCATATAGTTTTTAGTATATTTTAGTTAGTTTTGAGTATATTTCTATTAGTTTTTAGGCAAAATTCATATTTCTGGACTTTACTATGAGTTTGTGTATTTTTCTGTGATTTCAGGTATTGTCTGGCTAAAATTGAAGGAGCTGAGCAAAAATCTGATTTAGGCTGAAAAAGGACTGTTGATGCTGTTGGATTCTGACCTCCCTGCACTCGGAATATATTTTTTGGAGCTACAGGAATCCAATTGGCGCTCTCTCAATTGGATTGGAAAGTAGACATCCAGGGCTTTCCAGCAATATATAATAGTCCATACTTTGCGCGAAGATAAACGACGTAAACTGGCGTTTAACGCCAGTTCCATGTTGCATTCTGGCGTTCAGCGCCAGAAACAGGTTGCAAGTTGGAGTTAAACGCCAGAAACAGGTTACAACCTGGCGTTTAACTCCAGAAACAGCCCAGGCATGTGAGAAGCTCAAGTCTAAGCCCCAGCACACACCAAGTGGACCCCAAAAGTGGATTTTTGAACCATCTATCTTAGTTTACTCATTTTCTGTAAACATAGGTTACCAGTTTAGTATTTAAACAACTTTTAGAGACTTATTTTGTATCTCATGACATTTTAGATCTGAACTTTGTACCTTTTGCCCACATGAGTCTCTAAACTCCATTGTTGGGGGTGAGGAGCTCTGCAGCGTCTCGATGAATTAATGCAATAATTTCTGTTTTTCATTCAAACACACTTGTTTCTATCTAAGATGCTGATTCGTACTTAACTGTGATAGATATGATGATCCGTGACACTCATCACCATTCTCAACCCATGAACGTGTGCCTGACAAACACCTCCGTTCTACATCAGATTGAATGAGTATCTCTTAGATTCCTTAATCAGAATCTTCGTGGTATAAGCTAGAATCCATTGGCAGCATCCTTGAGAATTTGAAAAGTCTAAACCTTGTCTGTGGTATTCCGAGTAGGATTCAGGGGTTGGATGACTGTGACGAGCTTCAAACTCGCGAGCATTGGGCGTAGTGACAGACGCAAAAGGATCAATGGATCCTATTCCGACATGATCGAGAACCGACAGATGATTAGCCGTGCTGTGACAGAGCATTTGGACTATTTTCAATGAGAGGATAGGAAGTAGCCATTGACAACGGTGACGCCCTACATACAGCTTGCCATGGAAGGAGCCTTGCATGTTTGAAAGTGAGAAAGCATTATGTTACAGGAATTCAGAAGACAAAGCATCTCTAAAACCCCAACATATTTTTCAATTATTGAGTAACAATTATTTATTTTATGCCCTTTCACTTTTTACAACTAAAATTAAAGAACCCTATTGGTATCCTGAATAAGAATAATAAGATAACCATAGCTTGCTTCAAGCCAACAATCTCCATGGGATTCGATCCTTACTCACGTAAGGTATTACTTGGACGACCCAGTGCACTTGCTGGTTAGCTATGCGGAATTATATATTGTGAGAGTAATTTTCGTGCACCAGTGCGGCATAGTATTGGGTCAGATTCCTTGTTCATAAACATCATAGCGTGGAATTTGGTGACGTGGACATTTGGGTCTCCTATTCCTTGATAGGTTTTAAAGTTGACGGTAAGATGAAGTTTCTGGGCATTTCGAAGCTCATGACTTTCTTTGTGAAGGGGTTGGTTCTTTTGGTGGTTGTTTTCGGGGGATTAGGTATGGTGTGTTTTGACTCCGACGTATGCTCATCATTATTTGTTTTAAGTATTCTTGTGTTCCCCTTCCTTGCTATTTTCGTGTTGCTTCTGGTGTAGGAGTTCATCCATTCTCTAGTTCTCGGCCCTGAGGACCTCATTGATCGCCAGGAGTTCGGCTTGGTTGGTACTCGAGGGAGCGTGACTATGCTCGTCTGCCATGTGCCGTTTCCTGCAAAAAGAAGAGCGAAAAATATGTAGGGTAAAGAGTTGTAGGGTTAGAAAAATTTAGGCCCCACGGTGGGCGCCAAATATTTCTGCGTGAAAGATATCTTCGAGATATAGCTCGTCCGCAAAGGGTCTCCAACGCTCAAGTAAGTAAGAGTGTAAAATGATTCAGAGTAAAACTGAATATTGCGTACCTTTAGACTAGTAGCTTACTAGTATATATATTGAGTTGTTGTTGTGTGGTTTGTTATTCGTATCAAGTTTGTTATTTGTATATCTGTTGCTGGTTTGACGGAGTCTATGCTAGTTGTTATCCGGATTTGTTGGGATAGTGGTGGTTTGAGTGGAGAGGTTGTTAGAGATGGTATCTCTTCCAGTTATACCAGGTTCTGAGATTGTCATGGTTGTGGATCAGGGTTTGAGTAACGGATCATTACTAATAATAAGCTATCAAGTACAAATACTTTGCTAAGTTGTTATACATATTTTGGATATAACACTAATTCAATATTCGTCCGACACACATATTTTTTTTATGTTTAATCATAATTTAATAAAAAATAAAAATAATTCTTTAAATACGTTTGAAACACATCTAATTATTATTTGAGTTATTTCTTTTTTTAGCTATATTTTTTATTGAAAATAAAAAGGTTCAAATTTACGATTTTTTAGATAAATATGAAGAGTCTGTACCATTTAACTTCTTTTTAGCTATGTAAGAATTTTTGTTGGAAGTCATATGAATGAAAGATAATATTAAAGGCCTCATATTCAATTTGGTAAGAACAACATTCACATTTATTAAAATAAAAGTGCATGATACCTACCGTTCTTAATTTGTATATAAAAAGTTAAAAACATATTTGAATGCAATTTAATTAGATTAAATTCAGTATTAAATTTGAGTATTAAATTTCATTAATTAATAAATTATATATAAATAATTCATAAAAGTTTTTAAATATGCGGTCCACCATAAAATTCGTAATGTTTAGTAATATTTAAAATTAAATCCGACAAAATAGAATGGTGAATTGTAAAATTTAAATTTTTAGAATTTTGAGTTAGAATTTTTTATATTTTCATATTGGTCTCATTTGACTCGAAACTAAATATTTTTAAAAAAACTATTTTCAATAAAATTAGTGACAAGTTATTTATATCTCGACTAATTTTTCTTTACATTATTTTATACTAGTTTGACCTGAATTTCTTTTCTCCAAATTTCTTATTTTAATATTGGATTCAAATATTAAAAAATAATATATTACATGTATATTAAAATTAATTATTAAAATATATATTAAAAATAAATTAAATATTTTTTATTAAAAAATAGTCCACCAAGAAGGCGGGTGGAATGCAAATCTAACTAAATTTTAGGGCAATTTACCTATATAAAATAAAAATGAGAAATCTTTACTTGATTACAACAATTAAAAATTGGTTACGTGTATTTTTTGTTTCAATTTCTATATAATCTGTGGAAGCTAACCACGGTTTTCTAAATACACATAACCCGTGCCTGGCAGCAAAGGTTTACGAGCAAGAAAAGCTGAACGTGGATACATTGAGTGGTATAATTTAATTTTTGAATTATATGTAATAACTCGTTAAACATGCCTATTGATCTTTGACTGATTTTTTGAGATATTAGTACATATACGTGTAAAGTTCACAATGTAATTGTGTTGGATGTCTTATATAATGTATTTTGACTTTGGACAACTTCAAATTACAGATTATAATCATTGAATTATAAATATAGTAGCTGAATGATGTGCAATAATATTAAAAGTGGTTGATTATAATAATCCATAAAAATTTTAATAGGTTTTTTTTATCTTAATGTGAAATTATAGTGTCCAGATTAAGTATATAAATAATTAACATATTAGTTTCAATAAATATCCTTGTAAAATACTTTATTTTACACAATTACAATAACTAACTATAAGTTTACACATATAATTGATTTATATAGTATCATATTTGTAAACTTATAGTTAGTTATAATTAGTTACAAATATTCATATGAATACAATAATACGAATACATATAATTTTATAAATTATTAATTTAAATTATGTCTATTTAAATTTTAAATTATAAACTATCATAAACTACAAAGTTACCCGGATTCTCTTTCAGTCACCCAACTTCACATAGCCGCTCATGCATAAACCGTGGCTGGTTCTAAGATTTTATGCACACACTATCTTCTTCATAAATCGTGGCTGCCACCTACGATTTTCATGTTCCATTCTTTAAGAGTAAACCGTGGCTACCTCTCACGATTTACATTCAACTTTTCTTATATGTAAACCTTTGTTGTCAAGCACAATTTATGTGTATTTGAAAAACCGTGGTTAACTCTCACAAATTATATAAAAATTGAAACAAAACATACACATAACTAATTTTCAATTGTTGTAATTAGATAAAATTTTTCATATTTATTTTATATAGGTAAATTGTGCTAAATTTTATTCATTAATAATGGGATGTTTTTGATTACTTAGGTTAGTGGATAATTTGCTGCTACACGTTGATGACGTAAGCAAAGCCATCGCGAGTGGGACCCGAACACGCAAACGCAGACGCAACTTCTCGGGTGCACCGTATCGCACCTGATTAATCTCATGCAGACCCCCTTCCCTTTCATTCATTCTCCGCTCTCCACAAACTCTCTCTTTATTACAAAGTACAAACACCCCCCTTTCCCCAATTCCCATCAAGCTCTTCGTTTCTTCCTGCTCTCTCTGTGAGTTTCTTCTTTTTCTCTCCCTCTCTTTCTTATCCGCAATTTTACTAATTTCGGGTTTCTCCTGATGCCGGGGATTTGATTTTTTACAATGGGATTCTCATGCTTACTTGTTTGCTTTTCTGCTTTGCTTGTTTTTTATCAATGTTTGCGCTCCTTTGTCTTGTTTGCTTCCTTATAATGAATATTTCATGATAGTTTCACAAATCACAATCTACCCATTCCAAGCTGGGTTTCTTAATGTACAAAAGAAAAAACCCCTCTTTTTTTCACTCGGGATTTGAAAGCAAATAATAGAAACCCAGTATGATTCATTGACTGTTTTGGATTGCTTCTGGTTTGTTCCGATGGAAAGATAGGATATTTATTAGGAATTGTTCTCGTGTTTTGTTTTGTGTTGTTTTGTTTTATCACATGAGAATGGTGAATTCGCAACTCTTGGTTTTAGCACTACTCTACAGTCTACAGTATATTCTTTGCATTTTGGTTTGTCATGTTACGAACTGCTGATCTTAGGTTAGATTCCCCAAACCCCTTTGGTTGGTTTTGTGATCTTAGCACTGTTACATTTGTGACCATGTTGTGTTTGTTTTTATTCCTCAGTGAAGAGGGGCTCATCCCTTTGCGCGTGTCCCGTTCTCTTCTCCAATCCTCCTCCTTCACAGTGTATTCATATTACCCTTTTATAGTAATACTATGGAGGTTAAGCTATGGAATGACAAGCGCGAGAGGGAAATGTATGATAACTTTGCTGAGCTCTATGCCATTATCAAAGCCACTGAGAGGCTTGAGAAAGCCTATGTTAGGGATATAATCTCACCACAGGAGTATGAGTTAGAGTGCCAGAAGCTAATTGCGCATTTCAAAACACTGGCTTCCACGCTCAAAGACACTGTCCCTAGCATTGAGCGGTTTGCAGACACTTACAAGATGGAGTGCCCTGCTGCCATTAACCGGCTTGTGATATCCGGTATTCCTGCTACGGTGGAGCATCGGGCGGCGGCTGCTGCCTCTACATCAACCTCGGCTGCCATTGTAGCTGAGTGTGTGCAGAACTTTATTACGGCTATGGATTCGTTGAAGCTTAACATGGTGGCTGTGGATCAGGTGCACCCACTGCTTTCGGACCTTTATGCTTCCCTCAATAAGTTGACGATCTTGCCACCTGATTTCGAGGGGAAAACAAAGATGAAGGAATGGATTGCGAGGTTGTCGAAGATGGGGGCAGCTGATGAGTTGACAGAACAGCAGGCTCGGCAACTTCACTTTGATCTCGAGTCTTCTTACAATTCCTTTATGGCAGCTCTTCCCAATGCCGGTACATGATTGAGTTTGGGGATGCTTGTAAATTAAATTGAGATTTCTTTTTGCCTTCCTTTTTTGTTTACTAATTATGTTGATTAAAGAGGAATTTCCTATTTGGTCACTGCTTATATATTGTTAAGGCTGGATATTGGCAAATTATGGCCCTATGCTGTTTTATCTTGTGTATGTGCTTTGGTTTTTTATTTCCTCTAGTTGTTTGGCTGAGTTCCCCTGTTGTTGCTATGTAAATTGACTGACTGTCAAGAGGTTAAGATGAAGAACTCACTAAAGAAATTACCATCGTACAGCCCTGAGATGATAGTAGTTTTCATTTATCTGTCTTTCATTAACTGGGTTTCAACCTGCATTGTCAAAGATCCTCTAAATAGTTAGCATCATGAATTGACATCAGGACTTCTGCGAGTCATCACAGCCTCTAAATCATGGCCAATGCAAAAGAGTCTTCAAAGATACTAAGTTCATTAATCATTTCATTCATATCTCTCTCTTTTTAGGTCCAGGTTGTATAAATAACTTAAATAAATTTTTTTGGAAGAAGAACTTAAAGTATAAGGATTTTTATTAAGGTGAAAATTCAGGTGCAGTCGACTTTACGTGAAGTTGATACTTGAGAGCTGTTAACGGCTCTCTGACATCAACTTCACGTGAAGTTGACTTTATCTGACCTTTTATTAATAGCAGCTTATAAATAAGTTATTTTGTGTTTGAATTTTTAGTTATAGAAGTACTTATTTTAAAAGTGGTTGCGTTTGGATAAATAACTCAAAAAATACAATTTTTTATACAAGAAAATGGATATTAAAATAACGATGATAACAAATATTGAAAAGTGGTTCAGAAAATGGTGGTAGAGGGTCAATATTTTCAGCAGATGAATCATTACGTGAACATGGTGGTGGAAGGTCAGTTCTTAAAAATAATAATAGAAGACCAATATTTTCAGTAAAAACAGCAATAAAATAACTTATCAAAAAGGAGAAGTCATATATTTCTCCTTTTTTTCAAAAAACTGTAAATTAATTCTTTAAGAAGTTAAAAGTTTTTTTTTTAAATAACGCTAAACACGTATACGATGACTTTTCATAATTACCACACAGACTCTTAATCCCGTAGGCTTCTTGATCATACTCTAAGCGGCTTATGGGCATGCTGGACTCTATCATACGGTAGCTTGCCATCCAATCTTTGAAAAATGAATGTGTTCATAAATGACAATTTTCAACACTTCCAATTTATTGTTAATCATCTTTGCATTTGGTTAATTTCAACTTCTGAATGGGTAAATCGCGTTAAATGGGGTCAACTCTATTAGACAACATTAATACCTTAATACCTCGTGGGATTATATAGTAAGGCCATTTTTGTGTCGCACTGTGCTGGAGTAGCTTTTCTTTAATTCATGTATTTAGTTCCACGGCATTGAAGAAGCAATTTAAGCCTAAAAAAGGGCCAAGTTATATAAACAAAAAGAAAAAAGTATTTTCTTTGGAGATTGACATCACTCCGAGGTGTAGCTTATTCTGTTGGAATTTGGATCCCATTATATGATATACCTATTTATGATCTGGAAAGTCACTCGATGATATGGAAAGTCAAGTTACTAAGTAAGTACTTCAACCATTATGGTTACAACATTGTGATGATCATGTTTCTGTTGTAGTCTTCCTATTACAATTCTATGTGAATTCAAAAAAAAAGAAAGAAAAAAATCAGAATAACCTTTGTTCTAATGATCCTTAGCTTCAGAGAAAGTTGTGATGAGAATGAAGGCTATCTGGCTATGAATGAAAATGTGTGAAGTGATGTTGATCAAAACTGCCATTTGGCGAGGCACAAAACATGGTGAATCTAGCGTGTTTAATCAAAACAAGTGAGGCGCTATGTTTATCAATATAGGGAAGAGGAGGACAATGATGAGGACAATGACGAGGAGGACGGCATAGCAGTACCACTTCCTGGAGTCCTTTTGAATATCTCTAGCTTCCTGAAGCTGCTCGGTGCCGCGGCGAACGAAGGAACTGGCATGAGCAACATGGCTCTCTATGTTGTTGAGCTGTTGGCCCTGAGACTCCACCAAAGCTGCCATGTCGAGGAACACCTGGTGAAGCTCAAGAAGGTTCTTCTCTATCTCCTTCACAGCATCATGTCTCTCCTGAATTTCAGAAATGGTGTCCATAATCTGACCCCTCCCCTGTTCTTGAATTGCTTTCTGGAGGAAACTCTCACTCTCGCCGCTGGAGATCAAATTCTCAATGGTGTCTTCATCTGCCTTCTCCCCAGTGATTGTGAAATACCTGCGCTCCACTGTCTCCTTGTACTCCGATTGCATCCTGGCCCTCAATCCTTGAAAGTCATCCATCAAGTCCTTTAACTTCTTCCCCAAGCCACTAACAACCGAAGACCTTGTCCTGTCCGCTGAGGACCCTGGACCACACCCCGGAAGCTTTCTGTTTTCTGCGTTGGACCTTTCTAGAGCCTCCAGCTTACCCTTGATCATCTTCACACGTTTCAGCACCTGAGACACGTCTTGGTCCATTCTCGCGCGAAGATCCTTCATGGTCTGAGCATTGTGGACAATCTTGCTCTCTTCATTCGCCTCTTGCAGCTTTCTGTACAGCTTCTCGATGGTTCTCATTTCTTCCTTCACATTCTCCACATCTTCGAAGAACTTGTCCAGATTGATACTTTCCTTTCCGGCCTCCACATCGTTCATGTAGTCGCTCTGCGGCGCCACATCAGTGTATTTCTTGAAGGAACTTGAGAATAGGTCATTCATTTTTGCTTATGTTATGTTTTTTTTTTTTCTTATACTGTTTTGTTACTCTATGTGTTTCTGAACTTGGTAAAATCAAGTATCAGAAATCACATATAAGACCATAAACAATGGTCATCATCTAACACAGTAGGGTGTGTTCCTCATCCTCCTCTAGATTATGATCAATGGACTAACAGGGAGGAAAGTAGGTGGTGACAAAATGCAACAAAAATTGTCACCAACAAAAGGGTTCTGAAGAGAGAAAAGTCCCTTTTCTTCTTGGGGTGGTACTCTAATAGGAGGCTGTGAAACGAGGAACAACCGAATTTATTTGATGCTAATCAAACAAAGGTGCTTACAACTTGGAACCACCAAAGGTTGCTCCTATAACAACAAATGGCATTGCTTTTTTTCTATTTACACTTGACTTGGTCATATTTTTTCTGTCCTCACGACTCTCTTTTGATCTTTTTATTTTTAGGGAGTTTTTTAGCTGAAATTGTAGTTTATTTAAATAGAACTTCCCATTTCATCCCATTTTAAGTTTCTTTAATGTTCCTTGTCTTCTAATTAAGCCTGTAAATGGATAACCTTTTGTTGTTTAAGTCATTCTATTTATATATTTCTTTTTCTAAACAAAACAAAAACTAAAATGATCACAATTAATCAAGGTTGCGTAGTTGCGTTACATTATTTTTTCTTTTTTATAAACTTGTTTTGAAAAGTGGTTGACTGTAGAATAGAACAAGGAAGCTCTCGTAAAATAAAATTAAACGTTCTCTTTTAAAATTAGATTGTTATTTATGAATTTTACAATAACAAGAATTAGGATAAAGTTCTATTTTCCTTGAAAATAAGAAGACTGTCTCGTTA
This sequence comes from Arachis duranensis, assembly GCF_000817695.3. Lineage (NCBI taxonomy): Eukaryota > Viridiplantae > Streptophyta > Magnoliopsida > Fabales > Fabaceae > Arachis > Arachis duranensis. The sequence goes on along the minus strand of NC_029774.3, from coordinate 118,841,927 downwards.
GATTCATGCTTTACCATAAATAAATAAATATGTTAATTAATTAAAATTTTAAACATATCATTTATGGTTGGCGAGAAAGTCATTAATAAATAGACAAGCTAATGATAAAATACACACTGTTTTTAGATGTTAAGCATTTCTAAATCAATCATTTCAAAGAAGAAATCCACCAAAATGATTAATTAAAAAAATTATTTTGAAAGTGAAAATTCATAGAATGAAAAAGATAAAGTATAAATATATAATTGCATTCCACCAACAAAATTATAATGTGCCAATGCTGAATAGATTCTATTCTAAAGTATTGCTCTTCCCAACAATATACACAAAGTTAACATTAATTACGGAGAACAAATTTGGGCTAATTAATTACATCAGCCTACCATCCCATTCAGCTGCATTTTACAATTTGCCTAAACAAACTGATATGATATCCACTTACATTACCGGACATATTGTTAGCTTTTCACCAATCCCTTTTCAGTTTCCTACCCCTCATTTATGTACAAGCACTCAAAAAAGAAGCATTTAATCGAAGTGGATAAATGTACACACAAAAATCTTCCCCACTTCAACATAGCTTTGCAAGAGTATGTCACTTTAAGTAATTACCAACTTGGGAGTTCGTTGGAACTTCACACATTCATAGTCAAAGGCTGCACAAGCTCCCTATCAGAATTGTGACTATTATTTCCGAGGACTACACCATTGCTGAGTTTTTGTTCCCTTGTTTCATCTCCGACTCCCTTTGACTGGCTACCTGAAGAATCTGCATCCCCGGAGTTCAAAATACTCAGCTGCCTGAGATGTCTTTCTGTGCCATCAAGCAGTGCCTTCATGCCACCAGAGTCTGATTGCGGCGACAACTCTTCCTCTCGCTCGGGCTGGATATTGAGGTCGATTTGACCTTTGAATGGTAAGGTAGATGATTTTATCCGGTTAGGATCGTCATCTGAACCGCCATTTCCATCCTTGTTTGGGTTTGGGCTGCTATCTCCTGCATTACTACAAGGCAACGAGTCGTCTTCAATCACTATTTCAGATGATTGTCCGGGGGGAGGAGGCTGCTGCTTTTTCCGTATTGTCTCTGCCTTTTCTGTTTGTTTCTTCTCACGCTTCTGTTGTAGGGTAAGGAATCGACGTTTCACGGTCGAGCAGACAGTACATGTGCATGTCTGCTTATGCTTAGGGCCCTTCCCACTGGGAGGTTGAATGCAAACAATGCAAGAGCAGCCAGGTCTATGCCGGGGGTGTTTCGTTGTAACCTGGGTAGACGTAGGGAGTGACTCATCCTCCCCCAAGATAGCTAGGTTCGCAAGTGTATCAAGTCCTTCCATAGCATCAACATTATCTGTCTCTTGCTTAGTGGCCTTCATTTTCTTTGAAATAACTGCCAAATAAATGCATTGAACAGAACTAGAGTTGTTATAATACCATAGCTTAGAAATACCTTAAAATATTACAAAGTACCAGAGAAGCAATTCAAAACATTGCTTCAAAAGAAGGAGTCAACATCGAAACCTGAATTACAAGAAGGTAGCAAATTCTCGAGCTCTTCTGCAGTCAGCTCTTGTGCCACTGAGCAAGAGGATCTGTTTTCATGGAGTAAGATTTAAAGAAAAAAAAAGAGCTACCTTTCAGCAAGGCATCAATTTTATGACTCAAAAAAAAAAGGGGGAAAAAATCCATCAAAGTAAGGAGTCAATTGAAGCATAATTAGATTTACAGTAAAAAGAAAAAATTTCCAACTCCTTCAACTTCTCGAATTTTTCATCCATACCACATCACTCTTGGCCCATATCCATTAAGCCTGCATGGCATGCATTCTTATTCACCAGGGATATGTGTTTACTAATTTCATCTGCACTATCTTGCTAGACACACACGTACAGAAACAAAAATTCCACAAGAATTAAGAGAAATGGATCACTGCTCTACCTTTCTGGGTCCCATGAATTGTCAGAGCACGTCCATTTTGAGGGAAGAATTGCACTTGCTGGCAATTTGCGCCACTTTTGACAATTTTCACATTGAGCCCACTGGATCTTTTCACTGCCACAAAAATTTGATAATCAATATGCTCAATTAAATTAATAGAGTAAATTACCAAGAATAAAAGAGATTAAATTTTGCAGAAGGTATAAATTGTCATTTTAAGGTTCTAAATAAACTGATAGCATAAGCACAATAATAAATACACTCGTGCATATAAAATGCTAATCTAGCATACACAACAAAAAACGAAAAATGAAAAAAATTGTGTGGTTTTTGATAACCATGCTAAGGTCACCATTAAAATATAAAATAATTCATGTGCCTTTATCGAATGGTTTAAGGTGGAGATAGAGGACTCTTAGCATGGTATTATTGTCTCTATAGAGAGTTCCATCCTTGTTCTTATTCTTCTAAATACAACAACTCGAATTTTAACACAAGAAAGTGGGTCTGGGCATTGTCAAAGCACAATAAGATACAAGTCATTCATATGCCTCTATGCAACAGTATAAACTTTAGAAGAAATTGTCCATGCAAGTTACAACGGAACATCATTCCACAAACTATTAAAAAATATGCCAAAGATATCAAGCCATCAACAAATCAAATTATGGACGAATGATGGAAGATAAGTGACTTACCCTTCATTACTAGTGGTGAAAATGGTTGGTTTACCCAGCACTGGAGCATCCTAAAAAAGCACAAGGGAGTCAAGAATTTATACGAATTTCTACCATTTAAATGACTAAAACAACAAGGTAACAACAAAACCAACAAAATAGTTAAAGTACTAGTCTAAAAGACTTCAACATTTTAAACGATATATAAACCAAAAAATCACATTACAATGTCACATGTCCACTTCCCTTCCTTCCAGTCTTTTTAGCTCGACTTTACGCAAGTGTCTTACAACTACACGCTAAATTGACAGTTTGGATAATTTCTAACATAAAGCGAGAAAAAGGTACCTCATATTCCTCAAATTCAAAACCTTCAATCACCACAATGCTGGGGACATGGTCAGGAGGAGGCCTTAGCAGGCCTTGAGCCTCTTGCCAAGTAATCTTGAGTTCTATCAAATCCTCATTTTCAATTTTTAAACGTTTACTCTTTGAACCTAAGATGCTGCTCTTTCTCTTTCTAGAGATTGAAGATTTGCTCCCAAGTGCTTCTTTTGCAATGTATCCTGATTTATCAACTTTAGACCATGAACTAGGATCAGCCATTTCAACCTAATTAAAAAAAGGAAGATACAATCAATTGGGAATATCTCAAATGACAAACATTTGCAGTTCAATGGTTTTGGTTTTGCGATACTAACTTCACCAATTGTGGAGTGTACATTTCCGGTCTTATTTGCTTCATTGTCCTGTAAACAATAGATAAAAGTTTTAAGTTGGAAAGTACAAAGTTTCAATTAACTCTACAAATACATGCAGTATGCATAATATAATATA
>NC_029774.3:118834287-118838436 GCF_000817695.3 Arachis duranensis | reverse complement strand
GTTTTGGCATAAATTTCTTTACAGAACAACCACCACCATATCCAACAAAGTTTGAATATAAAGAAAGTACATGAAAAATAATATAAATTGCATCGTTCAGAAATTATACTTTTAGTCTCTAAGGTAGCGTTTGGTGGAGAGACAGATACTGAAAGACTGAGACTGAGAGACAGAGACTAAGAGACAGAGACTGAAATAAGTTTTAGTATTCTGTTTGGTGCCAAGTGAGAGACAAAAATTGAAACAAGAATAAAACTCTAATTTAATTTGCACAAAGGATAAAATTGGAATTAATTAATTAAAATGAGAGTATTTTAAATATAAAATATTATTAAAGTTTCAGTCTCTGTTTCTAAAAATATCAGTCCCCTGTGTTCCTACATTTTGGAGGCACTGAAATACTGAAATTTTAGGGACAGAGACAGAAATTTTAGTATCAGTCTCTGAGCCAACAAACATGATACTGTGTCTCAGTCTCTCAGTCTCTGTCCCAGTACTGCAAAACAAACGCTACCTAAGGCTGTGTTTGGTGAGGAGTACAAGACAGAAATACAAAGACATGCTAGGACACAAATATGTTTGGTTACAAAAAAGACACATTAATACAAAGACACATCACGGCACGTGGTAAAATTTGAAGAAATTTTTGTACCACCAAATTGGAGATACAAAGGAGGAAAAGATTTTTTTGTAATCTTATATTCTTAATGACCTTTATCATATTGTTCTATGGACAATGATGCCCTTAATTGAATCCACTTTCTTCTGTGTCTCCCTCTTTCTCTTCTTCCCTTCCCTTTGCCCCCTTCACCCACCCATTTTCCTCTTCTGACTTCCCCAGATTAACAAAAGCCTTTTCACCCCACCTCCTTGGAAACCAAGAGAGCCTTTTTGTTCTTTCAACCCTTCCTGTTATTATCCCAAAGAAACCTCTTATCCCCTTTTCTCCAACCCTGGAAGGTAAGATTCATTCCCTTTAAATCTTTAATTTTCATTACTGTTATTGCAGAAGTTGTGTTTTCTTCCCTCAATTTTTGTTCTTAGTGGTTGATTGTGATTTTTGTTTAAGGATTGGTTGATGCTGAGGAAGGAGATTATATTGGTAATTTGTGAGGGAAGCTGGACAGCAGATCTGCAGTGAGAGAGGGCATACCTGGAGATTTTGGCCTCGGTGGTGGTGAGTGGTTGATGTTTTTGTGTGTGTATATAATGGAGGATCTATGATAGTGAAAGGAAATAATAGGGATAAAATAGACTTCTAAAATTTTTGTACTTATATTTAAACACAAACCAAACAAGATACAAAAAATGCTTTTTTTCTGTCTTAGTCCTTGTATTTATGTCTTGTTCCTATCTTGTCTTTTCACCAAATGCACCCTAAAGGCCGTACCTGATCAGATTGGGTAGCAGTTGAAGCCTTTCGAAATCCCATAACCAACTTCCCTTCTGGCTCCAGCCGGCTAAATGTTACTGGAGGAAAAAAAAGTAGCACATTCAACAACTAATACAGGAGGAAAGGTCTTGAACTAGATAAATTATAAGGTCTAACTACAAGGATAGGGGGCTCGGCTTTGTGGTAAAGAAAAAAAAAAAGATTGTCAACTTTGTTGGAATATTTGAACATTCAAGACATTTTAGAATATAAATTTCATCCAAGTAAATAAAATAGCATTAAGTTAAGGCGTGGAAGAAATGCAAGGCAGACTGAACTACAAGGATCGTTCATGCAAACCTCACATATGAAGGTAAGCTATCAATAAGGACAAAGGAACGACGAATATTCCATATACTCTAGCATATCATTTGTCTTTAATACCTGTGTCACCTGCTTGCAACTGCATGGACTGTATGCAGGGAGTGACACCTTCCAAAACATACATTCTACTGTTATTGTTGGGCCAGAAACGAAACTGAAATATCCACTCTTTGCCTTTTGCATCAAGGATTTTGAGTGGCAACCCTTCAGGCTGTGAAATTGGAGGGAAATAAGCCTGTCTCATGCAGCAGAATTTTAAACTATAGAAAATCAGATTAAATGAAATAAATATGATAGGCTTGCCAAATAAATCAGATTTCCATTCTTTCTTTCTTTCTTTTTTTTTTTTTTTGCGGATAAAAATATTATTAAAAGAAAAGAATAGCATGCAAGAAAATAAGGTTTCCTCACAGAAAACAAAATTAACAATCTAAAGACTAAGTGAATAAACCATGCTACAATGCACAAACCAAATCATTTGTATGTCAGATGAAGACACAATCAAATAGATCATGAGTAGAGCACACCAAAATGGTGATCCTGTGACATCCAATTCACTACGCACATTGAACATCCATATAAATTATAGCCAATCTAAACTCCAAAAGAGAATTACATCACTAACCTCAGCACATTTCTTTGGAAGCACTAGACGCCCAATTCGCCCAGCATCACTAGCGCTCAAGGTTTTTTGAAACAACGGGGTAATGACAGAATTAGAACTCAAATAAAGTTAAGGAATATAGTTCTTCCATATGATTTTAGTTACAGCAAAAAAATTCCATAGAAAAATGTAAGAAAGAACATGAATTCATGACATTATTATTATCATTTGTAGCTTAAAGGATACTCGATAGATATTTGCTGTAGCTCCTGATCGGTACATCTGGGCCAGTACCGTGGGAGTAACTGGCTTCTTCCTCGTGCATCTACTCGAGGCCGTCCATTACGAACTTGTGTTTCACCTGATGTGTCAAGTGATAAATGAACAGTGCCACTATATTGCTTTCCTAGAGGAGCTGGAGGGGTTTGTTGTAGTTGATTCCCCCCAGTTTGACCATTTCTTTCATTTGGAGATGCATAAGGTACAGGCAATGCAAAAGGTTGCGGAGATGAATCCTCCTTTACAGAAGAAGACTGCTGGCAAATATTTAAACATGAACTAGGTTGGTCCTCATTCATTGCTCCTGTGATACAATAAAAGAATCAAGTCAAGTAGCTAACTACATGTTAATAAGAGATGCCTTGAGCTCCTAACTAATACAGGTAAACATAATAATAGAAACTCAGATAAAACGAACATTACCATTCACAAGCATTATCTCCTGTGATGCAAGCTTAGTGTTCCAGTTGGATATTCCAGGAAAATTTTCATTTTTCTTTCCCAGAGAAAAAGCAGGCAATCTTTCATTTCCATAAATTTTGCCAAGTTTATGTGTCAATTCAACTAGAGAGGCCACACCTGGCTGCAGGTTGGATGAAGAAACAGAATTATATAGGCTGGGTGCTTGCTTCCATGGTACAGGACCTGATCCAGCTAACTGATTCCAATTATTTGTGGAGATGTCTCTAAGTCTTTCAGATAAAGTAGCGGAAAAAGACTGAGACCATGGCCGGGTTGATGACTGACATGTATAACGGAAGAAAGGAATAATGTCATTACACATATAAAGAAATAAATGTTGCATAAAACAAACTTTAAGCTTGAAAAAATGTCGAGTCGAACCATAACCATGAATTTGGAGCTTAGTTGCTCATTGTGAAATAAAATTCAAGATTAAGAAAGGACATTATTAAGAGAGCTAAGACAACTTTAGCCCAAGATAACCTAAGAAGAATAATACAAGGGCAAAAAACCAGATAAAAAGCGAATTCAGAAAGTTAGGCATTGCAACGCACAAAGAAGTAATTATTGAAGATGTTGAAAAAAAGGATAGGAAAAAATTTTGACCGAATTTAATCAACATAGTGCATAAATAAAATAATATTTCAGAATTTAATCACCATTATAGATAACCTACCATATGATGTTCCTTTGCACATCCATTACATTCAACTCCACCAGGATCCAACAACATAAACGAGTTATCTGAGACAATACATCCACAATGAATCCGCTGCAAAGAAATAATCATCATGAGTTAACACAGTACAACTTGACATGGGGAGTTCAAGTAAAAAGTATTTGGCGCCTAAAGAAGTACCATATAAAGCACTTCAAGCAATTACAAAATAAAATAAAAATAAAATAAATATTTAACTCACCTTCCTACAAGTCTCACAGTTCCTCCAACCAGAAGTGTTCAAATGAAAAGTCTCGCAAAATCTTCCTTCTTCAAAAGCAGAGCTAAGAAACACAGTAACAATCAGATCTTACAGATGCAGTAGCATAT
>NC_029774.3:118833819-118834205 GCF_000817695.3 Arachis duranensis | reverse complement strand
AGTGTCTTTTGGTACAAAATGGTTTCTTTCACCATGAGCAAAAGATCAAAAAGGCATTCGGTTCTGGTACCCAGAAAGTCAAAATTCAAATGCATTGGAAATTTTGACAAAATGTATAATAGAAAACTTGAGTCAACTGAATTCTATAATGACTTTTCCTCACTTTCATTAATGTGCATTGCAGTTGAAATGTTAAATGTAATTAATCTATGATTAGATTAGAAAATGACATTTTGATAGTTTGGGGTCTATCCCAAAATAGAAAAAGAAAAGTTGCATAGGAATAATAAAGTAAATTACATTACAATAATTAAAAATCCTGGAATTTGGGAGAACCATGAAATGAGGCCAGGGTAACAGAGAGTTCGGAAAAGTTAACACAATAC
>NC_029774.3:118832561-118833763 GCF_000817695.3 Arachis duranensis | reverse complement strand
CTCCTAAAAAGTAAGGTGAAACCTCATACTTCATAATCCTTTACCCTCTCTTGTGTTCTGCTCTAAACTAAACTCTTAGCAAATTTTAGGGGATTGGATTTAAGGGTTACTTGGCAATTCCTCATTTCAAAATACTCCCAAGCAAGACTCTTCTGCCATCCCTTTTACTCCACTATTAGTGTTCATAATTTCATATTATAGTCTAAAATGTAAAACACCACCCAAATCCCAAAAAAAAATTGAAGGTTGAAAGAAATTAAAACCAAATAACCCTCTCCAAAACTATCTATACATAGAACCTAGTCACGTAATTAAAAGAGCCCCTCAGTCCCGCTTATAAATGGCCCCCTAAGAAATTCTTCAAATTTCAGCGATCGTCACAATATACATTCCAGGTTCCAAGCTTTTAAATACATTATAAGAGAAGTTATTAATGGAAAGAGGGTTCCGTCCATCCGATCTCCAACACACGCTAACAAAAGCTTTTTAAATAAAAAGAAAGAAGGAAAGAAAAAAACAAACAAATAAAAAGTGACCCCAGCTATTTAGATTAAAACCGTAAAAGAATTTTTTTTTTTTTTCCAAAACTAATCTCCAATTCACATTATAATTCCAAAACACCACACAATGAACAAAAATATGGGAAGTTTCAAAAGAAAGAGCAAAAGGAGCAAACTTTGTATGAAAATCCCAAAGGCAACCAACACTAACACTGATAAACCTCAGCTAATTCCCAATCTAATGGCATAAACAGCGCAGAAGTAACCAAAAGAGAAAATATATGTGTGTGTGAAGGTTGTAGTAACACAAAAAAGATAAAGTCAAAGAAACTAGTTACCCGCATCGATCACAAAGTTCAGCTCGGTCTCCGGAACGGAGTCTCCAACCTTTCTTAGGTATTTGAGACTTCAATTCTTTACATTCAGGGTTGTAGCAGAACCCGGACGACGGCAAGGAGGAAGAAGACACGGAAGCAGCAGCAGAAGCCATTGAAATTTGAAACTATACAACTCTGCAAACTTTAACTAGACCACCAAAATCAACAAGCAGCAGCGAGGAATCTGCGAAAGAAAGGTGGCGTGGTTCTGCAGAGAGTGAAAAGTGGAAGAGTTGTTGGTGGCGCGGCTTGATCTGTAATCATACGTGAGTGAGTGAGGGAGAGAGAGAAGAGAAAGAGGGAGGGGGGTAGAGAGAGAAAGGTA
>NC_029774.3:118832128-118832416 GCF_000817695.3 Arachis duranensis | reverse complement strand
GTTGGAGAGAGTGTGTGTGTGCGTGCGTATGCGTCGTTGTGAATTTCGGTTTGGCCTCCGGAGATGCCAACGTGTTTGTTGGATTGGCTTTTTTTTTTTAATTAGAAATAGTGTGAAAATTCAGCCGTAACTAACTGAATTAATAGTTAAAAATAATTAAATAATTTAATCAGTCAAATTTTTATTTAATAATTTTTTGTTATTAATTGTACATAAAATTAACTATATCTAAATTTTTATCTGAAATATAAATAAAGGATATTTTTTTGAATTTTAAATTAAAAACAA
>NC_029774.3:118831478-118832022 GCF_000817695.3 Arachis duranensis | reverse complement strand
GTATATGGTTGTATAATTATAAATACATATAGTTAATTGACTAGCTAATTTATAGTGTACTTTTTATATTATATATCAACTTTAATTAAATTTGTAAAAGATATATATGTAAGATTAAAATTTGCTGATGGATATGTTAAGAACAGAGTTTTATTGTATATTAATATTATTTTGATGAGGAAAAATATCTAATATTATTGGGATAAGTTAAAATATGAGTAAACACCCACTTTGGTTTCTAGTTTTATCTGGGTGAATGAAGTGATATCTAAAAAAATTAAGAATTTTATATTGGTTTTTGTTTCTGCAAATTTTAGGACAACACGATCCTTCCTGTTGCATCGAACATTAAAGGTTATCAGAAAATATACATGGATTATTAAGGAGTAGTGAGGTTGGATAAGAAGTTATTTGTCCAAAATTGTTAAAATGAAAACGGCAACATTGTAAATTGAATTTTGTTGTGAAAACTCTTCTTCTCCTAGGTGTGCCTGAGCAAACTGTGAAACCCTAAAAAATAAGTAACGGTCGAGTTGGGATATAA
>NC_029774.3:118830371-118831378 GCF_000817695.3 Arachis duranensis | reverse complement strand
ATATATATATATATATATGTTTGGGGTTCATTATTTGTTAAACAATTTCTATCTCAATGTTATTAATCTGTGGTTAATTGTTATTGTAGATTGCATCATCCCATTACAAAGTTCTATGCATGGCTTGATGAATATGTTTTTTCTGTTATTTATCAATATTCTAGTGTTGATGCTTGAAATATAGTTTACAGAAAATACTATCAAAATTAAAATTATGTGGTAGAAGACAAATTGAAAGAGCTTGAAAAATGACTATTTGATAAGAAGTTTATATGAGATTTGTTTTGTGATTTTGGTGTTTGTAATTATTGTTTAGGATATCATTAGCAAAACACTTGTGTTATTATATATATATATATTTGAAACTGATCATATTCTAGATTAAAATTATTTTTGGATGAAATGAGATGTTACTTGTTTGTATTTAATTATTTTTATGATGTTTATTGTTTGTATTCAATTGTTTCTATGAAAGAAAAAGGTAAACGTAAATTATTAATCAACTTTAAAAGCATGAACATATAACATAAACATAATCTTTCATTTTCCCATAATTGCATTGTCAATCATATAACTTTTAAAGAAGGCAAGCTGCTGCTACAACAAAGTAACAATTTACATGTTTTTATATCTAATACTATATCATACGACTCTTAAACAAGGCAAAATCATGCCACATTAGACTATAACATAAAAAAGTTTTGATAAAATAAGTATTCAAATACTAATAATAACATACTCAAACTTAGTTTGATAAAATTTTTATTTTTTAAAAATAACTTATAAAAATTATCTTTTAAAAGCTAATTTTTTAAAAACTGCAATACTTATATTTAGTAAAATCAAACTAAAAATAATTTTTGATAAACACAAATACTACAATTGTATTTAGTAAAATAGTTTTTAAAAATAAAAAGACCATAATAAATATATATATATATATAATAAAGAATAATTTTTTTTTTGTGGTAACAATTAATAAAGATAATTTTAGATATTATTATTAT
>NC_029774.3:118811929-118830134 GCF_000817695.3 Arachis duranensis | reverse complement strand
AGTTAGGATATATATATATATAATAAGAGTATTTTAATCATTCTCTATAATAAGAGTATTGTAGTCATTTTTTATAAAAAAATAATATTAATTTAGACTAATTTAAGATTTGATTCGCTATTTTTTTTGGTTAAATCAATTTGTCTGGCCTAATTTTGACAAAAATAACATGATTTAATCGATTATATATGTTAAATTTTAATTACTGAAAAACATCTTTAAAAAAAGACGTTTTAGGCGTTTTTATCTGAATAACTCCCCTTTTAATTTACCAAACATAAAATAAAGTATTTATACTTTTCAAAAGCACAAACTCCTCTTCTTAAAGTTTTACCAAACCAAACCTAAAACAAAAAACATAAGTTTTAAAGATATTTGTGCCACAATCAATTCACAATTTATCCAGTCTTTTTAGGAGGCTTGAATCCAAGAGTAGAAACAAAATTAAAAAATCTTAATGCAGTTCCAGCACTAGCTACTGCCATTGTCTCTGTAACACACCATGTGAAACAGATGGTCTTACATTTGCTGGAAGAACAGATGGTGTCACAGTTGGTAGAACATATTTATTGGAATAATGTTTGAAAAGTTGGGGACTAAAAACTTTCTATTTCTTTCTTATACGAGCTAGATTAGTTAGGTGTTGTGGCACAGCACTAGCTGATACAAATGTTGTGGACTACTCCTAGCATGCAGACAGACTTAGGACCACAAAAAATTTAAAAACTAGAAAAACTAGAGTTGTTCATAAATAAAATAACAATCTTTTCGGGTAATTAACAAGGGTCTAGCCAATAATAAACTAATAAATATTTTTAAATTGTACTTTATATTAATTAATTATCATTAATTAGTAATAATTTAAATTTTATTTTTTAAATAATACTATATTAATTGTAGTTATTTAGAGTTGACTGATTAAGAATTATTTACCTGTATTTTTTTATAAAATAAAAAATACCACCGTCGTCGTCTGAACTTCCGTAAACAGTGCCATCAACAGCAACTTCCAACATCAACAGTTCAAGAGGGAGAAGACATTTAGGTATTAGGGTTTGATGGTAATAATTTTGAATGGACTGAGAGATTAAAATGAAGTCCCTTTTTCTTTTTTGAAACGAATTGTATTCACCATACAGAATACAACATCGTTCTGTCTATATGGCATGGACAAATTAGTCCATATCCAATTCGAAATTGTTAGTACGATATATAACAGACAACTCACCTACTTAACGATTGTAGACATTTTTTTTTTAGTTTTTAACATTAGATTCGTTGAAAAAATCGCATTGTCCCAAAATTTATAGTAAGGATAGGAATCGATTTGAAGTTTTTTATTTTTCAGATATCACTTTATCCGTGTCGAGATAAAGGTAAGAAATTAAAATAAGTGTCTACTCTTATATTAAAATATCAAAGTAAACTAAATTATACATAGTTTAAGAATCATTTCCTTAATTGTTTTTTAAAATATATAAAAAAAAGTAATTATTCGCTACGTACTAACAATTTAACATATACATAATAATTTAATTTTAATGTACTAACAAAATAAAAAAATATTTTAATTAATATAATATTATACGATTGATTATTTTCAAACTTTTTTTAAACACTAACCGTCTATAAATATTAAATTGTATATATAATATCATAAAATAAAATTGTTTTAATTAAATTATATATCTAAAAAAGATGCCTTCTCAGTTCTCAGCTTATCACAAGCACACACAATGTCTGTAGTAGCATTATTAAACTAGCTGGCGTTATCCGGCGTTGTGGTTTGTCTCTTGCCTTTCTCAGCTTCGTTTGGAATTTTCCTACCCCGCAATGTTCTTCATCACTTCTTCTGTTGTCCTTTTGTTCTCACATAGCATGGAAAAGTAGATAATGCTATTTTATTTTGCCGAGAATAATACTAACAATATACAATCAAGTTTATTTTAATAAATAAATTTAATTTTAATACATTATCACTTTTGTTCACCATATGCAAAATCATGCAAATATATATTTGAGTTTAATTTTAATGTAGTCACAGTTATGTAAATGCATCCGTTCTTTTAAATGATTATTCACGGATCAATGTAAAAAATAGTTATTTTTTTTTAATGTGGTGTTATGTAATTAAATACATGTATAAAATTATTTTAGTACATTAATTAAAATTAAATTTATTATTTTTAAATTATAAATTTAAGTTTTGAAATTGATTACGTATATTAAGTGAATAATTAAAAGCAAATTTATATTTACAGTTAAAAGATAGCTTAAATTCAAAATAAACACATCGGTTACGTTAGTGTCGATTGTAGATTGGAAAACGCGAAGCCGATGCTTATCTAAACCATGGTTTTATACTTGCAATCAAGGACCCCAGCACTAAAATTAGAATAAAATCATCATACTCTAATTAATTTAAATTATTACTAAAAAGACGTCAAAAAGAAGTTACAAACGACAATCATAAAATTAATTAATTAATGCTATCGTAATGATATGATGTGTGATATTTTTCTATGTTTGGACTTATGTGTTCCTTATTATTAAAGTTTCTACAAATCAAATTACCCATGTTAAGCGCTAGCTATAAGTATTATTAGTTTCGCATTTACATCAAAATCCATACCATATATGCAACGGCAGAAAAATACTAACAACTTTGTTTTATAATTAATAGTTTATTGTTGTCAATTAGATCAACGCGCTTGGTACTTTTATTTACATTAATGGCAATAAGATCTAAATCTTCAACAATATTTAGATATTTCTGTTTTTTTAGTAACAATTTCAAAATTTTATCTTTTAATCCATAACTTTTTGAATATAAAATAAAGGTGGATTATACGGTAAATATGTAAATTTACAGATCTTTTTTTTTATGAGATGAAAGAGAGATTGAAAAAGGTAGGACCTACACTTTAAATAATAATAAAATAATAAAAAATAACTATAAAAAAATTTATTTTTTCCTTCTATACCACTTTAATCTGTATAGTAGAATTCACCTAAAATAAAATATAAAATTTGAATTTCTATTTTTATAATTTTTTATGTATATTTTATTTATATTCAGATAAGATATTTTTTGTTGATATTTATATTTTTAAATTAATAAAAGTAAAATACATCAATAAAATGTTGAATTTAAAAAATTACACATTAAAAAACGAAAACATGAACGTCAGCAGTGGGCACAGCCGCACAGGGCATTGGCTCATGAGTCATGACGGGGCAAGCACGCATACATGGGGGCATTGTGGTAATTAACATTGTGCTGCATTTGACTCTTGCATGACTTGATTCTAATTTGGGCACGTGTAATGCGTGCGAGAAAATAGAAGAGTGAATTTGTAATTTTGTATTACTGCATGGCCCCACCCACCACATGCAACTCCAATCACGTAACTCTTCACTACCATATAAATTGGGTGATAACTGATAAGTATGTCTTATATATATTATACGGGTGTCAATAATGTTTAGGGTATAGTATTTTTTATTTTATTAGTAGTGTCTCTCATACACTACTCAACTAAAATCTCCCAAGCACAGTCTTTAAATTAAATTTTTTAAAAACAATCCTACGTAATTAATAAAATTTATTATTTTTAATTAATAGTTAATTAATAAAAATAATTTTATATTAAATTTTAAATTCTAATAATATAACAATAAAATATTAGTTAAAATATCAATCCTCTAATATTTTTCATTCTTAAATTAGCACCTCCTAACACATAAATCTTTAAATACATACAACAATATTCAATCTTGATGGTTCGTATATGGTACAAAAGAAGAATTAGTCAAATGGCAGGAAAAAAGTAGGGGGAAAACATACAGAGAAAATAAAAGAAGAATATATTTTACAAATGATTCTTTTAATGAAGCGAAGCAAAAATAATTTTTAATGAAGAAATATAATTAAGTAATAATAAAAATATGACACGTTAAAAAATTTTAGTATTTGATCAAATTTAATTTTACCTATTATACAGGAAATGATTAAACTAAATTTTACTTTCAAAATTTCAATTTTAATATTGGATCAAACTTAATTTTATTTACCAAATGCAAACAAAATTTGACTAAACAATAAAATCATCGCTCTATATAATAATATAGAAAAATACTATTTATATACCAGACATTCTCTTAATATCCTATAAAAATATAATTATTACTAATTAGTTGTATATTTAAATCATTTGTAATTAATAAAACAAAAAAATACATGTTTGGTTATTAAAAAATATTAATATTAAAATAGCATTTATTATAAAGAGTGTAGACATAACAGAATTAATAATAATAATAATAATAATAATAATAATAATAATAATAATAATAATAGTAGTAGTAGTAGTAGCAGCAGCAGCAGCTTGTACATGATTAGCAATCTTGTATTTTATTTTGTGTAAAATTAAAGTTATTGTTTTGTGTGATCAATTATATTTACACTTTCAAATTTATCAAAAACTAGATTGAGATTTTATTATGTAAAGCACCTCTAAAATGTTTGATAACAAGAGAGAAGGGATTATAAAAAAAGACATTTACATTAGAATCATGATTAAAGTCTTAATTCATCTTTTTAATTATTATTCTTTTAATATTTATATTAAAAGAAAACAATTTTAAATATATATTATTTTTAAATTTATTAAAAAATAAAAATTTTAACTAAAATAAAAAAATAATTAAAAACATGTGCTAGAAACTTATTATTATTAAATTTGAGTGAACATAATTTGGACATGTAGACATTATGAACGCCTCCATAACGAAATAATCGGCATTATTTGCGGGAGGGATCATGGAAATCATCATCGATGGTTTTGGTATACCGCTGCATGTATTCTATTCGTATAAGTTATATAAATCAATTATGATTTTCTATTTATATATTTAAAAATTACACTTACAGTTATTTATTTATAAATTAATTTTGATGCATTAAAAGTGTAAAGTGTTTTATATAGACATAGTATAATCACATTCGTTCTTTACTTCTTATGACCATTTATACTATTGATGTAAAAGATAGCTATTTTTATTAATATGGTCTTACGAATTAGATTTATCTATAAAACTATTTATATTGACGGTGCATCAAAATTAAATTTTTTATTTATTTTCATATTAAATAATATTTTTAAATTTAAATAATTTTTTAGTTAATTTATATTTATTATATCATACATTTAAGTATTTGTTAAAAAATGAATATTAATATAATAAATATTATAACAATAAAAATATTTAAAAAAATTATTGTACGAGAAAAATAGAGTAGTTTTGATGAAAAAACGAAAAATACCCTATGATAGTTGCAACAGTAGAGGATGAATCAACCTGCTGTCCTGGTCCTGGACTCTCTTTTAGGCTATGGGATCAACCTGGATTTATTTCCAAAACAAACAAAAGCCCATTATTTTATCACACGCAATCATCACATCCAATGTTTTTTAAGGCTTCATTATTTTGAACTAAAATTTATTTAAAGATGTCACTGTAAGTCAATAATCTTCACAATTAATTTTTTATTTTTCTTTTCCTTCTATCTTCATTATATATGTAATTATGTATTGAGTGAGACAAAACGTATTATTTCATGGTAGAACCTGGGATTTGGGAACGATGGTTACGTTACACACATGCATCGAAATCGAAAATGACAAGACAAAATGTATAGCTAGCTAGCTTGTTGGGTAAGTTCTAGAGGTGCATATGGACATTTACATCCATAGTCATCGAAGATGAACTAATAAAATAATATTTATGAAGTTTTCGAAGAATTATATCTACTATGATATATAAAGATATAAACGCTAAGATTGTGTGAGATAGCACACGTTATTTTGTCACAGAAGAGAGGTATATTGAAAACCAATATCGACCACGTCTATGCATGAAACATATCTTTGCAAAACAACGTTGTTTTCTTAGCTGTTTCTGTGAGAAACTCACCACGTTTATAGCATACTGATATAGTTGACGGACTGCCACATGTAGATATATTCACTCCCTTTAATTTATTTAAATTTAAATTTTTCGCGTTAGTGGATACCTGATAATTCAAGCCACACATATTCTGACACAGAATATTTGTTAAATAATATAATATATAATAGTCATAATTAATGTATGTTTAAAAGAGATACGTGGGGCATGGTTGTTATTAGGGTTAAGTATTTTTTTTTTTTNAAAAAATAAAAATATAACTCAACCCCACCCACCCCACCGAACCCCATTTTTATCTCTATCCTATTCCCATTCCCTTAACAAAAAAAATGAAACCCATCTCACTGTGATCATCACATCCATTCCCTTAACAAAAAAATTAAACATCATCCCACCATAACAGGGATGTCAAAAATTTTTAGGAGGCAGAAATTTTCGCGGGAACCGTCCTAAATGAAATTTCAATAGTGAAGAATTTTTTCCGTGGGGATGGAAATGGAGAGCGAAATTCTCCCGAGACAAGTGCGGGGACCCGAGCAGAGATTCCCGCCCCATTCCCGATAATTCTCCAAATTTTTGAACTTACTTAATAACCCTTACTTTATTTTTAATATAGGAGTTTTTTTTTAGTAATTTCACTCATTGAAAAACCCTAACCCTATTGTTCAAGATTTTATTTTATGAACTATTATTTGCTATGTTATATTTTAGAACTTATAATTTTGGATAAGATATATTTGTGTGTTTGTAATAATATGTAGTTTGTTTTTTGGATTTTTTTATATTTTTTATTATAATTTTCATATGAATGTTAAATATAGAGAGATGGGGAATAGAGCCCCGCGAAAAACGCGAGAAATGTAGGAAATGGGAATGGGAACAATTATACCTCCATGGTGGGAAACGAGACGGGGACAGGAATTAATTCTGGGGGCGGGGACGGGGAGTAGGGAGGCATCCCCTGCCCCCGCCCCACCTCATTGACATCCCTACACCATGATCATCACTTTTCATTAACCCTCCCTTGTTCATTAACATCCTCATTAACACCTCATAAAATCAACAGCAGAATTCTTTTTTCCTCCTCCTCCATCACCACTACCACTACCACCATAAAGCAGAGCCTTTTTCCCAATATCTTCAAACCCTAGAATGGTTAAAAGCTCCTAAACGGAAGGATAAATAGTGAATCCTTCAAGGGAACCTCTCTCGTGTACGGTTGGAAGAGAGGAGTGCGTACAGAAGACAGAAAACAGAAAATTTCATGGAACAGAACAGAAAAATTGTAGCAAAAGTCACAGAAAAGAGTGCGTACAGAGCTTCGCTGAATCTGCTCTATTTCCCTTTTCACGCCATACTCCCTCACTTCCTTCAGAAGCCACAATGTGGAGGGAGTGTACGAGTGGTGAAGGACCTGCAGCAAGGACCAGTTCCCCCAACCCATTTAAGTTCATCGGATGCTCCGAACCAATCGTTCCTCCTGCTTCAACCATAAACTCTTTCCGAAATGGCACACAGAACGTGGAGGGAGTGTACGAGTGGGTGAAAATCCTTACTTTTGGCGCTTGTTCAAGTGATGGTGTTGGCTATTTTAGGGGGTTTTTGGATTCATCTTCGTTCCTCCTTATTTCGTTTTTCCTTTTTTTTAAGAATATAAACATTATTTTTTAATTCTTTTTAATTTCTGTGATTGCTGATTTTGGATTTAAAGTGTGATTGATGATTGTTGAACTATTGTCAAATTTAAAATTTTTAGTGATTTATTTTGTGATTGTTGTTGCTGCCGAATTTGCTATTGTTGAATTTGCTGAATTTGTTGTTGTTGCTGCTGAAGAAGAGAAGAAGAATTGTTGTTGCCGAATTTGGTTGTTGCTGTTGCTGAAGGAGAGAAGAAAAGTTGAAATTTTTTGGGTGAAAAAATGGGAGAAAAGGGGAGTTCGAAAAGAACAGAAGAAAGGAAATAGGGAGGAAAGAAACATCGGGAGTGGGGTGGGAGTGGGGGAGGAGTTTTTTGTTTTTGTTTTTTATTTTTTTAATAATTGTTAAGGGTAATTTGGTCCAAAAATTAAAATTGAGATAGAAAAGAATGATTTTATAGCGTTTTGTAACGTTGAGGATGGTTTTAATAAGGAAAAAAGATCGGAGATGATTTTAATTTTGACCTAAGATTTTAAGAACGAAAAAAATATTTAACCCTTATTATTATTATTTTTCCTACACGTTCTATGTGAGTAGATTAAAATATAAATTGTTTTATACAAATTTATCACTAAATTAATTATTATATATTTATATCTTTTTAGTATATACTTAATATAATTGTTAAGATATGTCAAGAAGTGCTTAAGATGCTGAATTATATATTATCTACGACTAATAACTATATGAGTTATTTAATTTATCCTTTGGATTCTTTTAATACCCTTCCAATTAATTATAATTCGAATTGAACTGTGATGAATTGAACTGTGATGAATTGTTAAATGTATGTGTTCGACTTAATTTGAACAATTCATTAACGCCACATCTATTATATAATTTATTAAATATTTTTATATTACATAGTATCATCTTTTCTTTAAAATAAGTTACTTTAGTATATAAATATTATATAATTTATTAAGTTTAATCTTTAAAAATTAAATTCTATTTATTTTATAAAATTATATGCATTAATTATACATCGAATTCACCTAATTTATTTGGATTGATTTATAATTAAATTTGAATATTTAAAATAAATATTATAAAATATTAAAATTAAATCTAAATTTAATTACAATAAATAAGGATTTTTGTAATGGTCAAAAACTGTTGCTACAGATCGAAAAATCGTTCCTAAAACCTTAAGCAACGCTTTGGCGATGGTTTTTGACCTGTGGTATATGCGACCGTTGCCAATGCTCAAATGCAACGGTAACAAAAAAATTATTGCCAAAGTTACTGATATAGACAATGGTTTTGACAATAATTTTTAAAGAATGGTTTAGAACCGTTGCTAGATAGGCAACGGTTTAAAACCGTTCTCTTTCATGACGTAATGGTTTAAAACTATAACTGGACAACGATTTTAAACTGTTGTAATTTTATTATTCACAAAGCCAACGGTTTTAAAACGTTGCCATTAGTGTCGTTTTTTGGCAACGGTTTTAATATTATTGCCATTTTATAGTTGTGTTTAACATCGGTTTTAACACCATTACTTTTTGTGACTTTTGACAACGATTTTTTATAATATATAATTCTTTATTTACAATAGATTTCTCATAAATGAAATTAGTTCCAATTTTTTTTAATTTAGTGTTAATAAATAACCTAAACTATCTGAATCAAATTACTAAAGAAAACTAATTGAACATTTATCATTAAATTTGACTTATAAAAATTGTTGTAAGATCTACAATCACATTATATCATCATTGCAAAATAACATAATACTAGTCTAGCTCATAACTACTTTTACTTATATCATCATCATTTTTCAAAATATCATAACTATAGTCTAAGGGTGACAATTTCTTCCTTTTTCTTCAACAAAGTTGGTGTGATAACTCGGCTTGAGTGAACTCTCTTGGCTTCAATGGCAACTGCTCCAAAAAAACTAGAAAGAATTTTAAATATGATCTTTATCTGTATAAACATTTTTAGCAGAACAGAAAATCTGAATATTAAGCATTAAACAGACAAACACAAAGTTATGTACCAACCTTCTCTGGATCATATAAATCATAGAGTTGAAGCATCAATTGAGAACAGGAACTTATAATAATTTTCAAGCAACTTATTCAAAAAAAGTTTTACCAGTGTACTCCTTCTATGCAATATCCAAGTAACCGCACAAAATTTTCATATCAAACATGGCCTACAATTTCCACTTCAACTCTGAATTATTTCTTTGCTTGTCCTCTGTGAACTCAATAACTAATAACCAATTCAATTAGTTAGGTTGATGGAATTTATCTTGGTTACTAGTCAAGCCCCTTATCCACTTGAATACCGTTTTATTTCAAGCTTTAAGATTAATTTTCATAGTTGAAGCAAAAATTGTGCTACAAGGAAAAGAACAAATAAATACATAGCTATTCTTTGTATGTATATATACTAACTGGCAAATTTAAAGATAGTATATACTTCATGCTATAAAAGTTCTGATTTGAACCCAATGAGCAAAAGCTAAGTTAGAAAAACTCAAGTATATTAGTATCTTTCTTAATTACGAATTAAGAAAAAGAAAGAATGAAAAGGATGGGAGCAGAGACCATGCTCTTTGTTTGAGAAGCTAGGGTGCCTTGGTTGAAAGAACCTATCTATATGAAAAAAAATCAGTGAAGTTGTCACCATTAAACAAGTCCTAAATATTCATTTTAATTAAATCTTTATACTTTTATAAAAATTTGGACATACTCTCATCTAAAAATAGGACTTAGCCACCCTTATGGGTTTCCTCTTTCTCAATATTTCACCAGCCTTTTATCAGCAATTGCCGCAACAATATATTCTCAAAAATATTTGATAATAATAATATAGAAATTTAGTCTTAAATCCCATATGCAAGGTTATTACCAAAAAAATAACTTCGGCAGTCTAATTTTAATTCTGTTTTCAAAATACCAAATGAATTTAGAATTGTACAAACTTTATGTCTAGGTGACCGTCTTGGATTAAGATTTCTAATAAACAAAAACCCATAATTTTCTGATCATTCTAGCCTTGGAAATAGAAGAAAAACCGTGACTGCTTTGCAATATTTGAAAACCAGAAAACAACAGCAGCATGCAATATTCAAAATTTCATATAAAATCCAAATTAAATCCAATGGCCTTAAAATTTAATGTGGTTCAACTTAACTTATTCATATTTTGTTTCCAATTGGTTTCAGGTTAATACCATTTTTAATGAAGAAGTTACACAGCTTGAAAATTAGGTAGAAAAGAGTCAAAACCTGTTTTAGAAATCAGCAAGCTTGGTATCTTTCAACTTACATAACTTTTACTACAAAACTTCAATTAAGCTCAATTTTGGTTTGGAGACTTCTAACTTATCTAGAAACAAGTGTGTTTTGAGTTTAACCCAATTTCTATTCAATTCTAAGAGTTACAAGCATTGGAAGTTGATGCATAACTTGCTGAAAATTGATTCTTTTCAGCTTTGACCACCAATTTTCAAAAACTCACAACCTCCAATCTTTAACTCCTAAAATTCTAAAGTTTTAGAGAAATAAACCAAGTTAATCAAATGTTAAAATAAAATTAGTTTCGCTCCAGAACTCAACTCGTAGGAGTCGCAGCAAGACAAACACGTTGCTGCCCTGTTTGAACTTTTCTGCAGCAGGACGAATTCAACGACCTAACTTTAAAAATTCGCCATAAATTGTATATTTAACAAAAAAGACTCAATTTTTCCAGTCCATCCAGCTCCATTTATTCCCAAGTTTAACCCAGACTTAGTCCCACGCAATTCTGATCATCATAGAATTAGTTATAACTTTTCAAAATTTCTAACATCGTTTAAAAGTAATGTAGAAAATCAGGTTTTAAACAAAAAGTTTAATATTTCAAAATTCAACCTTCAATACCTCTCAAAATCAATTTCAAAATAATCACCCACCAAGTTCACCACCATTACAATATATCTAATAACTAGCTCAACAGCAATCAACCAATATAATCCATCAAGATTCAGCATTTTCAGCAATCACTCATCAACAATTCATAATTCACACATAACCAACCAATTACACAAAATCAACAAGCACAATCACATTCGCAGCCACAACTCAACGTCCATATAATCAATCAATTACTCACAATAATTAAATCTATTTGCAGCTATTCAATAAACTTTGTAGGCATTCTTAAATTAAAATCGTTTAAATTAAACCCCCTACCTCGATGTCGTATTAATAACACTACGAGGACAGTGCCGGCAACATTAACCAGAATAATAGCGACATCAGTAGTTCCGGGCAAGGATGGTGATACCGAACAGATATAATAATGATTTGCAGCTAGGAAAAATCAAGAAAATGAAGCAGATTATCATCAAGGCAGCATCAAACAAAATAGTGACACAGAAAATAATTCAATTCTACCAGGGGAAGGCATAATAGAACAACAATGACAGCCTAGTCAGTAAGGGTTTTTAGCGATTCCAACGGCAATACCCACAGTGGCAGAGGCTTTGGCATCTCCAGTAGCAAGAGAACAACTGGGTTCATCTCCAATGGCGGCGGCAGTAACTAACTCCAGCGGCAGCGACACTGGGCAGAAACGGCAGAGGAGCGATGCTCACTTTCTTCGGGCCTCGTTCATGTTTCCCTCTGGGCTTCTTTCACTACGATGGCAGCACCTTCAATCGACGACAGCGGCTTTGACTACTCCAGCGGCGATGGCGACGGTCCCTCTCATCTCTGTCGCGAGCTTCCCTCAGTCACGCTTGTCTCTCTCTCTCTCACTCTACTGCGAACCTCTCTCTTCCCCTCATGCTCGATGGCGACGGCGATGGCGGCGAGGCCCCCAGCCAGCGCCGTGGTGCGAAATTTATAACCCACAAACTAACCGGCAAGTACACCGGGTCGTACCAAGTAATACCTCAGGTGAGTGAGGGTCGATCCCACGAGGATTGATGGATCAAGCAACAATGAGTGAGTGATTGGCTTAGTCAGACAAACAGAAATAATGTTTGAGAGTTCAAAAAGTATTAAACAGTAAATTCAGAATATCAGAAGACAGGCAATAAATAAGTTGAGAATAATATATGAAGAATCAGTTAAGGCTTCAGAGTTATCTATTTTCCGGATTGACTTTTCTTATTAATTTATTTTAATCATGCAAGATTTAATTCCTGACAAACTATATATGACTAAACCCTAATTCCTTAGACCTTTTTAGTCTCCTCTAAAATTCATCAACTGCCAATTCCTTGGTCAATTAATTTCAATTAGAGGGTAAAGTTCAACTCTAGTTATATGCCACAGAATTCCTAATTACCCAAATATAAGATGATTATATGTCACGTATCTAATCTAGATAATTAGAAATTTAGGAGAATATGTTTTCAAGCTGTTATTCAAGTAAAGAGCTTTTTCAAGTTATACAAGAACTCAATTAGAAAGAGGGTCATACTTCCATTCCACCTAATTTCATAAAATAAAGAACGAAAACAATTCTTGAATTATATAATACATGAATTAAAATAGAAAAAACAAGCAATAGAATCAATCTATACAATAGACAGAGCTCCTAACCTTAATAGTGGAGGTTTAGTTGCTCATGGTTCAGAGTGAAAACTAGGATTCAGGTAAACTGTAATTTTGAATGAGGTACAAGAGAAGAGATGAGATTCTTTTCTCTTTTATATCTAATTTTAATTAATGTAAAATATATTTCCTAAAACTAAATAATATCTTTTCCTATTTTTAAATAAAATAAAGTTTAAATAAGAATTAATAGGAGATTGCGTGCTTGCTTCTTGGAGAGTTGGGAACCACTTGATTCCTTAATAATCCACGCCTAACTTGAGAAATCTCAAGTTAGGCGCAGCCTTGGCTGAATTGATGGAGAAGAAGTATAGACTATTATATATCGTTGGAAAGCTCTGGAAGTTAGCTTTCCAACTCCACTAGAATCACGTCAATGAGATCTCTGTAGCTTGAGTTATTTAGGTTTGAGTGCAGAGAGGTCAGGGTTGACAGCATCATTCACCTTCTTCTCTTTTTCTGCGGAAACTCCATCAAATCCATTCGAATTCTACCTAAAATAAACAGAATTGCACACGACTCAAAGTAGCATCCATAGTGGCTAAAAAATAATTAATTCTTGATTAAACTCAACAAATTAAATGCAAATTCACTAGAAAAAGGTAGAAAAGATGCTCACGCATCACGCCGTTCCTTCTTCCTCCCTCGCTTCTCCTTCCTTTTCTCCTCCGTTTCCCATCTTCCATTCTATTTCCTTTCTTTTTCCTCTGAGCGTGTGTGTGTTTTAAAAAGGAATGAAATTGGGAATTAGGGTAAATTAGGATTTTATTGGGGTAAAAGGATAAAATATATGACTAATATAATAATTTTATAAAATATTTATGATAGAATAATAATTTAGAATTTAAATATAATACTATAAAAATTAATTTCGGAACACATAATTTTATTTATCAATTTATCAACGAGTTTAAATAATTATTTTTAATTTAAATTATAAAATGAATATATTAATCACATCCTATAAAATACAATTTAAACCTAAAATATTAATTATCTAAATTAAATCATGACCTTTCATTATTTTTCTATCAACGAGACTTTAATTTTAATTTATATAAAATAACTTATTATAAAAAAAATTGTACATAAATATTAATTGTCTTAAACTTAAAGTATTTATAAAAATCAATTTAATCATTTCTAATAAATTAATCTCTAATAGCTCAATTTAATAAAATAAACCATAATTCAATTATAATACAAAATTTTTAAATTAAATTATATAATACTTCTATTACTGAATTTTAATTTCAAATAACCAATTATAAAAATTTACACAAGAATATGAATTAACTTAACTCCTAATATTCATAAAACTAATTTAATTATTCTTAATAGATTAATTTATAAAATAGAGAGTTCAAATTAATAATAAATTATAACTTATTCATAATAAAAGTCACTTAAATTAAAATGTACAACTCTTTTCTTATTTTTCAATTACTAAAGGAGGGAAAATATCAGAGTTCTGTGTTTTGTTCTATAAAAAATTTCTCAAAAATTTGTTCAAAAATAAAAAATATGTTAAATTTTAAAGCGAGAATAAAATAAAAAATAATATTTATTATAAATTTATTTTTTTATAAATAATATTTGTTATTTATTTATAATAATAATTTTTGAGTCTTCTACTAATTTAATATTTATAGAAAACTATTTTTATACGTATCTTTTAATTTGTATAATTATTTAAATATTAGAAAATTGTTGCTTAATAAAAAAATTATTGTAATGATTATAAAATTATTTTTTAAAATAGTCAAAGAGAACGGTTTTATTTTATTACTATAACTTAATGAAAAATTAAACTTCAACAGCAACACTATAAAAATCGTTGTCTAAAATCATCTAAGAGAATGGTTTTAAAGCGTAGCAACTTTGGCGACGGCTTTTAAGCGTATCTTTTATATAATTATTTAAACAATTTAAAAAAATGTTGCTTAAAAACAAATTCTAGTAACTGTTATAAAACCGTTCTTTAAAATAGTAAAAAAAAAGGTTTTATTTTGTTGCTATAAAATATTAAAAACTTAACTTCAATGGTAATAATGTAAAAAATCGTTGTCTAAAATCATCTAAGAGAACAGTTTTAAGACGTTGCAGATTTTGGCGTTACTAAAGCCCATATTTGTTGTAGATAAATCAGGTTTGGCCAAAATACCCGACTAAATTTTAGATTATAAGTTTATAATGAAAAGTTAAGTTTTAGAGTGTTCTTTGAGATTGATATTATATACTAAAATCGTTCATAAAATTCTAATGGCATCAATTATATCAATTACATTTTTGATATTGATAAAAGTACATCACGTTAATCTCTAACCTATTTTCCGTTAACGGCGTGCTGATGTGGCTTGATGATATTAACCACTAGTGACACGTGTTATTTTATGATTTGACCACGTGTAATGATATGCTAACGGGTCGATTAGTGACACATGACATGCTGATGTGGAACATTATTTGTCCACATGTCATATATTATGTCATTATTGTAGATGTACTAAATTGATCATTAACTTTACATTAAATGACTCATTTTAATCTTTGAAATTAAATGTCGTGCATCAAATTAATTAGTTCATTCACTAAATTTTTTATGAATTCAAAATTCTCGATATCTTTAAATACACTAATTTTAATTATATATTTTTATATTATTCTAAATACAAATACTTTTGATAAATATTTTTAGGATTTTAGTTTTAATTATACAATTTTTTCCATAATAATTTATTACTAAAAACTACGTGACATGAGATAATTAACTTCCCATGCAATAAGGAAAGAAACTACACACTCACTTCAAAAAATATCATCAATTCAAATGACTAAGTTATGAGAAAGTACAGAGAGACAATAATATTAGTGTATAATGTGTACAATGAATTTAAAATGGAAGAAAAATTTAAAATTAAATATCATATTCTTAATTAATTATTTAATTTTAAAATTTAAAAATTTAGGATTAGCATTTAAATATACGGTTACTTCTAATTTCACCATAATCTCTCAACCTCCGTTTCATCCCCAAAACTTACCGTTGTTCCCCAGATCCCGGAGACCGTGTCGACGCGCTCATGACCATCAACAACAATGCTGATCTCAAGAAAGCTTTTGAGATGTTTGTGTGGGAGAAGGAGAACACAGAGGCTTCATCGTCATGGTCAGGTATCACCCCGAAGGGTTTGCAACGGATGCTGTAGCGGCTTGGTCTTGAAAGTTTATATGATGATTGCATAGCCACGATTACTGCCTTCGAGACTGATCCTAATTAATTATTTTTTCATCTTACATCATCATTGGATGTTCAATTCACTAGGTATGTATATGGTTATTTTAATTCTTAATTGAATTGTTATTTTATTCGATTCAATTCAAATATATACAACTAACAAATGCTAGATGGTCATTTACTAGATAGCCGGATAATTATTTTAATAACTACGTGGATGGTTGTTTGATGGTCGGTGAGGGAACTTCTAACGCCGGAGAGGTGGGATGATTGATGAGGATAGGATAGCAGATTGTTGGGGAGAGAGGGTGCTTGGGTAAATTCTATTGATAAATTTGGGTTGAGATGGTTAATTTTTTAAAATAACTGTTTGGGTTTTTTTTCGTGTATTGGACCAAATTTAAAATCCATTGTACGCATTGTCAAGATTCCTTATTGTCTCCCTAGCGGAGTTCCTAAGTTATTACCCTTTTCTAATAAATATCCTAACATACTCAGGTATTATTTAACTAATTAAATTCTTACATAAATCAACTTAAATTCTTGCTGACTTAGGTATTAAAGTCTCTTACCTATCTCCAATTGCCGTTTTGGAATTGATGTGAAGGCACTTCAAACACTCTTACTATCATCTTTGACCTCTTTCATCTAGCCTATTTATACACAACCGGTTTAAGGTACGCCTCGTAACAATTATTATGTTATTTAATAAAAGAATTATATGATTGATTTAAAAATATTTTTTAAGTCCAAAAAACATATATTTTTATAAAAATCGTAAAAAAAAAATATGTATTTTGATTCTTGATTTATAGTTAAAAATTCGCGTATTTATAAAAAAATATGTTTAATCAATCATATCATTTTTTAAAATAACATAATTATATATATATAATTTATCAATGATAAATTATTGTGGAAAAAATAGTATAATTAAAACTAAAATCTTAAACATATTTTATAAAAGCACTTGCATTTAATGACATGTGAAAAAAATAGAATTAAAATGAATGCATTCAAAAATATTGAAAAATTTTGAATTTAAAAAAAATCAGTGAAAGGACTAATTTAGTACACAATATTCAATTTCAGAGACGAAAATGAGTCGCACAATGCAAAGTTAAGGACCAATTTTGTGCATCTATATATAATGATGATATAGTGCATGACATGTGGACGAATAATATTGCAATACATAACACAAGCTGACACATGACCAAATAGTATTGTGACACATGGCACACTCGTCTACGTCAACATGCCATGTATTATTGACCAACCCGTCATCATATTTGACTAAACTATAAAGTGACACGTGTTGCTGATGATTGGATTTTTGACGGTTTAGAATTTCTCAAATAAAATCTCGTCGAAGTATAGTTTCTAAACCAAGCAATAATCCTTTCATACAAAAAGTTGTTTGTCACTAAAACAAACCCCTAAATTTATAAACCGAAGTATTCAAACCTCGGGTCGTTCTCCCTAGGAATTGTAATGAAGTGTCTTGTTATTGGTTGGGATGTGTTTTGGGGTTTTAGATAAGAAGCATGAAAATTTAAATGGCAAGAAAGTAAACTAAGGCCTAAAAAGGTCTTGGCAAGGGTTGGTGGTCAAGGATCTCTATCCTAATCACTAACCACAATATGAGAATTGGCAAGGATTAATCTCATTAAATCATCCTCTAACTAGTAGTAAAGGAAAGTCAAATGAGCTATATCAATCCTAGTCCATAAGTCCTA
>NC_029774.3:118811208-118811609 GCF_000817695.3 Arachis duranensis | reverse complement strand
TGTTTTCCTCTTCATTCCTTGGGTTAAATAGCATCAGAAATGAGTTGGATTGGGCCCACAAGGCTTTAGAATTCGCTGGCCACGTTTTGCTTTAAGTGAACCAGGTGGCAGCAACGGCGCGTGCGTGTACTACGCGCGTGCGCGCCACCATACGTGTAGCAACTATGGCAAATCTTATATCGTTTCGAAGCCCCGGATGTTAGCTTTCCAACCCAACTGAAACCGCATCATTTGGACCTCTGTAGCTCAAGTTATGGTCGTTTAAGTGCGAAGAGGTCGGCTTGATAGCTTTCCGGTTCTTTCATTTCTTCATGAGTTCTCCAACTTTTCATGCTTCTTTCTTCATTCCCTTGATCCAATCTTTGTCTCCTAAACCTTAAATCACTTAACAAACATATCAA
>NC_029774.3:118805667-118810877 GCF_000817695.3 Arachis duranensis | reverse complement strand
AGAAGAACGCTCATGAAAGCCGGGAATCAAGGAATTGAGCATCGAACCCTCACCGGAAGTGTTTGCACTCTAGTCGCTCGGTGTTTGGGGTTGATTCACTCAATTCTCCCCTAATCATGCTTTCCAAGATTTGTTTTTCATCTAACAATCAACAATTATTCAATGCACGCATACATGTATCATGAGGTCTTTTCTTTAGGTTGTAATGGGGCTAGGGTCAAGGTTGGATCATATATGGCTAGTGGACTTAGGATTTGAATCTTTGATTAACTTAAACTTTCCCACTTAACCTATATAATGACCTATACAATTAAGTACTAATCTAACTACCCATTCCTCACTTTTTCACATACTCATGCATTTTCTTTTCATTTCACAATACTTACGCATTGATTCTTATTGAGCTTCACTTTGGGGCATTTTGTCCCCTTTATTGCTCTTCTTTTTTATTTCTTTTTCTATATTTTTTTTCTTTTCCATCTTGTTTTTTTTCTTTTTCTTTTCTTTTTCTCATTTTTTTTATATACAAGAGCATCAATGCATAAGGTTTCACATTTGATCAATACATGAGTATGTACCCAATTCTCAATATTTACACTAGTAATACAAAACTACCATTTTATTCACCCAATATCCCAAGATTCCCACACTTGAATGATACTCACATACACTAGCCTAAGCTAATCAAAGATCCAAATTAAGGACATTTATTATTTTCCGCTTTAAGGCTTGTAATGTGCTAAAATAAGAACAAGTGGGTTAATCGTAGGCTCAAAATTGGCTAATAAAAGAAGATAAAAGGTAAGGCTTTTTGGGTAAGTGAGCTAAATAAAATGATGGCCTCAATCATATAAATGCATGAATACAAGGAATAATAGGACATATAGATTCAAACAAATCAAAGATTACAATCATAGAAAGAGAACAATTGCACACAAGAAGGAAAATAAGTGGTTATAAGATGTAACCACACAATTAGGCTCAAAACTCACATGCTTGTGTTCTTAGCTCAAAAACCATGTTCCAAAATAAATTCTTTCAAGCAAGTTCCACAAATTTTCTTTTTTCAAATTGGTAGGGTGCCCTAAAACAGTTTCTTGGAAAGGAAATCATCACCCTAACCAAGTAGTCTTAATAAGAAAGAAGTGGTAAAAATATGTGCAAATTCTAACTAACATGCAACCTATCATGCAATGCAATAGCTAATCTAACAAAGAAAATAAAAAATTTGGTGTTGAAAAGGAGATTTTTACCCATGGAGATCGGTCGGACGACCTCCCCACACTTGAAGATTGCACCGTCCTCGGTGCATGCAAAGAAGAGCAAGGTGGATGGGTTGCTACAATTGATGAGCTCCTTCAAAAGGTTGTGCGGATGACTTGTTTGTTGCCCCATTTAAAAACTTTTCCTTTTCCCTCTTTGGTGGCCAACCTAAAAGGATAGAAAAGGAAAGGAATATTAAGCCTATGACAAAGATATCAAAGCAAATAGAACATAGGCGGGGGTTAATGCCAAGTAGGAGTATGGTCCTCTACTACATGGTAGCTACAACATGTAGAGGAGGAAACAATAAGAGAGAATGGCATATCACTGATACTTGATGCAAGAGTAAGGTTAAAGCATGAAGAGCATGATGAGCATCAAACGCGAACATGAGAGAGTGGGCCATGAAAGACAATATAAGGTCATATCAATGCACAAAGAACACAAGTGCATAAAAGATTGAGCATTGATTTGAAGAGAAACATCACCCAACAATATGAAATAAGTCAAGAGGCACCAAAGTAATGCAAGGAATCCTCAACAATTGAGTAGAAAGATGCAACACCAGTATTAAAATGACTTAAAAAAAGCGAAAACATGCTGCAGAAACTAAATGAAAATGGGAAGAGTAGAAGTATGCGAATGTGATAAGCAAAAGAAAATGGAAGGGAAGAAAAAAAACTCTTTTTTTTTTACCAACGCGTACGCGTCATGCGCGCTTACGCGTCGATGTGCATATTGGTTGAAGGATGCGTACGCACCAGGTGCGCGCACGCGTGCATCGAGTTAGGCCGGAGGCATAATGTCAGCCCAAGTCTGGCACAACTCTCGGGTAAAAGTACCAGGAGTGTGGATCGTGCAATCGACGCGTGCGCGTACAGTGTGTGTGCGCGTGCATGCCAATTTAAGATCATGTGCGCGTACGCGCTAGGTGCGCTCACGCGTGCATAGACTTGTGCCTTAGGCCCAATGTTCGCACAGTGCAAGCCTAACTCTCGGGTTTTTGGCTGGAGGTAAAATTTTGCATCCACGCGTACGCATACAGTGCGCGTCCGCGTGGATGGTTGAAAAATGCTCAGGTGCGCGTACGCGTTATGTGCGCGCACGCGTGGATGGTGTTCTATTTTTTTCAAAAAAAAATTTTCCAAGTTCTTGCACCAATCCAAGCCTTTCAATCCTCCAAACAGCTACCAAAACACCCTAAAACCTTATTTATCATATTATACTTCTAACTAGACTTAATAAAACAATAAAAACAAGAAATTAAACTAATTCTACCAATATTTACAAAAGATAAAAATGAAAATGAGAATCTACCTACAATGGCAACTCAATTCACTTATTAACAAACTAAAAGAGTATGGAAAGAGTTTACCATGGTGGGGTGTCTCCCACCTAGCACTTTTATTTATTGTCCTCAAGTTGGACTTATGGGGAGCTTCTTATCAAGGTGGCTTGTGCTTGTATTCATCTTGGAACTCCCACCAATGCTTGGTTCTCCATTGTGCCCCAAGATTCTTCATGGATTAAGCCAAGTCTTGATGGAGTTTTTCACAAGCTTGGGGCTCCCAAAGTTGGTCCTCTTCTTGTAATCCGGGATCCCACACTTTGTTTTCACACCCGTCTTGAGGTTGATCATCATTATTAGTCCATCCGGGTGGTGAACAAGATGAATTCTTTATGAAGTGCCCAACAATCCTCCTAGACCCATCTATTTGAGCACTACTCCAACCTTTATATCTCATGTTTGATGCATCAACCATAATGAGCCTTGATTTGCAACGCCAACCACGAAATATCTTTCGCTTACGCTTCATCCCACAAAGCATCCTAAGTTGACCATCCGTTTCAAGCAAGCCATACTCAAGTGGGACATAAAGCTAATAGAAATGAATTTTACCCACTCAAGTGAAGGAGTAGATGACAACCTAGGCAAAGATGCGTTCAACGATCTTGACAAAGCGTATTCCACTCCCATCCTTCTATTTCTAAGGACTTCCACCTCTTCACAAGATCTCTTAATCTCAATCCTTTGTTCAACAATTTTATCTAAACCTTTTCCTTTACTCAAATCATAATAGGGAGGGTGAGAGAAATTTACCTCCTCAACGCTTTCAAATCCAACCGGAGAAGGTTCTTCAAGTTCAAAGGATTCTCCACCACTAAGACTTGATGCTTGATCTTCATCACCAAGGGAACTCAATTCTTTCTCTATCCCATCCAAGTCTTCATATGGAATATGCCTTGAAAGGTGTGCACTTTCCTCCCTAGCATCAATTTCAATCATCTTGGAGGGGTTTTCTTCAACTCTATATTCCCATGGAGGCTTCGCATCTCCTAAGTCTTCTACCACTTCTTCCTTGTCTTCAACAATTAAAGCTTCCTCCAATTGTTCCAATACAAAGCAACTTCCTTCATTTCCCACCGGAGTTTCCAATCTCTCCTTCATGCTATATTCTTCATTTGATCCTCCACATGTAGCCATGGGAGTTCCTTGAGTGTTCAAGCATTGAGATGCTAATTGATTTGTTACAGCATCCAAGGCGGCCATGAAATTTTGCACATCCTTTTTCATCTCTTCTTGCCCTTGAACAAGAACACCAAGGGTTTCATCCATTAGAGGTTGGGGTGGGTGAAAGGGTTCCTCATTTTGGGGAAAGGGTTCATAGTAGGAAGATGGTTCTTCTTGGTAGAATTGTGGTGGTTCAATGTTATCCATTCTTTCCACTTGTTGCACAACACACTCCATGGTTGCTTGAAATTGATCCAATGCTTCCTTGAGATGATCCCTTGACTCTTGTTCCTCTTGGATAATATGATTAGGATCATGTGGCTCTTGGATCAATGGATATGAACGTTCTTCCATGTGAGGTTGTGGTGGAAGGTAGAATTCATCTTATGGTTGAAAATTTTCATTTATTAGAGGTGGTTCATCTTGGTAATAATATGGAGGAGGTGGCTCTTGAAAATATTGATGTTGGAATTGTGGTGGCTCTATATATGGTTCATATGGCTCATATGGTTGTTGGTAGGATAGGTATGGATTAGGGTCATATGAAGGTGGTTGGTAAGAAAGGGCTTGTGAGTATGGTTGATGATCATGTTGAGGATATGGTTCATAGGCATATGGTGGTGGTTCTTGAAAGTCACAAGGTGATTCACCATAGCCATTGGATTGGTATGCATCAAAGAATTGCTCTTCTTCATAGTGCATTGGTGGAGGTTGTTGCCAAGAGGATTGATCATATGGATATAGCTCCTCCCACCTTTGATTGTTCTATCCTTGATACACATCTTCCTTGTAATCTCCACTTCCTACAACATAGTTGTAATCACACTCGTAGCCAAAATGAGAATTCATGGTGAAAAGAGAAAATAAGAAACAAAAACTAATAAGAAATAATGAAACAAAATACTAAGACTAGCAAAAACTAGCAAGCAATCCAAAAATCAAGCTATTCACAATATTCACATATATACAATAGCCAATAACACAACACCATTGCAATTCCCCGGCAACGGCGCCATTTTGATGATTAGATTTTTGACGGTTTAGAATTTCTCAAATAAAATCTCGTCGAAGTATAGTTTCTAAACCAAGTAATAATCCTTTCATACAAAAAGTTGTTTGTCACTAAAACAAACCCCTAAATTTATAAACCGAAGTATTCAAACCTCGGGTCGTTCTCCCTAGGAATTGTAATGAAGTGTCTTGTTATTGGTTGGGATGTGTTTTGGGGTTTTAGATAAGAAGCATGAAAAGTTAAATGGCAAGAAAGTAAACTAAGGCCTAAAAAGGTCTTGGCAAGGGTTGGTGGTCAAGGACCTCTATCCTAATCACTAACCACAATATGAGAATTGGCAAGGATTAATCTCATTAAATCATCCTCTAACTAGTAGTAAAGGAAAGTCAAATGAGCTATATCAATCCTAGTCCATAAGTCCTA
>NC_029774.3:118792261-118805645 GCF_000817695.3 Arachis duranensis | reverse complement strand
GGAAGGCACAAAAGAAAAGCATAGTAAATTGACAACAAGAATAAAATCTAACAACAATTATTGAAAGGAATTAACAACAACAATCAAAAGAAACACATTTATTATGGATTACCTTTTATTGAATTGGAAGAAAGTAGAAGGAACAAAAGTAGATCTAAAACAAAACACAAGAACAACATAAAAGAGATTACAACAAAAGAGTAGAAGAAGAGTGAATGTAACTACAAGGAATTGAGAAGATAGAAGTAGAAGAAGATGAATTAAAATCTTAATCTAAGAACTAAACCTAATCCTAATCCTAATCCTAGAGAGAAGTGAGAGCTTCTCTCTCTAGAAACTACTTCTAGAACTAAACTATGACTAATAGTGACTAACATCTGTTTCCCTCTTCATTCCTTGGGTTAAATAGCATCAGAAATGAGTTGGATTAGGCCCACAAGGCTTTAGAATTCGCTGGCCACGTTTTGCTTTAAGTGAACCAGGTGGCAGCAACGGCGCGTGCGCGTACTACGCACGTGCGCGCCACCATACGTATAGCAACTATGGCAAATCTTATATCGTTTCGAAGCCCCGGATGTTAGCTTTCTAACCCAACTGAAACCGCATCATTTGGACCTCTGTAGCTTAAGTTATGGTCGTTTTAGTGCGAGATGGTCAGGCTGACAGCTTTGCAGTTCCTTCAACTTCTTGTATTTCTTCCACTTTTGCATGTTTCCTTTCCATCCTCTAAGCCATTCCTGCCCTATAAACTCTGAAATCACTTAACACACATATCAAGGCATCAAATGGTAAATCTTTGCCTCCTAAACCTTAAATCACTTAACAAACATATCAAGGCATCTAATGGAATCAAGAAGAATTAGATTTAGCTATTTTAAGTCCTAAAAAACATGTTTTCACTCTTAAGCACAATTAAAGGAGAAGTTATAAAACCATGCTATTTCAATGGATAAATGTGGGTAAAAGGTTATAGAATCCCCTAAAATCAATACAAGATAAACCCTACAAATGGGGTTTATCAGTTGCTAATGATTCACATCATCAAGTCACATTAGCACATCGTTAATGAAAAATGGATCAAGGACTATCGTGATGCATTTTTGCCAATCTCAATGATATAATTGGTAAAATTAAAATCTTAGAAAAATTTTTAATACATATCACCAATTTCAGATATCACTTTAAAACTTAACTCTTACAATGACACTTTCTGGCCTTTAGCACGCATACATAAGATATATAACTATTAGGAGTTAATAATTTTATTTTATATTTATTAAAATAATTTTTTATTATTAATAATTTTATCTTATGTTCTTATGCACATGTAAGCTAAATTCTAAATTGATAATTTATATAATATCTTATGTTCTTATGAGAGATTCATGCATCATGCATGTAAGCACGTGAATTGATGGATAAGATGGACAATGCAATAATCACGCAACTCATTTTCTCAAAGCTCATCATTTTGTCACTCTTCATACTTCAAACCGAAGAGGGGGAAAAAATTCGACCGCCATTGAAGTAGAAAATGTTTTCCGTTAAGATTTATATTTTTAATACCAAAAAAAAAAAGAAAAAGATTGGCTTGCTATACTAATCAACAAAGCAAGTTTTTTTTTTTTTCACAACCTTTGTCAATTTTAGTGACTGAATTGTGTTTTAACAATAATACTTTGTAAATATTATAAATCAGACATCAAGAATACATAAACAATAGACTATGATGAGTGGGCCACAATCATTGTTAATTACTTAAATTAGGTGTGCCTGTTAAAGAAGCATACAATGAATCAATGATCACTGCATACACCTCATTCCTCCCACATAAAAAGTCTATCCACCTAGAGAGATGGGTCAACGATTTTGAGTTAAACAAGTATATAACTTTTAGAATTAGACTTCTACGGTTTAATTCTACCTAAAATTTTAATTTTTTGTTAAAAAAAATATGTAAGAATATCAAACTCATTTTCGTTGTATTTACTGAGTAGTTTACTATATTCATTTTCATACACATATCTCAAAACTCATTGGTACAAATTGTAGCTTATGGTAAGTAGTAAGTAATTTACAA
This sequence comes from Arachis duranensis, assembly GCF_000817695.3. Classification (NCBI taxonomy): domain Eukaryota; kingdom Viridiplantae; phylum Streptophyta; class Magnoliopsida; order Fabales; family Fabaceae; genus Arachis; species Arachis duranensis. Next base: position 118,803,565 of record NC_029774.3, on the reverse strand, counting down.
AGGAAATAAAAAAATTATAAATTATAAATTTAACCAAAATAAAAAAGGTGTTCATGGTGTTTTTGGGACCCCATCACATATGGAAAACCGAAGCCCTTGATTCAAATGAAGGGACAAAACAACACCCAAAAACACAATAGAACAAAATAACGTTATTAGTACTTGTCAAAATGGCAATATCCCTTGCAGCATTTTAATAGAAGCATCACACGAGAAAAATTCAAGACTACTAGTATCTTTGTCTCATTACCAAGATTTTTTTAAAAGTATATATCCGTTTTGGTCCTAAAAAATTTTTAGATCAGACACTTTAGTCTCCAATTAAAATTAATTATTCGATTGGTTTTTAACAATTAACTCCGTTAGTTACTTAGGTCCTTTACTCCGTTAATTTTAACGGAGGACAAAATAGTCCCTGATAACTCTAAACGACACTATTCTTTTCCAATTTCCATCATATCTCGCATAACACTAACAATCTAACACTGTAACTTCAAGCTACACAATGCACACTTTATAAATTTAATGTTCACAAGAAAAAAATTCTCAACTTATTTTCAACCAATTCATATTTAGAAAACTAATGACTATGTCTCTCAACTACTTGTCGTTTTTGATGGATCCCATCAATCTAGATAGCAAGTCTGCTTTGTTAAGACTCGTCGTCGTCGTTGTCATCTCCCTCCTCCTCTGCCCTATCATCTCCATGACCACATTGTCTACCACTCTGATCTCTTTCTTCAACTTTTTCTCCGAACCAATGATCAATAATCGCTTCAGTTTCCATATGAGCGGCAACAGTGACATTGCTCGTTGTACTGATAGCTTTGATGCGAGGTCGAAGCTGTCTGCCAATTTGGACTCTGGAAAAGAAGGAATGAAGCACTCGACGTCTATTTCAAATGAGAATTTGCATATGATGTCGAAGGAGAATCTTCTCATGATGTCCTAATGTCAACAATCTATATTGCTTGCGGGAGAGTGGAGAAAGGCGTGTCCTTGGAATAGTTGTGGAACTTAGTCTTGAGGATGTCGTGGACGTTATCGGGGTTGGAAGTGATGTTATCGAAGACGTGGAAGTTGATGCTTCTAGTGGGTGAAGTGCAGGGGAGGTGGATGTACCAGTCACAAAGATTTAGAAAGTGTGTGGTTCATGACATGTTGAGGTAGGTGCAACACGTGTGACAATTACGCCATGACTTAATCTTGGAGCTAAAGATGAGGAAGAAAAAGATGGAAAAGAAGATTGTGAAGGTGAAGAAGGAGAGTATAAATGTTGGGATTATGCGAGATATGATAAAAATTGGGGAAGAACAGTGTCGTTTTTGAATAAAGGGGTTAGGAATCATTTTGTCCCTTGTTAGAGTTGTCAGAGATCATTTTGTCCTCTGTTCGAGTTGTCAGGGACCATTTTATCTTCCGTTAGAGTTGACGGAGCCAAGGGCTTAAGTAACTGACAGAATTAATTATTAAGGACCAATCGAATAATTAATTTTAGTTGAGAATTAAAGTGTCTGGTATAAAATTCTTTAAAAACTAAAATAAATATATACTATTTTTCAAATTATTTTTTAAAGGTCTTTATTCATATCTACATGTTTGCAAAAATCATAAGAGCTCAATATAGATAAATAATGGTGACCACACCTTTAGGTACACGACATATGGCGAGTTTACATGGCCTCCAGGATTTCTTTTATTCTTTTGCAGTTATAATGAAATCATAGAAAGTGGTGTAAAATCTCTTAGTTCAGTTGATGGACTTTTTATTTTGGGCTGGCGTTGTAAACTGACTCGCACAATAATTTCTTTGCCTCTTCATTTTTGGTCCAAGGTTTTTATTACACAAACACGCCAAGCCCAACAAGCAGCACTTGTGGTTAGGCAAGCAATTCCACCACTACAATTCTAACCCATTCAAGCTCACTCATAATTCTTAATTGGGATAAATTGTCATTCTAGAACTTTGCAATTCACCGGCTTAAAACGGGTCAATCCCAAAAAATAAAAATATTAGGCATCTAAATTTTTTTTGTTAATTAAATTAATTAATTTAATTTAATATAATAAAAATCAGTTATAACTAATATTATTTTATAATTTATTATTTAATTTAATTAGATTTAGTTCATAAAAAAATTTGAATATGTAATATTAGTGTATTACTCTTTAAAAAAAGAGTTGCACTAAGTTCGTGCTTTTTCTATTGAGGTTTTTGGCCTCCGTTCAACCCAAAAAAAAAAAAACGGTGAATCCAAAACGTACAATTTTTTTATGAACAATCATTACAAAAAAAGTCAACCGAATTTTTAATAATAAAACCTAAATATCACTTGTTCAATTGATATATATATATATAACAGTTTTTTAGAAAATTAAATTATTTTTATTTTACAAATAATCAACTAATAAAAGAATAAACTATTATTTTTATTCATAAAAATTAAAAACGTTGACATATCTATATCTATTCATAGAAAATAGAAATTACTGTTCGTATTCATGTAAGATTGACTTTTGCAAACAAAATTACCCAAACCCTAAATAATTACATAAAATTTTTAAATAACCCTTGATGAGTTTCATTCTTTTCGATTCTTCGTCTAAAGCTCTCTCCCTCTGTCACAATTTCTCCTTCTCCCTTCTCTTCTTTTACTCACTTACCATCTAACTCACTCACTCACTCACTCACTGTCTGCAGCACTTCTGTCAGCCGTGAACCATCAATGTCGCAGCACCATTCCTCTTCCTACTCTCTTTCTCTCTCTCTCTCTCTCTCTCTCACTCACTCATTTTTTCTCTTTCACCTCTTGAACATCAACATAGTTTAGCCATTATCCTCTTCAAAATTACAAAAAGGAACAAACACAGATTAAATCGAAGATTAGAACGTACATAAATTCAAAATAAAATCCTAATTTCTTAGAATTGTGCTGAAGAAGCTGTAGTTGAAGAAAATGGAGGACTCAAAATTGTTACTTCTTGAAGCCAAAAACCTTTTGAAAAAGGAGAGGAGAGGAGAAGATGGAGCTCATGGCAGCAAAAGGAGGAGCTACTATTAATGCACAAAGGAAAGAGAAGAGAGAAACATCAATAAAAAAGAAAAGGAAGAAAAAAAATGCGAAGATAGAGGAGAGAGAGAGAACAAAATGAGACTCACCAAAAAGAGTTTAAAAATTTTATGTAATTATTTAGGATTTTGTACAAATAGTAATTTCTATCTTTTACAGTGTTTTCAATTTTTATGAATGTTAGTTTACTCTAATAGAATAATAGATTTAAGAATATTAAGAAATTTGAATTGTTATAATAGAAAGAAAACAATGTAATTATTTAGGATTTTGTATAAATAGTAATTTCTATTTTTTACAGTGTTTTCAATTTTTATGGATGTTAGTTTACTCTAATAGAATAATAGATTTAAGAATATTAAAAAATTTGAATTGTTATAATAGAAAGAGAACAAAAGTATTGGCTTTTTCCAAAAATAAAAAATGGCTAATATGGAGTCAATTTTAAGGTAAAGAGGTTTTTTCCAAAAATAAAATATTTTATGTAATAGTTATCTAATCATTCATTAAAAAAAATTCTTCATTTTCTTATTATTTTAACTCTCCACCATAGCATGCACAGTAACATGGATCTTTAAAGTCGCTATATTATAGGGGTCGCGACAGATACTCGGTTGCCAAATGATAAGCTACACTCCATAATGTTGTCTTGGTCCTCTATGTGCCAATGAATCATTGACACCTGGCGCCGCATTACTGTTTTTTTTTTCCTATAACAATTCCACGGTCCTTGTTTGCGGTTGGCTGAGTGTGTGCATAGCTTTTAATTCACATTCGACCCTTATAAATACAGCCCACATTAACAAACGCTTATGGGCCACCTCATTAAATTCTAAATGATCCAGATGGCCCATCAATCTATTTTCAAATCTCAAATGTGTCCTCTTCATGGCCAAAAAAAAAAATGTGTCCTCTTATTTTGCTCATTAAGGATGAAAATTTACTAATTTAGAAAGGAAAAAAGAAATAATAATTATAATACAAAGATCTCCCTTGTTTTCACCTCCATTTTCCATCCGAGTGTGGTTAGCGTTAAACACAATGGGCCTATGATATTAATGTGTTGGGTATTAAATAGGAAGCCATTAGTTGTTGGAACAGTTGTTGCTTTCTTAGTGCACGTTTTTAATTATTTTTTGCTTGTTTGTGTATGTTTTGTTTATGGGGTCCGAAATTCCAATACATGTGGGATACAATTATACATTTATACCACTTACGAGGCATACAATTATATCACGACATGTCGGTTCCAATGTTGTTTTCGCTCGTGTTATTGTGTATCTATACACCACATATTTCTATAGAACTAAGGAAACTACACATAACAAAGCCCAAATTCATAGTGATTATGTGGGTCCAGAGCTCCCTATCTTTTGCATGCCCCCGGGCCCCGGCGGCCCCCAAATCTCCTTATCTTTTGCCAAAGAGCTTTCAAAATATGAAGTGGTAATTAATGATCAATTGAGTTGCTGGTCCCATTAAAATACATTGTCGTTGGATTGAATATTTTCGCAGCGAGCATGTGTTGGCTTGAAACTCGACTCAACAAATTGATCAAAACCCCACATAAAATAATTTTATATAATATAATAGTTAAGAGGTTAATACTTATGATATTAAATTATTTAGTTATATATCAAATTATTTAACGATTTTTATTCTATATAAAAATATTTTTATTTGAGAAGTCATCTGAATTATGAATAGACATTAGTTTTTTAAATTGTAATAATATTTCAATTAACATACGAAGGGGTGTATGCGGATCGGATCGGATCGGATAACGTCGAAAATTCTATTCGATCCGCACAATTTTCATCGGATTGGATATCGGATATATCCGCATAATTAAACCTTCTTTCTTTAATCATATTTTTATGTAAACAAATTCAATAAAAATATTTCTTTTATATTTTTAAACTTATTTATTCCTAAAATATTTTTAATCAACCTCTTTCTAAATAACAAAAATAAAATAATACAATATATGAATAATAATTACTAATTAAAACATACAAACAAGTAAATATAATATCAAACATATATATATATTTATTTATTTTTAATTATTATTGTGCGGATTTGCGGATCTGCGGATCGGATACGCGGATATAGAGAAGATATCCGCGATCCGATCCGCAAAGAATGCAGATCCGATCCGATCTGATCAATTTGTAAATCGAATTGTATCTGCAATTTTCGGATCGGATGCAGATATTTACTGCAGATCTGCGAATGCGATCCGATCCATAGACACCCCTAATTGTCCGTCTAACATGTGGATTGAGGAAATTCTATTTGTTGAGAAGGCAATTAATTAATTAATTGGCGTATTTCTTTATCTTGATGGTGTGACCTAAGCTAAAGGATTGTGCCACGTGGAAGGTCCAGATGTGGCGATGATGTGGTCCGCGAAAAGGAAAAAGAAGAGGAAAAATAAAAAGTGATATTGTGGGAGGGAGATTGCGATGTGAGTGGGAGTGTCGTTGTTTTGTTTTGTGCTGTGCGACAAGGGAATAAGCGTCCGTCCCCCATTGCCAAAAAATCGCGTTTAAAGCCAAAACAGAAAGTTCGCATACGTTTCCCCGAAATTTCTCAGATTCCGTACTTTTCATCCTTTCGCACTTCTTTTTCTCTTTCTCTTTCTCTCTCCCCTCTCATTCTTTTGCACCGTCGGCACGGTCTATTTGGCTGCTGAGAAAACCAAGCAAAATTATCACAAACTGCAGATTTTTCCTTTAATTTTCGTTACGCACTCTCTTTTCTTTTTCTTTGTTCTTTTCCGCATCTTTCTTTTGGCTTCACCGAATTTACGAGATCAAACTCAACTGCTGAGTGCTGAGTTTTACGTGGCTGTGTGTGCTGCCTGCTGCGTGCTGTTTGTTACTATTTTCTTTCACCTTCTCAGCAACTAATAAACAGGGAGGTTAACGTTCGGTTTGAGGAATTGGAACAATGCACGGCAGAGAGAAGCGGTGTTTGGATTCAGCTTCAGCTGACGAAGGACAACCTGATCGGAAGCGACCTGCTTTGGCTAGGTATTACTGACTTCGCTTTCTGACATTTTTCACTACTCTTCAGCTTCGCTGAGCTGGATTGGTTTTCTTCTTCGAAATTATTGTTATCCACTTGCAATGTTTGCATGCAAATGATAGAGAAATTTGTACAATGTATGTTTGTCACCTTATCTGCTTTCAATTTTATATCATACTGCTTTTCTGTTAATGAAAAAAGAAGTTGATGGAAAAAACGGTTGTTTATGCGAGAATATCAAAATTTATTTGAAATATGCTTCTAAAGAGCTAAAACGAAGTCTGATAGCAGAAAAAAAAATATTGAATAAAGTAGCCTTGAGTCACGCTATCTTCATCTGTTAAACCTTAATTTGTCTTACACTGACCGATGAATGCATTTATCTTCATTTGCAGTGTAATTGTTGAAGCTCTGAAGGTTGACAGTCTGCAGAAGCTTTGTTCATCACTGGAACCTATTCTTCGCAGAGTTGTAAGAAAATTCACTTCACTGTCACTGTGGTATTAACTCAATATTAGAATCTGACAACTCTGATATTTTACTTTTATTTTTTTAGGACAAGATTGAAATTTTTTATTTTTAGTTTTATTATTTTTTTTAGGACAAGACTGAATTACATCTCTCTCTCTCTCTCTCTCTCTCTCTCTCTCTCTCTAAATATGTTTTAATGTTGTTAAATAAGATTTCATAGAACTCTGTAAATGAACTGAATTCTGCTCCTTGGCTTAAAAATTGTTTGACCAAGGCTCTCTCTCTCATAAGTAAATTAAACGTGTCTTCTTATTTTTCTTGCTCGTTGCTTATTAGGTTAGTGAAGAAGTTGAGCGTGCTTTGGCAAAACTAGGCCCTGCCAAGCTTACTGGAAGGTACTTTTTTTGTTCCTCAGCTTGTTATTATAGAATGATTTTATTAGGTAAACTAATCATGCATGACCATTTTAAATTTGACCCTTTTATTTTCTTTCACTGCTTTCATGGCAAGAAATCCTACAACATTATTGCTATAGAATGATTGTATTAGACACATGCCATTGTAGATCCAAACATAAAATTCAAAATTTAGTGACCCTTATTTTCATGATGATTTGTATGTTTTTCAAGGTTGACTGAAATATGTCTGATATTTATACTTTGGTTCTCCCTAATAAATTCAGGTCTTCTCCAAAGCGCATTGAAGGCCGAGATGGCAAAAATTTACAGTTGCACTTCAAAACTAGGTTATCCCTTCCTCTCTTTACTGGTGGAAAAGTGGAGGGCGAGCAAGGGTCTGCCGCCATACATATTGTTTTAATTGATGCAAACACAGGCCAGATTGTCACATCAGGCCCAGAGTCATGTGCCAAACTAGATGTTATTGTGCTTGAAGGTGATTTCAATAATGAGGATGATGATAATTGGACTGAAGAAGACTTTGAGAGTCATGTTGTGAAAGAGAGGGAAGGAAAAAGGCCTCTTCTTGCTGGCGATCTGCAAGTTACACTGAAGGATGGTATAGGAACACTGGGTGAGCTCTCATTTACAGATAATTCTAGCTGGATAAGAAGTAGGAAATTCAGGCTGGGGCTGAAAGTTGCCTCCGGTTGCTGCGAGAGGATGCGTATTCGTGAAGCCAAAACTGAAGCTTTCACTGTTAAGGATCATCGTGGAGAATGTAAGTCTATTCATATTATATCTTCCTCTATTCTCATAGTAATTAAACGTCTGTGAAATTACAGTATACAAGAAACACTACCCTCCCGCCTTGACTGATGAGGTATGGAGACTAGAGAAGATTGGCAAGGATGGTTCCTTTCACAAAAGGCTAAATAAAGCTGGAATATATACCGTTGAAGACTTCCTAAGACTTGTGGTCAGGGACCCTCAGAGATTACGCAATGTAAGGATAAGACTTTTGTCCATTTAGTTTGTTGCCTAGTACTGCAATCTTTTGATTGAATGTTGAGATCCTTTGAATTTATGTTAATTCAATGATTTATAATTATCTGTCGAATTTTTCTGTTGGTTGATTATCCTTCTTTTTGTAGATTCTTGGGAGTGGCATGTCAAATAAGATGTGGGATATTCTTGTTGAGCATGCAAAGACTTGTGTTCTCAGTGGAAATCTTTATGTATACTATCCTGACGAAGCAAGAAACGTCGGTGTTGTTTTCAATAACATCTATGAGCTAAGTGGCTTAATTGCCAATGACCAATATTATCCAGCTGATTCTCTTTCGGAGAGCCAAAAGGTAAATAAATCTCCATAGAAAATTTTGCATTTATTTTTCACTATGGACCACTCCTTGTGGGGTTTCTTTCATGATTTGATGTTTCTTGATGCCATACAATGAAAGCTCGGTTTTTCTTTGGAACTTTGTGTTAATATAAACTCCTTACTCAAGCATAGCATCTATAATTAATGTTTCTGCATGTCTGAATAAAACAGGTACATCTTTGGCTTAGTACAACTCTTATATGTAGCATGTATATAGACTTTTATGTGACAAAAGATTTTTTTGGAAAAAAAAAATGTGGCCCCTTTATATCATTTTTTATAAAAAATACAAAAAATGGAAAATTAAGAATTTAAAAATAAACTGTGAGGAAATAATATGATCAAAACTCTGAAAATACTGGTGGTCTATGTAGGTCTATGTTGACACATTGGTGAAGAGGGCGTACGAAAATTGGATGCATGTTATTGAGTATGACGGGAAGTCTCTGCTAAATTACAACCATAATAAGAGTTTGGACACATCTCATCCTCAAGCTCAAATAAGCTCTCATGAATATTCAAACTCCTTCCAACAGATTTCAGTCCCAAGTTTACCAGTTCCAGTAAACACAGGGCAGCCTTCAGTGGATTCAGGAGTAACAGTTGGAGGTATTTATTTGTTATATCCCGCTTTTTGTCCATCATGCATTTTTCAGTTCTGTTTTGTTCTATTATGGAAAAAATTCTTTACTTTTGTCATATAAGGTACACCATAACACCAATCTCTCTTCATATTTCTCTGTCAAAACCAACTTAAGGTGAACAGGTTCTAGCCTTTCCCTCCCAACTTTCTTCTCCCATCATTTGACCAATGAAGTAAGCAAACAATGTTTAGACTAGATTGTTGGGCAATCAAATAGTTATTATAGCTTTGGTAGTGTCTTGCACAGCAAAAACTACAACCCAGGTGGTGAATGTTAGTAGAGGAGAATGATTCTGTTTAAGAACCAAATGACCTATTTAGCAAGCTTCTTTTATTCTTCAGTGTAGGCTTTTTTACTCCTGATATGTTTTACCTTTGAAACAAATGGTGAATCCTTAAGAATCTTTTGGTTGCTGACTCATGTGAATATTTCCAGGTTATCATGACGGCACAGCTACCAGATTTCCGATACATACACAAAATGTTAATTCTTGTGTTCAATTTGATAATAATGCATGCCCGCTACAAAATCAGTTGAATGCTTCACACCAAGATCAGCTTCATAGAGATGACAGTATGGTGACACATGGTCTGTTACAATCAGCCACTCATGGCTTTCAGGCTGCCAGCAGTTCAAATCCTAGTAGAGGAATTGAGGAATTGTTCCCAGAGGAAGAGATTCGTATTAGAAGTCATGAGATGCTGGAAAATGAAGATATGCAGCATCTGCTCCGTATCTTTAATATGGGAGGTCAAACTCATGGTTCCCTTAATGCCCATGAAGATGGTTTTTCATATTCATCTGCATACATGGCCGCAAACCCAATGAGCTACAATTGTGATGATGAGCGAGGCTGTTCTTCTGGCAAAGCTGTTGTTGGCTGGCTCAAGCTTAAGGCAGCTTTGAGATGGGGCATTTTTGTTAGGAAGAAGGCTGCTGAGAGACGGGCACAGCTTGTTGAGTTGGATGACTCATAGAATATGCTATTGGAGGCATACATATTTCACCTGTTATAATCTAATAAACTATTCTGGGTTTAGCGTCTGAGAGTGTGTTTGTGAGTTGAAAGGAAAGGGGTGGAAGAAAGGATTTGAAGAAAAAAATATTCTCCATTTTACCCTTCAAGCTCTTCACTTCCATAATCCCAACTCAATGCTCATAAACACACCCAAGTCTTTGTTGCTAACATGCAGAGTTGCCATCGTGCTGAAGTTTTGTAGCATGACCGAAGGCATGTTACTATTTGGTGCAGGGTTAATTTAAAAGCTTCCACTTTGCCTCAATCGATAAAATTCTCTGCCTTTGTAGGAATGTTGGTCTGCAAAGTCTGCAACTACTCTTATGTAACTGTTTTACTTGTGATGTTTTCCACTCAACATTCCTTCCTGCAAGTTGCGCAGAGACGACAGTTTCGTGCGGACTGCGGAATCTAAGGAAAGTAGGATTTACCAGAATGTATTAAATTCTGTGCAGTAGCTTAGATGTTGTGTAGTAGGCCCCGTGGCCTCGTAGCTGGAATCAATTTGTACTTGTAGCTTGAGTGTTTCAGCAGTTGTATGTGTCAGCGTAACATGTCGGGAGGTAATAGCATTGTGATGATGCTGATAATCATATGTAGTCAGAGAAAGATGCTTAATCCGGCTTTGTATAGTGGATGTACTTGTAGATAAATAAATCAATAATTTTAGCTGCGGAATAATAATACTATTAGTCTGTTACACGCGTGGAAGAATTTCCTTCATGGAGTTGGTCATGTTTTCTTTCTTTACTATTGGTTTTGTTGTTCATCCGGAAAAAAAGGACAAAAGAGAAACTCTAACTCCTAGATTTAAAAGTTGAGTTTTCATAATCACAAAGCACTAGGGAAAAAAAAAAACATTGATTTTCGAGCTTTAAGTTTAACACATTATCTATTTTAAATATCTCATATCATCTAATAAAATTATCAATTTTAAAATCTCATAAGAGTAATATAAGTTTAGTATCAGTTAACTAAATCATCATTTAATGGTTCTCCACTATTAACTTTATATAAAATAGAAATGATTTTAAAAATTTAAATTACATAAATAAATATATTAAGATCTGACAACCATACTTGGACAGTTGTACTTCATCCTGAGAATGAGAATTCAATTAGATATTATTCTGCATCTGAGACTTCATCCTCATCTTCCTCCAAAATGTAGACCAGGGCACGCTTTCTCGCAGCAAATACACAAGCCACGCCTCTTGATGCTGCCAGCAAGACATATCAACGAACAGGGAACAGTTACCCACATTATGTTAACCAGCTTGACTAT
>NC_029774.3:118775724-118792238 GCF_000817695.3 Arachis duranensis | reverse complement strand
TGACTATTATTAGAAATACGTTGTATGCTTCCTACATTTAAATTCTTGTGACCTAAACATTAATATATTTCACTAGGTTGATTGTTCTCGCATGAATTCTAATGCATTTAAGTGACACATACACAAAGAAGAGAGTACTCACCACTAACTGCCAAGGGAGCAGCTACGGAATGAGGAATGGTGCGGGCTTTCTCGTCCCCTATGTTCAGGTGGGCCACAGAATCCTAGGTGCACACAATTACAAAAAAGGGTTGGTGGAATTTGGAAGTTGGAAGAAACTAAAAGTTGAGAGCAACTCATGGTACTTTCATTATATACACGTATTTGTTAGTACAGAGATTATTAATTTACGTTATCAATCGTGAAGACAATGGGCATGGTGTGACTTACCTTCAGTTCTTGCAATGTCCAGTTGTCTGTACAAGCAGATCTTGATATAGAGACATATGGTAGATCACTTGCGTGCATAATCATCATACAGCCATCTACAGCGCTTTCTGATCTCTTTGTAGCTCTGTTTAGCAGCATGACAATTTGACTATCCTGTTTCAAACATCACATTTAGATCAAAAAGTCTGGAAAAAATAAAAGAAACCGAGTATAAAAAGTTGTATGAAATATTTATAATTTTATCGTTGTTACCTTATACAAAGACAACAATTTGCAATATCTGAGAAAGACTCGTCGGGTACTTGGAGAGATACATAATCAATATATTGCTTTTGACAGGTGTAATGTGACAAAGAAGCTTTAGAGGAATCCTACAGAATGAAAACAAGTAATGAAGATAAGAATACAGCACTTCTGTCAAATTAGAGAACTGAGATGAAATTCAAATACAAATCAAATATAACATAAAAAGGCCCAACAACTGGGACTGACATATTGAAGATTAGATAAATACCTCATAATATGATACTGAAGTGGGAATTCTCATGGATGAAGGTGCTTTTGATAGAGAAGGAAGAGGACACAACGGCAGAAAATCCTCGCATAATATTTTTCTTGAGACCGTAACAAAAGGCATTTCAAAAGCCTCTCTAAAGCTGTAATAGTCACAATGAGAATCTATAAAATCCACCGACATAATTGGAACTGTGAAGAATATTTATGGATTGAGGAGTGCTACACATACAAGTCATTTTTATTTACAAGTCTTACAAGTTGGGCTTAACACGCGCGTTACTGAATCATCTTCGCGTGTTTCATCTTCGTTTCCTTTTTTACGAAAAAGAAGAACAGACACAGAGAAAGAAGAAGAAGAAGAAGAAGAAGAGGAAGAGGAAGCACGAAGAAAGAAGAAGAAAAAGAGGCACAAAAAAAACGTGAAAACGGCGTGAATATAAATGACTTGTATGATTTGTATGGAAAAGCGTTCTCTCTTTGCCTTCGATCTCCTTCTGTTTTTTTCGATTTTCATGGTTTCTGAAATCAAGCTTTGAAATTGTTTTGAAGATGATGGAACTTCAGAAATACACCCGAACGATTACAAAAATACACCCAAACGATTACAGAAATACATCCAAAGGATTACAGAAATACACACAAACAGTTACAGAAATAAACCAAACGATTACGGAAATACACCCAAAGGATTACAGAAATACACCCAAAGGATTTAAAAAATACACCCAATATAGGGGGAGACAGTATATTTCTTCTTGAAATCTTTTAATGTTTGCTAGTTAAGGATGAGGCACATGACAGAGACAATCTAGAAAAAAAATCTAGAAGAACAGTAAAACAGTACCTTGAATAATGTTTCTTCGTTTTTTCTGGTGATTTTGATGAAGGAGAAAGAGAAAACGAAAAGAGGAGAAGAAATTTCAATAAAAAAAGTGGGAGGAAGAGGTGGTGTTGATAACGATGATAACGAGAGAGTAAAATTACGAAAAAGAAGAAAAAGAGACACGGAGGAAGAGGAAGAGGAAGAGGAAGAGGAAGCACGGAGAAAGAAGAAGAAGAAAAAGAGGCACAAAAAAAATACGTGAAACGGCGTGAATATAAATGACTTGTATGACTTGTATTGAAAATCACTTGTATGTGTAGAATTACTCTTATGGATTAAGGACATGACTTGCTTCTCTGCAGAGAAATTATGGACATTTATTTTCTTTTATTTTTAAGTGAAGGCAATTTCTAAACAAGAAGCTGCACCTTCCTCACTAGTGCTATTTTCAGGTGCCATCCATTCAAGCTCAGCATGTAAACTGGATCAAACAATGATACTCAAATGCCAATTCTCCACGTCATACAACTAAGAATAAATTCACAATGGTTTCATTCTGGTGGAAGCATAATTACAGACAAAGAAAGCAGATAGTTTTGTTCACAACATTTTCTCAGCATTTTTGTTATCTTGTTCACCACATCATCAAAGAATGAAAACAAGAAGAGGTCAAAGCAAAGACTTATCCAAACTGGTGGCTAGAACGGAAGAAGATAATACCTTATTTCCATCTGCTGGAATTCTTTTGCCAATGTTCTTCTTAGATATTCAGTGTCAGAAAATCCTCCAAACTGAACTAATTCCCGAATTCTTTGCATTGTTTCCCTGAAAAGTTTTATTCTATTAAATCTAAAATGCAACTAACATCACGAAGTCATGTCAACTTAAACTATTATAAAAACAAGGACACTCAAGACCATCTAATATCTTACTATTTACATTGCTCACTGAAAATTTCAATTGCCAAGTATCAATTACATTCAAAGTCCCATAATAAGTTAATAACTGTACAAGCCATAGTTGAGCCAAAAGGATAAATAAATATGTAATATCACGCACAGTGGAAATTTACATCTAATAGATTTAAAAAAAAAAAAAAAACCCCGAGTATGGGGTAGATAACAAACTTACACATCAATTTCAATATCATAGTCTGCATCTGATATTTCCAGCAATTGTTTAACTGGATCTTGTTCATATAAAAACTTCAGGAATATAACAATAAGTTCGCTGCCAACACCAAAAGAAAAATCAGATAAATAACATCTTTAAGCCCAAAGCATTGATGAATAGTTAGACAAACCTGTTATATGGTAGAAGCTGGTCACTTGGTTCTGACATGAGCAATTTTATACATTTTAAGAGCCAGTTGAAGAAATTTGCATACTGGCAAAATAAATGTTAGCAGCCAGTTAAAAACAAAATCAACAGACACAATAGGCTATTAAAATGGTATACCATGTGTTGATTTTTGCCATTCATTTTATACTTTAGTGGGTCACATACTGCAATCTATCATTCTATTAATACACTCTGGTCATAGAAATATTCATATCTCATTATTGCAAATCTCATTGAAGTATATAACTTATCAAAATTACAGAATACTATTTCCAAATAGTAAAGTAGACCTACTATGATCCATTTCAAACATAAAAAGGCACACCTGCTGCAAGACAGATGAAAGAATCCTCATAAATCGTTCAACTTGAACAAGTAGCATACCAGCCTTTTCTGTTGCGTTGTTAACAAGTGACTCATCCAAGCCAATGCCATTATAACGTGCACGCCATCTTGAAAACCCTCTTAGTTCTCCCATTCTGAATCCAATGACTTCCGCAGCAGGCTTACAAAAATATTTATTGATTCAATTTCATATATAGTAGCTTGCACTGAAATTGAATGACTATTTTGAGTAGATTAAAACAGCAATTAACTTCTAATATCACGTCATTAATGGGAAAACCAACCATCCTAGAACTTCAATCAACTAGGCGACTAGGCATGGTTTACATTTGACATCTTGACAATTGATACAATAAATTACCATACACCAGTTGATAATTGGTCCTACGATTGTAACCTCCACCTTTAATATTAAAGTAGGTGAATTTTTCTTTTTCTTATTTTAACTTTAAAACAAAATAAATAAATAAAAAATACTAAGGTTCCTTTGGGATATCAAAACTGGAACTCCATGCATTTTTGTGAAAGATTTTTATTTATTTATTTGGGAAGATATTGAACTCCACCTGCTTCAACTAGTAACACATTTTTATGCAATCAGTAAATATTGCAGCACAAGGAAGAGTACAATAGTATACCTGGAGGTGGTCCAAGACAATACTTTGGAGTTCTTTGCCAGCACCACAGATAACCTTTGAAATGCGCTTGACACCCTGTAAAGCAATAAACTTGCTGAATGAAGACAGCATTCATAAACTGCTCAGTAATAAACGAACACGTGACAAGCTATATAAGGTTGTCTGTATACCACTTCACTAAGAGTGTTAACAAGGAATTGATGAACTGGTGGACTAGTCCTTGCACCACCCAAAAGACTCAGAAACTCCTCTTGAGGAGAGGAATCAATTCCTAATTATGAGTGATTTGAACAAATTAGTTACAAGATATGATGCAAATGAATTATATCATTGTTAATTCAGTTACCATGATCTATAATCAGAGTAGACAAAGAGCTGAACTTCTCCTGAAATGTGTGCATCGCATCAGACCATTGCCTACACATGACTGATAAAGATGTTCGGACAACCTCAGTCAAATCCTCAATGCTAGAAGCCTGTTGAGCTACTTGATGAAGCTCATTTTTCCTACACAAAGGAAGAGGGAAACCCATTGAGAAAATATGATGCAGAATGTATATCCAACAAAAAGCAAACCTAGAAAGCATGGTACCATCATTTTCATTTGTGTTTGTCTCAGAGAACAGTTTTACATTAACAATAAAAGAATGTGATAGAAATTAAAGACCATATCATAATGAATTAGATTACACATCTTAACTTATCTCATGTTTTAGTAGAATATGCATTACTCAGAAAATTTACCTGTCACAGAATATAGATGTGTTAAGTGCTAGGCAATGCAGGCCATGCTCATTGTGCCCAGCCAAGTGAACATCCTTCAATTCATCACCAACCACAACAAGGTCTCCTGAGCACATGACTATCAATCTACAAAGATCTTTTGATAAGGCAACCTAATGATATTAACAACATTAGCTTCCACAAGTATATTATAAGAGTAGTAAGAAACTTATGCAAGTTATTGTTTCAACTTCTTTCTTGTCTGATTTATTCATGCATTGATTTTGTTGAACATGGACTCTCTCCTTCACCTGATTTTTCCTAAGAGGTACACTTGGTAGCATTTGGTCCAATAATTCATTACTCCTCTAGTGATATTTTGAACAAATACCAAGATCGATTATCCTCCTGGATATAACTTATTGTACCACTTAAGGTTATTTCAAACTGCTCCTTTAAGTCGATCATAATCATTCACATGCTTATGTTTATATATCATACTAGTCGATCTCCGGCATCAAAGCATTGTTTTGCATTTTCATGCTTATGTCCCCAATAAATGGGAGAGTGGGACCTCAAATGAAGTAGAGTGATCAATAGAAGAAGAATCTACCTTGTGTATAGAAGCATTTAAAAGTTTGTAAGTAGTTTCTGCACCCTCGCGGGAAAGTGGAAAAGTAAGATCATATATGTTCTGAAACATCCAAAGGCAAGAGAAGTGTTTAACAATAAGATCATGTATGTTTCATCTCATCAACTTGACAAGCACAAAGATTAGAGTGCCATCTTCTATCATGCCACAATAGGAATTGGAGAAATGAAAAAAAAAATGACAGCTTCTCAGGTAGACAATAACTTACAATTTTCGATATAGGAAATATACCAAATATGCTAAAACAAATATTTCCATCTTTATCCCCACTGCATAGAATGTTGAAACGCTGGAGAGAAGAATTTGATAACTCCTGAAATGATTCTTCACCATCATCCATGAAGCCTTTATCTCCTGATACTAGTCCAGGCATCCGAGGAGCTTTTGGAGCAGGAGGAAAGAAACGCGAGGTTCTATCTTCATATTTTGAAGTGTGACCGCAGTCGTCCTAGAAGGCAAACTGGAATGTGAAGATTAAAATAGTAGAAAGAAAAATGAAGACACAGCCAGTCAATATTATGCAATCCAAATCCCAAGAGAGAGCACAGAAACACAAATGCAGAACAATAGAAATGGGAATATTCTCTAAGTAAATAGTGTACGCTTGACAAAAGGAGTATTGATTCAGATCTAATACTGCATAATGTGTGAATCTATTTAACATGCATAGACACTAATTCATTTTTCTAGCTTTATTACGAATGTTCAGTAATCAAGGGGAGATAGGACAAAGACAAACAATAATTCAACAAAATGTAATTATTGCTTTGTTGATTTATCATTGTTTCCCAGCTTCCTTTTTCTTTATTCCAATTTCCAAGTATGGTTGGCCTGAATGTAATATACGAGATTTTCTGTTTAGCGTGTACTAGACTTGCTCAACTTTGAATAAAATCAAACTCAACAGCTATTAAATAAGAAACATACCCTAACTAGGTGATTGTCCTCCTCCCAGTTGAGACATATAATAGCAGAGCAATGCGATTTTAAGCTTCTTAACAACTTTCCATTCTACTTTGCACAAAAAAAAAGGAAAAAAATCAGATAATTTTTTGGCATAAAAACATTAAGTAAAATTAACTATGAAGCGCATCAGAAGAAAAGAAGCATGACTTCAACATCATGGAGTGACAAAGTTCCATCGTCAAGTCCAACAGCTATGGCTTTGCCGTCAGGACGCCAACAGAGGGAGGTTATGGACTTTCCCGGGGAAATGGTCCAAAGGCGCTGCCAATTGAAACGGTGGAGCAAGATCTTGGAGTCGTGGGTGACCAATGCGAGGAGGTCCTTCTCGGGATTCCACTCCGCCATTGTAACATGAGAAGGGAGGGGTTTATCGAACTGGAGCTGAAAGGGAACCACGCGACATGACTCCTCCGTTTCCATTTCTGCTGAAAGAGGAAGTGAAGTGAAACAAAACCCTAAAACGATGCGTTCAGAAGAATGAGTGAGAATGAAAGATTGAACTACTGAGTCTGATTGGCAGAGAAACTGAGAGAGTAGAAAGCCTCTGCCGCTAAATTCAAACAAACTCTACCAAGGGCTGGGGCGGTTTTTCTTCTTTTCGCCACTTATATTCAATTCAATAATTTTTTTTAGTTCACTTCAAATGTATTAATAATTGTAATAAACAAAATAAGGCTCAATTTTGTTCGTTATGGAACCATGAGTATGATGTGCTTGGATATTGAAATAGGGCGTGCTAGAATAAATGGTGGGACAGTTGGCAGGAGATAGAACTCGCATGGTCTAAGTTTTTTGTTTTGAAAAATTTTTTGAACAATTCGAAAAGTTCGATTTGAAAATTACTGAAATTTGAATTTTACAACATGCAAATCGGACCGTGGATTTTGTATATATATATGAATTTTTGTTTAAATATTAGAATGAAGTCGCACGATCCAAGTTTAATTTTTTAAATTTAATTTGAATCAGCTCTTCCTAATTGTTGGCTCCGATTTAGGGCTATTGTATATATAAAAGTGTTCAACTCGTAGAAGAGTTTTAAATCTCGTCTTCTTCTTCATCTTGCTCGTTTCTTCCTCTGGTTTCCTCCATTTTTGTTTTTCTCCCTCTTGGTATGTAGTCCAAAAATTTGGTAGTGTAGTTTCTGTTGTTATTTAGTGGAGTGAGAGAAATGGATGACAGAATTCTTTTAAAAATGTATTATTTTGGTCAGATTTTGTTACAAACATTTGAAGGAGTAAAATTCATTTGTGAAAATCCGTTAGATGTTATTCCCTTCACAATCTCATTTGAAAAGCTAAAAGGTGTGATCTGTGAGAAGATAAATTTTGAGATGCCAAGGAAAATATCTTGTATTTTATACAGATATCCCATACCGGTGTTTGGTGGATTCGTCTAATTTCAAGTAAAATATGTAATGAACGAAGCTAGTTTGCAAGAGATGTTTTTAATGTATATTGAACGTCGTGCTCAAATCTCGTTCATCGAGTTGTACGTTGAGTTCAAACAATCTGAGGCCGATCGGAATATTGTACGCAAAGATTACAATAGTGACAGTGAAAAAGAGTTCGAAAGCAATTACGAAGTTGTTGATTCAGACGGTGATGAAGATCAAGGTGACGCCACCATGGCTCCAAATGTGACGGACGTAGCAAATGCACTTGCAAACGAAGTGCCGTTTGAGGAGCCATATTTCATGTCGAGTTTTAGATTTAGATGCCATGCATGTTCCGGAGTTTCCGGAATATATGAGTGCAGGTACGTGATTGTGTATATTTATAAATAGGATTAGAAGCTTGTAATAATTTAGATTGATCGATGGACCAAATAGTTAAGTGAAGTGTGAAAAGATACTCAACTAGCATTTGTTTATCGGTTTATTTAGTTAAGTTTAAGGTAATAATGTTGTTAGTTAGTTAGTGATTTAGTTTAAAAAATTAGTATTTAATTATGTGTTTGTGTTGTTATTTTGTTTATAATGAGATAATGACCATATGTACAGTTTATTTATATCATAATTGATGCTATGAGTATTGATTTACTTCTAGTTTTGATTATTAAATATTCGTTTATTAAGTATTTTCTGTTCGGCTGCCTTCGCCGCAGAAATTCCTATTGTCGCAGACGATGAATTTGCCGTTGGGATGGAATTCAGTTCCAGGAAAGCTGTTATTAAGGCAATGAAAGAATATACTATCCGAAGAAGTGTAGATTACCGGGTGTATGAGTCGGAGCCGTTGACATTTTATGCCAAGTGTACACAGTATGGGTCAGGCTGTGATTGACTGTCAGGGTTAGCATGATTAGCAGGAAGCACTGTTGGGTTATAAGGAGGTATAATGGTAGTCACACCTGTGCCAGAGCCACCATTTCTCAGGATCATTCTAAGCTGGATTCGATCACAATTGCAGAAGCCATCAAGCTGTTGGTCGAGGCTGACCCCTCGTTAAAGGTAAAATCAGTTATTGCATAAGTGCAATCGAAGTTTAACTACACCATCAGCTATCGGAAAGTATGGTTGGCTAAGCAAAACGCAGTGGAAAAAATATACGGAGGTTGGGAAGCATCGTACAAAGTGTAAATCCCGGTTAAATTAGTAGATAATTAGTCAATAAATTAGTTTTTAATAAGGGAGACTAGAAATGCAAATATTATATCAAATTAGGATAGTGCTCATCGAAACGAGAATTTTGACACTAATTTTGAAGAAAACGGTCCAAAATTGGACCGAACGGGCCAAACCGGTTGAACCATCGGCCCAACCAAGCCATCACATTAAATGAGCCCAAAAGCTCTTCTCTCCCACATTTTACCTGAATGCAGCGTGAAGCACCTAGGGAAGAGAAGTTGCGCTGAACCCTTACAGCAATCTTCCGTAAGCTGTAACTTCTCCGTCCGAGCTCCGATTGTCGCACTGTTTGCGGCCACGTGTTCACCGTGTCGAGCTCTACGTTTCTACCAGAACAATTTAATAGGTAACTTATTATTTCACCTCAACCTCTTCTTTTTCCCAATTTTCAAAATTAGGAATATGAAGGTTGAATTTCTTTGATTTCTGATGTTTTAGGATCCAATTAGCTTCAGAAAAACGTTCACTCTTGCTTATGTGAA
Source organism: Arachis duranensis (assembly GCF_000817695.3). Taxonomy (NCBI): domain Eukaryota; kingdom Viridiplantae; phylum Streptophyta; class Magnoliopsida; order Fabales; family Fabaceae; genus Arachis; species Arachis duranensis. The sequence goes on along the minus strand of NC_029774.3, from coordinate 118,782,733 downwards.
GTTTGGGTAAGGTGAGGATATGATAATTCTATTTTATTTTCATTGAATTTGAGCTTTGAGTATTAAATTGGATATATATGTATTATGAATGTGTATTAGGTTGTAAATAAATAATTGGAGCTTGAAATTGTGAATATTGAAAATTGGAGGAAGCTTATTAGTTGAATTTTGAAGGGGCTGCCTTGGTTTTAAATAATTTACTTTGGTCGTTACGTGAAAATCGATCAAAGTATGGTTTAGGTTTCTTGCATTTAATATATAATGTTTTGTGAAAACTTAGGCTAGATGACCATAAGACAAGTTAGATTGCATGTGTATATTTAATACTTAGTATCCTGTTGATGAACATGGTTGGTTAGTTGAATTTGGTTGTTGAATTTGAATATTGTATGAGTTTAATTGTTGATCTGAGGTAGATTTATTGTGGTGATTGTTATGATGATGAGGAAGGGTATGTTGAATTGAAAAGAATGCAGGTTTGGACCTGAAAAGAGTGGCAAAGTCTGAGTTTTAGAGGAGATGCTGCAGAAATTTTATAAACATTAGAGATTTTGTTTATATGATTATTTAAAAAGATTTAGATTCAAAGGTTATATGGTTTGATTTTGAGTTATTAAGAAAATGGATATGTTTTAAGTTTGATTCATTTAGAAAAGAATGAATTATGTTTTGAATTGGAACTATTGATGGACGGAATGGAAGGTGCGATAATGAAGGATAATGATTGAATATGATTGATGTATGATGATGAATGAGATGCGATTGAGAATGATGTGGATGTTGATGAATTATAATTGAATTATTTATATGGCTTATGAATTTGAATGATCTGAGATATGAGATTCCCTGGATAAAGTACCGTGACTTGCCACCACGCGTACCAGGTTGAAAGCTCGATACTCTGTTACCCTGCGACGTAAGTGTGACCGGGCACTATATAAATTCCCGGGAATGTTACCCCCATTGAGCAATATTAATTATTTGAGAAAAGCTATGCATAGACTCTTGGGGATGCACTTCGGGGGACAGTCTAAGTTCAATTCAGACTTGTCGGGTTGACTGGATAACTGACAGATGAGCCTCATCAGCCATAAGACAGGCATGCATCATATGCATTCTATTTGAATACCTGTTGTGCATTAACTGGGTGTGCCTAAGTGTACTTGCCATGCTAAATGTATATTTGTTACTTGCAGTATTTGTAACCTTCTTGTGTCTGCCTTTATCTGTTTATTTGTCTATGAAATGCTGACGGAGATGGAGGTATGGAGGAATGGCAGTATAGGACTTAGATTTAAGGTTAAGTTAGGTTTAAATATTCTTAGAAAACCACCTTTTAAGGCTCCTGTTTAATACTTTAAGCTCTATAATCTGAGTGTCGGCGTTCTAGGATTGTCTCTAGCATTCCCAGGACCTTATGTATTATGTGTGTGGCACATTTACCATACTGAGAACCTCCGATTCTCATTCTATACTATGTTGTTGTTTTTCAGATGTAAATAGAGAGACATCTCGTTAGGCGTCTGGACTATTGAAGCGGAGTGGTTACTGGTTTATTTTGTTATGCTATGATGTATATATATGTACTTGGCTTTCTCTCCGCATAACTTGTTCTTTTTTATCCTCTTAGAGGTTTATGGAAAGGCAAGATTGTGTATATGTACTTCTGGGTTTTGGATATGTATGTATATATGTGTAAATATTCTCCAGCTAATCTTGACTTCGTGGGTTGAGTTAGGAGCTTGTTATTGTGTATCTTTGGCAATCTATTCATACTTCTGTTATCTTATATTTAATAGTTCTGGTTTTCTTAGCATGCAAGTTAACTCGTACCTTGAGTGTTGCGCTTTTATTTCGCGATTTTTTATTTCCTCTATTCTTCAAAGCTCCTAGCATATTATAATTCTTCTGCTATTATATATACATTTTATTCTAGAGGTCGTAATACCACATCACCTCTGTTTTATGACTTAAGCGTAAAGCTCTATGTGGTAGTGTATTATACGAAATATTGCCTATATGGTTTGAGGCCATGTGTCATAAGGAGCCATCAACTGTCGTCCATTTCGAGACTATGCCTGCATATGAAGGCGATGACTTGCTGATTGATATTCGGGTATTGCATAGAGTATTTTGGAGTTATTATCCCTGCATTAGAGCATTTGATGGCAGTTTCACAGGATGGCAACAACAATATCGTCCAAATTGCATTTGCTATTGTGGAGGGAGATACTTCTGATGCGTGCACTTTTTCCTCAGTAACCTGCGACAACATGTTGTCACTCGGGATGGTGTGGGGCTGATATTTGACCGACACGAATCTATTAATGCATCTGTGGCACGCAGTAACGAAGCTTGGGAACCTCCCAGAGCTTTCCACATGTTTTGCATCAATCACATAGAGTCAAATTTTCTGAGAAAATTCAAGGCACCGTACCTACATCCAGGTCAGTTGCTTCGACCGGCAGAATGAGGTCTTTGAGGTGCGTTAGATGCCAAGTGGACTGGAATATGCTGTCGACCTCCATCGACAATGATGTGACTGTGGAGAGTTCCAGGTGGACCGGATTCCTTGTCGACATGTCTTTGCATGTTGTGCAAATCAACGACTGGATTGGCAAGCCTATGTGCATGATGTCTATAAGATGAACCAAGTTCGGCGGGTGTACCGAGCTAGGTTTAGGCCACTGGGAAATCCAACTACATGGACCGCTTACAATGGGCCTCGATTCGTACCGAATCCGTTCCTGAGACGCGTTTCCAAAGGTCGGCCCAGGATAACGCGCTTCTTGAATGAGATGGATACGCAAATGTTATGTCGTCCCAGGCGATGTAGGCAATATGGGACTGAGGGACACAGTCGTAGTAGATGCCGTCAGACAGCTAGTGCAAATGCCAGTGGAGATGCTCAGTAGATTAATACGTTGTGATATCTGAACCTTTGTAACCTATGACAATCTACCATGTGACAAATGTGACTTTATATATTATCCAAACATTCCTCCATATTATGATATTTGAAACATTATGTTACGATATCTGAAACATTATGACTATAGCAACTAGTCCATGAGATAGATAGTAATTATACATAAAACAGTTCATTAATACCTAAAGAACTTGAAACAGTTAATTAATACATAAAGAAGTTTACTGATAAATACAAAATGTTAACTACACAACAATTACTTTCTCATTGCCCACTTTATATCCTTCACAAGATTCTTGCATTTCTTGGTGGTCTTTTTGAACACATGAGTGTATCGACTAGCGCTACGACGTGGCAGATCAACCTTGAGAATGTAACATTTCCCTACTTCATCTGGAGTACGTGCCTTACCTGTATCCAATTTAATTAAACAACTACATAAAGTAATCAAACCAGAAGAGAGACCATAGTAGTATAATAATAAGTTCTACAAACCAACCAAGTATACCATATAGTCAACTGAATCACAATATAATTAACTCATTAAACAAGTAAAGCAATGTATAAAAAATATAATACCATCATTACGGGATTCTTCATCCTCGTCGGACTCCTCTATTTCATCCACATCGTCCTCGTCTTCGTCATCCGGTTCATCTACTAGATACCCATCAGTCTATTGTTCAAGTGTGTTAGCATTTTCTTGAATAAGACTCATTGAAACACAATTAGGGTTTTGACTATTAAGAATCTCACGACCACCGTCACTCCTACTAGAGCCAACAGATACAAACTCTCCAGAAGCACCGGACGAAGTGGCTAACAAATGCCACGCATCCAAGGAATACCTACCCGCCATAAAGTAATCAGGCTGCTAGGCATATTATGATTGTCCTGCATCTGCAGCCATGAAACCAAGCAACTGGCTAAAATAATCTCATTCTCCTATGTCAAAATGTGGCATACCCCAATGCTGTTGATGTATTAGGTACGATGGGGTAAACTGTGTTTGAGGTACATATTGGTTTGAGGACATATGTTGTTTTTGTGGAAGTGGATTCAGAGGTGGAGGGGGTGGTGGAGGTGACTGTGGCTCCTGCTATTGATTGTCAACATCCATATCCTAATTACCCTCATTATTCTCTTGAACCACAAGATTGGACAAGTTCAAACGGTCCCCAAATTTTGCTCGATACCAGTACTTGTAAGTATCCAAGGGATGTTGTGAAGGCATGGGAAGCTCAGTAAGAACGTGATTATACCTATTTGTCCACTGCATCACCCAAAATGAATGAGTCGTGGCCGTGGCCTAGTTAAGATTCTTAGGACCAGTCAGGACTTCTCCGTGTGTCTTGTCTAGAATCCGTTCCTGATGCAGAACTCCCTGAACAAAACTGAACTGTCGTCTATACCTATCAATTGCATGCCACTCAATGCATTCGAAACTAACCAACGGCATCGTAGAGCTCCAACAGACCGAGTGCATGTAGATGTCTGGATGAATTATATCCGGATCCACACGATCGACAGCATAAGCAACCCACACAAACTGGAAAAGATAAAGTAAACTCATGATTACAATCCACTTCACAATCACAATGACAAGAATAGTAACAATAACAATAAGATTAATACTAACACTAAACCCGAAACAAATTCTTCTTTAATGAAAACACACATGACCTTCCTGAAGATCATCCAAGGCCTTCCTAAAATGAACAAGCGTAAGATATCTATAGTGACGGTCTCCATGCTCCCAGTTACACCACCTAATATGACTTATTTCATTAACACAATTGGATTCTAAATAATAAGATACTGGGTGACTGTAAGATAATATTACCTGTTTGCAAGCGGAAAACTGCGGGGTTTCCTAGGAAGTGGCGCTATATATGGCAGGCGGATCCAAGTCCAACCAAGCAGAAGTTTTAATGGACCATCGATCTCCTTACAGTCATAACGAGATGCCCTACATAACGCCATGTATAGGTGTGCTAGGCATGTCAATCCCAACTGTACTGTCCAATACTCCCAAAATCACGAAGCAGTGGTAGATACTTCCAATGCACACCTGCGCCAGACTTTGTCCCCAAACAAGATCGTTCCGATCAACAACATAATGTGGTATTTTACGTACCTCTGTATACTATTTTCATCAGTCAACTGTAAGTTTTTTTTAGATCCCGCAACCAGGTCAGTTTTATGCAGCTTCCTCTACATGCCGACTTACTAGGTGTAAATCCAAATTGGTGTAAACGCTCTGCCTCTAAGGTTTCAAAACTACTCATTGTCATCCCTGTGACTGGAAGACCGTCCGTCGGAAGACCAAGAATTATTGCCACATCTTCAAGCGTCACAGCACATTCACCGATCGGAAGGTGAAAGGTATGTGTGTCTGGGTGCCACCTTTCGATTAAAGCATTCACCAGTGCTTTCTGATATTGGACTACTCCAATCTGAGATGCATGATAAAAACCAGTTTGTCATAAGTGCTCCTCCACCCTTTCATTGTACCGATCCGGAAGGATTGGGTGATCACATGTCAACATCCTTAAACTCTACAAACACATAACAAATTATTATTAGTCAACTCGTTAACATTTACTAATTTACTACTAGAGCAACTAAAATATCAAACTCGTGCTAAGCTTTTTCCTAATTACAACATTTAGTATTAACCATGTACTAACCCACCAATTTATTAACTCTCGTTAGTAAAATCTGCACAACTAACTCAACAACATATTGATTAAAACCACACAACTATCATAAATTATCTTACTAAATCCAATTAAAACAAATAATTTTAACTTCTAAATTAACTTAATAATCCTAAAAATTATTCATAACTAATTAGTAACAATAACAACTAATACATAATTCCAATTCTCATTAAACTAATAATGCTCCTATTTAATTAACAATCTAGCTTAGTTGTTTATTTACCCACGGTAACACAAAAAAATGTTATAATATCTAAAACTAATTATAAAATTTAATTAACTAATTATAACTTTAAAAATGATAACTTTAAAAATTATTACAAAAATATTCTAACTACATTTAAAGAAATATTCTAACTATTATTTTTACATATATTTCTAAATTTTTTTTAAAAATAATAATTATTCTATTTATATTCCTAAATTCAATTTCTAACAACAATAATAATAATTAACTTCCTAACAATAATAATTATAATTATAAAAAACTAAAAAAAATTTTCAATAAAAATAACATAATCAGGTAAAAATAATAATAATAATAATTTACATTCCTAAATTCAATTCTAACAACAATAATAATAATTAACTTCCTAACAATGATAATTATAATCATAAAAAACTAAAAAAAATTCCAAAAAAAACCGACATAATCAGGTAAAAATAATAATAATCATTTACATTCCTAAATTCAATTCTAATAATAATAATAATAATAATAATAATAATAATAATAATAATTAACTTCCTAATAATAAAAATTATAATTAAAAAATATCAAAAATTCCAAAAAAGAGTATAGCATAATCACGTAAAAACCAATAATAAACCTTCTTACTTAAGTTCTCACAACAATAATAATAATTAACTTCTTAACAATAATAATTTTAATTAAAAAATATTAAAAATTTCAAAAAAAACTTACATATTTTGAATGACTAAGATAATGTACGATCAACATCTCTACATTTTTTCTTTGGCATTTTGAACTTACTTCCACCATACAAACCAAGAACCAGTGGAAAAAGGAAGAAGAAGGAGTGGCTCTTCTTTGGAGAAAAAGATGAAAATGAAAACGGATGCTGGGTATAGGTTAATGTTGGGTATAAGGACACCGTACCGTTGGGGGGAGTCATCTGCGCGCGATACGTGGATGGGGAGCCAGAACTCGCATGGTCCGTCTCCCAACTACAACTCGGACCGTCCGAGAAGACTGACTAAAAATGCATGGTCCAATTTGTGGCTTGGCTGACACCACACCACACACAAGTCAAGCACCCCCCTTTTCTATAACCGCGTTCAACCCAAACTTTAACTCCATATTGAAATTAAAAAGTGACAAAATAAATAAATAAAG
>NC_029774.3:118773886-118775594 GCF_000817695.3 Arachis duranensis | reverse complement strand
TTTCAAAAATGGATAATTTTTCCTGTAAAAATAAAAAATAAGACTAAAATTTTTTTGAAGTATATGTCGAGAGTCGAGTGAAGATTTCCGTCCCATTTCCACTAATCTTTAAATTATTAAATTTATTTAAATATCTTTAATAATTTATATATATTGAAAAATATAACCCTAATTTTAAAAGTGTGTTCTTTTTTCACCGTAACGCTGCCTCGTTTCACTCCCCAGTTACTATCCATGACCATCTAATTATCTCTTATCGCGACGTCATTTTTCCTTTTCACTGCTGTGTGACTGTGTCCTTATATGTTATAATAATATTTTTTGATTTTTTTATTAGAATTTTCATATAAATGATAAATATCGGAAGATGGAAAATGAGACTGGCAAAAAATGAGAATGCGGGGTAATACTTTTCTATGGCGGGAATTAGGACAGACACGGAGAATAAATCTAGGGTCGGGAACAGAGAGCGAAAAGGTATTCCCCCTTCTATCCCGTTGTCATTCCTATGTACAAGTGTTTTGTAACTAAAGCTAATAAACTTGGCATAAGTCGAGCGAAAAAATGTTTTTATTTTTAGAAATTTTTTTTAAAGAGTACAAAATTTATTAATATAGCACAAAAAATTTATAAATTTATCAATATATGTATATAATATAAAAATATTTGCACACAGTACATAAAAATTTGCACATATTATATAAATTTTTGCTATGAATATATTTTATTAGTTGGGTGAATCAATATTTTAAATATGTAATTCTCTAAAAATTTTTGTATAATGCACTAAGATTTCTGTATTGTATACTAAATTTTATGTGTTGTAAGTATTTTGTTGGTTGAGTGTAAATGTTTTAAACACGTGGTCCTTCAAAAACTTTATTGCTGGCACTAAAATTTTTGTATTATGTACCAAAATTTATGTATTATGCATCGAAATTTGTGTAATATACGTATTTTATTGGTTGGATATTAATATTTTAGATATGTATTTTTAAAATTTTTTATGTTATATATTAAAATTTTTTTATGCACCAAAATTTATATATTATGTATTAAATTTTCTATGATATAATTTTTAAACATATTATAAGTGAAAAAAATGACGAAAATGACGAGAATGATGATAAAAATAAGCAAAAAACAAAGAGAAAAAAGAAGAAGAAGAAAACAAAATTAAACAACAACAAATAAAGAAGATTAAAATATATATGGAGATCAAAATTACAATCAGAAGTTAAAATCTTCACATGGAAATGCAAGAAACATACTACCCGTTTTTTCTTTTTTCTTTTTCTGATCGGTGCAAAGTCAATATTCAAGATAAAGGAGTTATCACATTGAAAATTCGATGTGTTTCTTTTGCAACCATGTGAAGGAAGAGGCTACCCATTTAATTTTATCTTGTCCTAATTAATTTATACAATTCTGATATCACATAATATTCTAAGTTTATTGGATATATTATGAACAAAATATTTATTATGATATTTTTTAATTTGATAAATTAATAATTAATTTGTTATAATTTAAATTTTATTTAATAATTTATCATTGATAAATATGCTGTTGTATACAAAAAAATATTCAAATTGCCGATAATTATTTAATTAGACTAAGTGGATAGGCTACACATATTGTTGTATATGTTTGTTGTTTGAATTGGTGCTTTTCTAGTAAGGATAGGCAAAAACTTTGAAGTATGGCA
>NC_029774.3:118769755-118773868 GCF_000817695.3 Arachis duranensis | reverse complement strand
AAGAAAGTTAGCAAGCAGGAAGTTACAGTAGTATAAATATCATTCTCAATTTAGATTCAATCTATTCCTAGAAAGTAGAATAACGTTGGCTCCAACAAAATGTCCAATATTTTGTGTATAATAATATATTCGGTAGAATCAAGAAATGGTAGTAGAACGGCTACAGTTTAAGGCCTGCATGTGCCACATCAAGTATGAACTATGAAGTATGCTACCAATTATTAACAACATTATATTATACCTTATAAGATAAGAAGATGAAGCCGGCTATAGTAACTTACCTCCAGAACTATACTTGTCCTATGCATACAAGGCTCCTAATATAAATAACCTAATAAGCCCCAATATCTAACAAAACCACAACTCAAAACATTCAAGGAGATAAATATATATTCCAACAGAGAATATAATTTAGAAAAGAGGAGGTTTGAATTGAAGAGGGAGAATGGCTAAGATTAACAGCAGCATTAGCTCCATTCTGATTTCCTCTTTTCTTCTCATGATGCTGCTTACACCAATGGTGGCAGCAGGTCAACCAACACCATCTCCACGTACGTAATATCAATTATTATAACCTTAGCTTGCATGCATTTACCTTAATTACATTATTATTGGTGTTGATTGATATTAATATTGCAGGAGTGCCGTTATGCAAGGTTATTCATGGCGTTCAACAAGGGGAAACATGCGCTAGCCTCACCCAAGACTTCAGCATAGACATGCCCCATTTCCTTCAAATTAACCCTAATATCAACTGTAATACTATCTTTGTGGGTCAATGGGTCTGCGTCAACGGCAAACTGGTTTAATTTGAGTTCTATGCAATAATAATGCACGCATGCTCTAATAAGAATCCAACTACTTCATCCAAGTTTACAATAAAAAATGTACGAATAAATAAACATGGAGAAAACTAACAACATAAATGTTTCTTCATAGTTAGTATTATTTCATAAATATTTGATTATTGGAATGTATGCACAGATTTTGTGAGAGAAGCTAAGTTAATTTTCTTCTCCTATATATATACATATATTACTTTCATATGTTGAAATAATACAAATGTATGTGCTTCACTTAACTCTGCGTGCTACTTTAAGGTCTTTCAAATTCATTCTTTTAGAGAACAAACACAAACGTGCAATGGACAAATTACATTTCTCTGAGATCAACTCCAATATCAATATATCATCAGCCTCGCTCACACATATTCAGCCATGCATTACAATATACTCGAAATTGTGGATATACAATTCATTCCTCCATATAAAAATACATATTTTTACAATTACGATATTTCCTTGATGCACACACCAGAGAGTGAATATGGATTTTAATAAAAAATAAAAATTAAAACTAAACCAAATCTTTATCATGTACTTTGGTGAAGTTTTTTTTTTAAAACATAAAAATATGCCATGTACTGTGATTCGAGTTTGTGGAGATGTAATCACTTCACAAGAAGATAAATTCTAACTCCTTAGACTTAGAAGATTTTTTGAACGTTTTTTAGAGGAAAATCACACCTATAAGAGAGAACTGTAATATTTGGACAGTTTCAATTCAACTGAACTGTTTTAGTGTCATTTTAGATTTAGGCGTGTAAAAATAAAATAAAATAAAAGGATCAGTATAATAATGTCAAATTTTGATTTTGATTTCTCAAAATATTGATTTCTCAAAATCACATCTATAATAATGAAAGCTAAAATATTGATATTTTGATTTCTCAAAAATTATCTCATGGACAAAATAAATACAAACCACAATGTGAGATTTAGAGCCAGTTTGACTAAACTTCTTAAATAAGTTCTTTTGAAAAAGAAACTTAAAATATAAAGACTTTTATTAATAATAAATTTTAAATAAGTTATTTTGAGTTTGGATAGTTATTATAGAAGTCCTTGTTTTAAAATTGTGCATTAAATAAGAGTGATAAAATAGTTTTTGAAAATAGAAAAAGTCACATTTTTTAACTTCTTCAAAAGCTCTTAAATAACTTTTTGAAAAGTTAAAAATTTATCTAAATAATTGTACCAAACACATTAATGTAACTTTCTATAAGTCAAAAATTGAAAAAAGTTGTTTTTTGGTGTTTCCCAAACGGACCCTTAATACTCTAGAATGACTTTAAAAACAAGTTTTTGACAACATTTTATATAAACTTATTTATAAAAATAAAAGAATTCCCCGAGTCAATAGGATATTTTTGACATTTTATGATTTTCGCATTAAGTAGACTTATTTGGTAATCTTTTACGTAAATAACAAATAATAATAAAAAAATATACAAAGAGTTTAGAGAATCGAATTTTAAATTTTGTTTAAATTTTTATTATGCACTTTTTAAATATTTCTAAAAAAAAATTCAAATATATGAATTATTTTCTATATTTTAAGAGGTATCTACTTAATATACTAAAACTGAGTTACGTTTTTTCCCATCTAATAAGGGTGATATGTCAATCTCTCGTGAGTCCGTTTTCCCTCCAAAACGAATGAAATTTTTCATCTATTCTAAATTATTTTATAAAAAATACCTTTATTATAATTATATTATTATATTATAATTAATATTTAATGAATAATATATAATTATACTAATTTAGGAACATATCTTCATTATAATTATATCAAATCAATATTTAATGCACTATTAAACTACTTATCAATTATAATGCGTAATTACTGTACATAATAAAAAATTGCCTTAATAATAAGTAATTTACATATTTATTTTTGTTTTACTAAGGTCTATAAATAGTGTTTTTCTGTGGTACATGAATCTAAATTTGAGAGTCAGCTCATAATTTTATATTTAGTATTTTTTTACTACTTCATAGAATAAGAATGTATTTTTCGTTTTTTATTGAAATTGATCATTTTAAAGTACAATTTATAATTTTTTATAATATTTTTCATATACTCATTCTATTATATTATTCTTTTAATAATTTATTAATTGTTATTACTCTAAGTTGTTCTTATCGTCTAATGTTCTAGTTCGATTCTCTTTTACCACAATCGTTTACAATGTACCACATCCAGAAATACCTCATCGAGTTGTCTTCACTAATTCAAGTTCCAACTACATGGATGTAAGCGTTCAAAGAAGGGGCAATAATCTCTACTCTACCGAAGGATGGTTGGATCTACTCACCTATTATGACCAACCTAATGGAATGTGGTTAAAGTTAACTTTTTTGGGAGAAGCTCGATTTTTGATTGAGGAATTGCATCCATGTAATTTTATAGGGCAAGTTCAAGTTCCATCCCCTCTATACTTTTTACGTCTGCCCGAAAATCTTCAAAGTGGAGTACATAATGAGATTGAATTCTCTCAGTTTAAGTTCAGTTTTGCTAAATTCGTGACAAACTCGGATATGCAATTTCAACGATTGGTAATATATTTAAATTTTCTTATTTTAAATTATTCATTATTAAAATAATTTTATAACATATTGTGATTTTTTTTCAGAAATTACCGGCTTTCTTTTGCATGCATGCAATGCCATTGAGAGGAATAAGGGTTAGTTTGGTTTCTTAGTGTGGCAATTCTATACCTTGCCGCATTGCATGGATAACGAATGATGAAGCTTATTTAACAAGAGAATTGTTTGAATTTGCACGAATTCTAAATGTTGATATTTACGATGTTATTTCAGTTGGTTATCATTACGAGAATGACTCTATATTATACGTGACTAAGAACTAGAATAGATTCAATATTGTTTAAGTAATTTGGTTTTAATATTAGTATTTGATTAAATTAAAATTAGAAAATTTTAAATTATTGCTTCAATTTATATATTATGAGTATTTTTCGTGGATGTACTATTTTTAAATAATTTAATAATTAATAAAATGAAGTGGTGTCATATATATTATTTAAGTTTATTTTTATCCTTTATTTCTTTATTTGTATTTCCATTATATTTGACAAAAAATCTCTACCTAAATATATAGTTTTTGTTGACCTAAACACAATTTAGTTGCCAATAAAAATCGATTTTATCTATAAAAAATAATGAAACATGTAACACCCTACCATACAGAGTCTTATGCTTAAGTCATAATTTAGAGATGGCAAGGTATTACGACCTCTAAAATAAA
>NC_029774.3:118767906-118768369 GCF_000817695.3 Arachis duranensis | reverse complement strand
TACGCGCACTCTACGCTCACGCGTGGATGGCCTCAAAAATTCGTCGACGCGTAAGCGTCATGCACGCTAACGCGTGGATTAAAAATTTGCCAATCGGCGCGTACGCGTCAACCACGCGTACGCGTGGGTGTTCTCGTGCCCCAGGCACAACACTGGCACAGTTCTGGCATAACTCTCTGGAAAATGGCTGGGCATTGGGTGCAGCACAATCGGCGCGCCCGCGCACATCACGCGTACGCGTGGATGGCGCTTTTCGGAAGATCGGCGCGTACGCGCCAGGTGCGCCCACGCGCAAGGGGTGATTCTGCTAAAAATTTTCTAAGTTAGAACCTGCAGAATTCAGAGATTTTTACCCCAATCTTCCAACGGACATAACTTCCTTATTTTAAATCGTTTTTCGCCCGTTCTTCGAACGGCATGGACATCCCGGATCCAATTTCATTTCTAAACAGATTTGGTACAA
>NC_029774.3:118766315-118767087 GCF_000817695.3 Arachis duranensis | reverse complement strand
TATGGGTTTTGTAGAGCTCTCCGCGGTGAACGCGTGGCCGCAAACGGGGCGGCAATCGGAGCTCTAGATCAAAAGTTATGGTGATTTGAAGATCAAGTGAGAGAGAGAAGTTGAGAGAATGTTCTTCCCTTCCTCTCCACCATTTCAGCTTGTGTGTGTAACAAATGAGGAGAGAGAGTGCTGAAAACTAGGGTTTTGGTTAAGTTATGTTGGGCCAAGGGTCCACTTTGGGTCCAAATGGCCCGGTTTGGCCCGTTCGGTCCAATCTTGGTCCGAATTCTATAAAATTGGTACCGAAATTCTCGTCTCAAACTCCTCTATCACATTTAGCCATAAAAATCACATTTTAGACTTTCTAGAATAAATTCTCATTTATGGGTTAATTAGCCGTTAATTAACCAGGTTTTACAAAACATGTATCTTTTGATATTATATTAATATAGTAATAAGTAGACATTATGATATAATAATATCTTTAATTGTATTATAATTAGCTCATAAATAATGTATGATTATATTATTTTAGGAAACTTTTTTCATTATAATTATATCAAATCAATATTTAATTATGATAAAATATGTTAATTATAATTATATCATAAAATTATAATAATTACGATAGTTATGTTATATATTTTAATCATTTATGTAAGTAAATAAACTAGAAAATAATCAAATCAAATCATGACGGTAAATAAATAATATAGAATAATATTATACATTTAATTGCATTATAATTAGCTCATAAATAATGTATGACTATATTATTTTA
>NC_029774.3:118762449-118764875 GCF_000817695.3 Arachis duranensis | reverse complement strand
TAATTAGATAACAAATTGAATTTTAATTAATATATTTTATTTTCTACTCATATTTTTTCATTACTTATTTTACTTTTTATATTTACAGTAATATTGAATGTAAAAAAGAAAAAAATAATATTGAATGTTATCTATTTTATTTATTTAGATTCATAATTAAATTTGATATAATTATAGCAAGTATCTAGGATTAATAATAACATGATAGTATAATTTTAAGTTGTATAATATAATAAAAAAATGTAGCAATTTATGTATGCTTCCTATATAGCAATAATATTATATATATTCATGTATCTCCTCTTTTAGCTCTTTCCTAAAAATATTGGCATATAATTAATGTCGATAACATATATATTGAGTAAGTATCTCCATTAAAAATATTTGTTAACTATTACTGTGTATAATTAGTGTGTGTATATATATAAGGATTAATAGTAAATTGTTATAGTTATTTATCATCTAAAAAATTCGTACCTCAGATATAGAAATTCTTCTGTTTATTATTTTTTCATACCTAAAGGATACTAACTACGACTCTATCAACAGTATTACCTATGATAGATTATGTAATGAAAAAGTTTGAAAAATAAAGGCAAGAATGATAAGGTTATGAAAAGTTTCATCCAAATTTGACAAGAATAACATGACTTACATATAAATGGTTCTTATAGATGATAAGGTAAGTTGATTATTTTCCATGATTATTTCAAGTGATACTAGGTCCATTTTATAAATATTTTTTGTCTATATTTTAAATTTATTTGATAAATAAACCCTTGCACGAATTAAAGACAGTGCAATTTTATAGATTTATAAGTGCGTGCTAATAGCCTTTATATTTAATTTGTTTTAGAGTGTGATAATAGCCAATATATTTGTGGGTAGATTTAACTATTACTATATTATTTATTATCACATTCAATATATATGTCTGATTTATTGAAGAAAGTAGATTATTAAAATCGATTAATAATTATTTTAGAGTTAATTCAATTAATACTAAATTTAAAAAAAAAAACAAACAATGCATAACATTTTAATTTTTTATTAATCAAATTATTATAATTTAAAATTATAATTTCAATCCTATCACTCCATGACACGTGTAATTACACTTAGTTTTGTTTTTAAAAATCTGGAATCATATGCAGTAAAAATGAAATTACTAAAAAAATTAATAAAGAAGTATAAAATGGAAAAATAGAAAATGTTACTACTATGGGACATGCCAGTGTCGCATCTAATGGATTAAATAATTGAGAGTAAAACATGGGCGAAAATTCACATAACGATAACGAATTCTCCAAAGAAAGCATACTTATCAGAGCAGCTTCCAGCCTTCCACTCCCTGATTGCAGACTGCCGTCTCGGCCTCTCCTGGCCTTTGTTTGCCCGTGCTCGCAGCTGTTTCGATCTCCTCGTGCTTCTAGGTACAAGATATATTTGTTAAATTTCTTTTTCTGTTTTTTCTTTTCGATTCGGCGGAGATCCAGGTCCTCGGCGGATGGGGGCGGGGGGCATGTCGCCGCCTCCATGGGGACCCGTTGCCAACCCCTGATCAGCTTTTTCCATACTGTTTTTTGGTTTTATCGGAAAAAGAAAATAAATTGGGAGGCTGTTATTCCCTCACTGCAACTCAGCCTCGTAACGGGTCCATTTAATTCTTCTTCTTATGAATTTATGATGTGTCATATGGTAATTGAATTGTGCAGCAGCAGCAGTAGTAGTATATATGTATTCATATATCGTTATTTATGTGTTTCAGATGCTCCTATGACTGAAAAGATGGCAACAGCGTCTTTGACCAAGTTGGTTAGATGCGTTATTCTTGATTTGGATGGCACCCTCCTTAATACAGGTCACTTTTCTCATTTCTCAGCTTACATGCTTAATTCTTTCGTGTTTGTCAAGATTCAATTTTGTTACTTGTTTGATAATAACACAGGTGACTGTGATTTGAGTATTCAATGACAGATGGCATTGTGGGAAACGTATTAAAGGTTCAACTAAGTAGGTATGGAAAGCAATGGGATGGAAGGGAAGCTCATAAAATTTTGGGGAAGACACCTTTTGAAGCTGCTGCTGCTGTTGTCGAGGATTATCAACTTCCCTGCTCAACTATTGAATTTATTTCCCAAATTTCGCCTTTGTTCTCCGATCAGTAATTTTCTATTACAATATATTGTTCTTTTTATATGTCAATCAAAATTTGAATGTGAAGTGCCGCAAGTTTCGAGTTATCATCGAATAATTAACTATAACTGCCTCCATTACCCCTAAAACCTCTGGCTGCATTTTCTCGGGAATTTTTCATTAGATTCATCCACTTTATGAAATTCATGAATACTTATGAAGTCAATCGTTCGGGAAATTCATCCTGATTTGGTGGACTTGATTCAATTGAAAATTTGATGTATTGGACA
>NC_029774.3:118736782-118762438 GCF_000817695.3 Arachis duranensis | reverse complement strand
GGTTGAACAATTGAACTCTTGCCGAATTGGCTGAAGGAAATATTCTCTTACATTGGCACTTTTCTCATCTTAGGTGGTGCAACATTAAAGCCCTTCCTGGTGCCAATCGTTTGCTTAAACATCTAAAGAATCATGGGGTTCCAATGGCATTAGCATCAAACTCTCCAAAGGAGAGCATTGAAGCCAAAATATCTTATCATGATGGTTGGTTTATTTAAGTATCACTAGCTTCTTGTGCTCCTTTGCTCGTGGTTGTGTGTTATTATACGAATGAGCTTGTTTGTGTGTAGGATGGAAAAGCTCTTTCTCTGTCATAATTGGTGGTGATGAAGTCAGAACAGGGAAGCCTTCTCCTGACATGTGAGATGCTACAATGTGGTCTTAGCTTTGGAGACCGAGGCTTGCTTGTCCATATAAGAAAGATCTTTGTGCTTTTTTCTTCCTCTTCCATTTCTAAATATTTTATATTGTGCCTAATATCATCAGGTTCCTTGAAGCCGCTAAGAGATTAAGCATGGAGCCTTCTAGCTGTCTTGTTATTGAAGATTCTCTGTAAGTTCCTCAATTTCTGTTTTCTTACCAGGTATTGATTGTAGCTGGTATACAGTTTCCGTGGTAGCTCCAAGTCTTTGATGGTTACACGTTCTTTTTGGTCACCTCTCATCTCCCTAAATATACTATTCCCTTTGGTTATATTTATAATATACGAAGATAATGTTACTACCTTTCCCCTCTTCCCAGTGAGTCAAGTAGGTTTCTGTAGCCTAGTGCTCACAGTTTTATGTTCTTCGTATATTTAACTTTCAAATACATCACGTATTGGCTGCATAGAACTGTTGTGTGATAACTTAGCCAGCCAAAGTTATATGATCTTTTTGCTTTTTTAAGGATGATGGCTAGTTGTTAAGGATTAAAAGCATACTTTTATCAGATTCCTGTAATTTCTCTGTGCTTAGGTAATTTGGTGAAGGATTATAGTGCATATTTGAGGGAGAGAAAGAGAGAGAACCTGTTTAGAACCCCTTTTTTTACGTCCTGGCTAAATTCCTTCACAATATTCTTTTGTATATTATTTGCTCTCAGGTTGAATTCTCATGTAAATTATGGTTTATGATTTAAACTTACTTCTTATCACATTTCCTTCCACTCTAATTGATTTGGATCTTACACATCTTTATCTGAAAAATCTGCCTCCCAGGGATCTCTATATCTTTCGAACTATGATGCTCTGAACTGAGCCTTGGACTTGCCCAGTTAGCCTCATATGTCCAGTATACATTTATTCTTCTGTTGTAATTTAACTGATTATCTGAGACAGCTCACTCCATAATAGTTGAAAACTGATTGCCTATTTCCGGCGAGGTTTCTACTTTGGATGCTTGCATGAATGATGATTTTTCAAGCCAGATTGTATTCTTAATAGATGCTGCCTTTCCTCCATACCGTTTTTCTGAACAAATGTTTATCTGGCTACATCAGTCCTGGTGTTACTGCAGGTAAGGCTGCTGAGATGCAAGTGGTTGCTGTACCATCACTTCCAAAACAGTCGCATCTGTATACTGCAGCAGATGAAGTCATCAATTCCCTACTTGATTTGCGACCTGAAAAGTGGGGTCTACCACCATTTGAAGATTGTAATCCCCTAATACCTTAAGTTTGTATTCTTTGTGTATATTGTATTTCATTTTTCAGTATCTCATTCATAAAGAGCTAGTATTGTAAATTCTTGCAGGGGTTGATGGAACTTTGCCATTAGATCCTTGGTATATTGGGGGTCCTGTCATCAAGGGATTTGGTCGTGGCTCAAAGGTTCTCGGGATCCCTACAGGTTTGTGAGAACTTATTCTACAATTAGTGTCTAGTGGAAATGTATGTGCCCTTCTTCTGCTATAAATGCAAAATAAAATTGAGTTGTACATTTCATCTTGTATTGACTGTTGTACTGTGATATTTACCTGAAATGAAGATAAGGTTGATAAGCAAAGAGCTTTGCTACCCAGCAAAAAATAATTTAGTATTAAATTTGATGAATGGATGTAATGCAATATTATTCGTTGGGTGTAAATGATGCCATAATGCCACTTCATTAGATTTTTCGTACTATTATTTTGCTTTTTATAATAAGAAGCATCTTTTTATAAGCAAGAGTAGTTCAAACTTCTGGTATGAACCAAAAGAATAAGTGTTTCTATGAGATAACAATCCTGTTTTGTGGTTTCCTCATTTCCTGTAGTATAGGTTCAGATGTGGTATTGATTTTGTAATTTGCCATTCTTTTTTGGGGTTGCGGGGGAGGGTTGATGGGTTGATGTAATTTGCCTTTGAATATATCTCATCTGCAGACGAATTCTGGTCTAGTACTAATAGTAGTGAGAAAACCATTTTCTTACAGCTAATTTATCAACAAAGGGCTATTCAGATCTCCTTGCAGAGCATCCCTCGGGGGTTTATTTTGGTTGGGCTGGATTATCATCCAGAGGTGTTTTTAAAATGGTCATGAGTATTGGTTGGAATCCATATTTTGACAACAAAGAAAAGACTATAGTAAGTGTTCTGATCTGATCATTCATATGCAGTAAAAGAATTATTTGCCTCATAAGTTTCTTGATGATACCTTTCTCTCAACACAGGAGCCTTGGATACTTTACAAGTTTGATGAGGATTTCTATGGGGAAGAACTTCGGCTCATTATAGTTGGTTACATTCGTCCTGAGGTATGAGCTGAATGAGTATTTCTTGTGTTACTTGTGTTGCATATACTTTTTAAGCTTCGCTAAAACCTGGCATTGTGTGCATATATAGGCCAATTTTCCATCCCTTGAAAGCTTAATAGCTAAGATTCATGAAGACGGTGAAATTGCTGAGAAGGCTCTTGAACTTCCCTTGTATTCAAGTTACAAGAATGATCCATATTTAAGAAGCTCTTAGCAATATTTTATTTTACTAATCTCATTAAGGAAAACCCCCTGAATTTGGTTTGCTATTATTGTTTCGAGATTGGAAGCCTCTTCTTCCTTCCAAAAAGAGTTTGCCACGTATTAATTCAACAAAGGATCGTACAATCAACTGATAATTAAGGAAGGTACTGTAAATTCATGTAAGATGCATGCACAGTGCGTACTAAAATAAACTATGAAGATGTTTTCCAATGTCCTTTTGCCACCCTAAATGGAACTAGACTTGTATGCATTTTGATTCAGGAAAGGCAATTACGGTTGAATGCCAATGTATTTCCAACCAAGAATAATAGGCAAGTTCTTTTTCTTTGGTGTATAGAACTTTTGGATTTAATGGGAAATTGCTTTAAAAAATTCTCGTCACAATATTTTTAATTAAGTTTGAATATTGGTAGTAATGACTAATGAGAAAAAAAAAGTTCAGTTAAGGAGATAATTTTTCATGGAGCAATGCTAGGAGTTATCAACTTTGGTATTTTATAACCATCAATTGGCCATCAATAGTATTTTTAATGGTGTGTGATTATATCTAATGGTGAGAAATCACTCACTTTTCTTTTGATGGTTAAGTGCTGGCTAAAAAACACAAAAGTTGCTGGTCTCTAGACTTTTTTTTTCATTTAACATTAAATTTTTTTAATTTTAAATTCTAATTCTTAAATTTTATATCCCATAATGTAAATTTATTAAAATAAAAGTTAAACAATAATTTTATAATATAAACAATTAACTAATATTGATTATTTAAAAATTGATTTCTTATATTTTTTGAAAAAGAATCATTAGAACTAAAGAAAAAAAGACTATTGAGGAATCATTTTTTAAAGATAAAATAATTTTAAATAGATTTTTATTCGATAATAAAATATTAAACAAACTGTAGAAATAAATAAAATAACAAACTAGCTATATGTGATAGTATATTGCTTCTTTTAGAGAATAAATATAGATAATTAATTTTTAATTAGTTAAGATTTAAGATTAAGATTTAGGGTTAAAGTTAAAAATTTAGGATTTACATTTTAAAAAATTATTAATATTAACCAAGAAAACGTTTGCACTTAGTTGACCCTTTTTCTTAAAAATTATGTTGAAAAAGAAAACTTTTAATCTTTAATATTTTTTTAATCGTTTAGAAAAGAGAAAGAACAGAGCAGAAAGCATGACGAAGAGGAGAGTGAGTTTTGGCGGTTGTAATTGCCACAGAAAAGGCGCTGAGCAGAGCCATGGGAGCAGAAGAGGAGCTTCAAGTAGCAAGCCCCATCCAACACTCCGTTTCCACCGGCTACTCGTGGCCCCGCCTTCGCTTCGATCTCCCTCCTCACCGAACCTACCACTTCCATAATCAGTTCGTCACTCCCTCTAACCCTAACAACTTCCTCAAAGCCGTCAAATGGTAACTAACTGACTAATAAACTCACCTTCTTCACACTCTCTTTCATGCCTCGCATTCATCTTTTCTCCCTCTCTTTCTTTCAGGTCGCCCGATGGTTCCTGTTTCCTCACCACTTCCGACGACAACACTCTCCGCATCTTCACTCTGTAAAATAACTTCCCTTCTTCCTCCATTATCATCTATTTATTCCGTAAAATGCACCGAATTCGCTTTTACTTTCTACTCTTTCAGACCGGACCCTGAAGCCGCCACACTGGTTGATGCTTCACAATCTGATGACGGTATGCTACCTGCAACGTTGACGTATTCTTGCTGTTTTGAATGCTTTTGCATGCAAGCGTAGTAGTCAAATCATTTTGTTGTTGTTGGTGGTGGTTGTAGATTCCTTTGCGGCGAGTCTAGTTATGAGTGAAGGAGAGCCTATACATGATTTTTGTTGGTATCCTTACATGTCTGCATCAGGTTCCTTCCTAAACTCCAGAACTTTTTTTATATCTTGAATGATTATTGATTATCATGCTTATTGGTCTATATGAACGAAGATTTGGCATTAAAATTTGCATATGTTTCAGATCCTGTGACCAATGTTTTTGCAACTACCACTCGCGACCATCCTATTCATCTATGGGATGCTACTTTAGGACAGGTACTGCTTCTTCACTCATGAGCTTAATTTGCAAACTACGAAGCTCGTCTGCTCCATTTGTTTTGCTTGATGCCAAAATCTTCAAATTAAACCTCTATTGTGCCGATAAATTTATTTATTCATTTTAAAGAAAAAGAAGCATGTCAAATTGATCACGAGTGTACTGTGGTTATGAGATTCATACCAAGTGTCAGTTCCAGCTTATGTTGAGCAGTCGTTACACATTCTGTTTCCTATAGTGCTATTATTGGAGTTTCTGATCCTTTATCTTTTTCTTTTTTTTGGGTTCAACATGCAGCTACGTTGTACGTATCGAGCTTATGATAACATGGATGAGATTACTGCGGCATTTTCAGTTGCTTTTAATCCTGCCGGGACTAAGTAAGTAACATGTTTCTTTTGAGGACCAGTAGTTTACATATACGTAATGCATTTTTCCTTTGACAACTTGTGCTTCATTTTTTTAAATATATCTGAAAGAGACCTTATATATCATACACGAAAGTCCCCCCCCCCCCCTTCCTAAAAAGAGACTTTCTTCGGGACAATTAAACATTTTATCACCCCTTAGGTTTATTTAATTAAAATGCCATGGACCAATGCTTCGGATTTCTGCCTGTTTTATCTAAAGTCACATATCCCATCCATGATGTTGTTTTTCACAATGTGGTAGAGCTTTTTACTCTGACTGATTGTGGTGATCAGTGTGATGAATTAAATTATGACTTTTATAATTAGATGATGAACCTAAATCTATTGTTTATTTTGTAGGATATTCGCTGGATACAACAAATGTATCAGGATGTTTGATCTACATCGTCCTGGCAGAGATTTTGAATTGTATTCGACAGCAAAAGATAAAAAAGAAGGCCAAACAGGTATTTTTTCAAATTAGGTATATTAATTAGATTTTAATCTTTTATCTAGAGAAAAAATATGGTAATCATTGTGCAATAATGGGAACATGCTCCAACCCAAATGTATGCATATAATTCATCCTATACCCTAAATTTTCACCATGCAGGTATCATATCTGCAATGACCTTCTCTCCATCTCATACTGGAATGCTTGCTTTGGGTTCATACAGTCAAACTACTGGCATTTATAGGGAAGATAACATGGAACTCTTGTACGTTTTGCATGGTCAAGAAGGTGGGATTACGCATGTAAGTCACCTTTGCTTGTAACTAATTGGTTCTGAATATGAAATAAAGAAGAAAGCCTAAAATTCCCCCTCCTTCAGGTCCAGTTTTCCAGAGATGGAAATTATCTATATACTGGAGGTCGGAAGGTAAGATTTTCATATTTCCTTCTCTACCTAGGTTGTTTTCAACTTGATGAATGATTTTTTTTTTTTTTGGTTAATTTACTTAAATATCTCTGATGTAGCTCCCATTCCTTATTTTATGGTTGCATTTACCACTGTTTCTTGTCATATATTTTATATATATGATTATTCACCAATATCGGATATTCAAATTTCTTGAAGGACCCTTACATACTATGCTGGGATGTGCGCAAAGCTGTTGACTGTGTCTTCAAGTACTATTCTCTTGGTTCTCTTTCCTGTGTTTTATTTATATGTGGATTGAAATATTAAGTATAATGGTATGGAGTATAGATGCTAATGAACAAAACTGAAGCAAAGTCTAACCTACTTTTAAGTTGCAAGTGCTTCCCTGAAAACAAAGGACTTGTTGAAATTGTCAAGACCTCCCCATTATTAGACATTTAAAGAAGCAGATAATATGAGTGACATACTCTGCTTGGCTACAATGTAGTTAAATTTGTGAAATCCATAGCTAATATAGCTGCAGTATTTCTTAACTCATGATGACCCACTTTTTTGCCTGTATAAATTGCCGTTCATATGAAATCTTGATTGACAGACTCCAAGCACCTTGTTTCCTGTGATCTTTAGATTCCCACCCCCAAGGAATTAATGTACTATTTACTCCACACCTATACATGTTCAATGCTAAGATGCATGTATGCACCATGTTACTAGGTTATACAGATCATCAGAAAGCACCAATCAGCGGATACTTTTTGATATTGACCCTTCTGGTCAGCATCTTGGTACAGGCGGCCAGGTTTCTTTCTAAACCATTCCTATTTTCTATCAATGACAGTCAATTAATATTTGGCTTATGGTTCTAAATGATAATCCCTTCAGGATGGCTTAGTACATATATACGATCTTCAAACTGGGCAGTGGGTATCAGGCTTCCAGGCTGCATTAGGTACTTAATTCTTGTACTCTTCAATGATGATTGTTGGGCTTTGATAACTCATCTTTTACACTTATCTGACCTATCAGTTTTCTTGAAGTATGCTGCCTTATTTGGATCACATCTGCAATGCATATGCTCAGTGATGTTTCATTCATGCTAAAAATTAGGTCTTGCTTCCTCTTCCACCATTACGTGAAGTTCAGAGTTAAAACTATGTAATGGGCGAAACCATCTCACTTGTTTACCCATTGTGGGTTTTTTTTCACATAGCTTGTCGGGTTCCACCATTTTGATAATATCTGTTTCCTCGTGTTCCCTTTAGTTCAGCTTCTAATTTTATTTATGTTTTTGTTGTGATTTGTGAACCTTGTATTTTGACTCTGGATTGATTGTTACATGCATCAAAATATCAGTGGCGTTATGGCAGTGAACTGAATTTTCTTTAATGAGAGATAATCAATTAGTCATGGTGGTTTAATTGCATGATCTGATTATTTGTGCTTACCCCATTTATCCTAATTCCATGTACTATTTGTCTATTTCCTGATTTTTGCATAAGGCTGAATTCTTCCCCCATTTTCCTTTCCTCTGTTTGCAGATAATCTAATAATTGCAAGCCCCATATAATGTAACGACTAACGAGACATAATTTTGAATTTCTGTTATTCATTCATTCTTTTTAAGTCCCAATGTGTTTGGTAGTTATCAAAAGTGGGGGGAGTGCAAGTCCCCTAACATTGTTTTTACCAGCTAGTTGGCCGCAGGTGTTCTTTGTGCACATTTTTTCATTCTCATAATTTAATTCCTGATGACGACAATGAAGATTTGAGTTTGAGTGGTATTTTGATCCTGACACTGGTTTTTTCCTGTGTTGATTCTTCTATTTTTTACACGGTTTTCATTCAATATTTGAATTATGGAATTGATAAGTTTAACAGTTGCGCTGATATACTTTTAGATTTCATGGAATTCTGAGATTCAATATATGTAGAGGCTTATTTGCCAATTTCATTGCTCTTCATTGATAATTTTGAGTATGTTTAATGTCTAATGTAGGTCATGAAAACTGCGTCTCGGTGTGGAGTTTTGGTTTGAAGGAGGATGGCAATTTCATGGATCAGACTGAAAGTGAAAACTTGGACTCAAATTCTTAATCCGCATTGTACCAATGAGGAAAACAAAACCCCTTTGGTTTTGGGGAGACAATGATAAAAACGGTTCATTGTCTGATTCATTAGACAAAAGCCTGATCCAATCAAAGTTTTGCGTACATAATTTTATACAAATATAAATTTTAAGTTGACTTAAGATGGACCCCGTTTGTGGTCGGTATTTCATGTGCCATTGCTTTCAAAGTTCTAGGCACGAGTCAAACTTGAAACCCCACGGCAGGCGTCAGCGCGTTCGTCTTCCTTTTCATGACGGTGGACTTGGCGACCAATAAAGAAAGAAAGAAAACCTGGTCAAAGTGGGCAACCACCTGGCCTCAGCTATATATGGCATTTGAAAGTACTTTGGAGCCCTTTTGTAATAACCATGAGTACCTTCACGCGTAAACTACAGGCGGTTTTGTTTAGCTTGGTGGTTGGATAATTTCCTAGGTGAGTATTGAGCAATTTTAATCCCTGATCACAAGGATTACAAAAGAAAAAGTAAATTTTATCCAAATTATTTTTTTGCTGAAATTTACATATGAATTCGTTCGGATAAAGCTTATGTAAAATCATCTCCAACCAAACAAAAAATAATAGGATAGAAATTCCGGCATCTCCACTGTAGTGAAGAAGCACCGATCGCTAATTAAAAAATGCAAATAATGCGAAGGGGAACAAAGTAATTATGTGAAAGAATATATGCTCTTGGTTGGATTTTTATTTATTTTCTTTATTCGAATCGTCGGTGGATATTGATTGACAAAAACTATTAGGCAGGGTGAATGTATTTGCAAAGATTACAAGTAAGGAAAAATCTTTATGGTCATAAAATATAAGATATCTAGGCACCCTCATAAAGTTGGTGATTGGTTGGCTTCTTAATGATCACAAAATGGCAAAGGAATCCAAGGCAAAGTAAAATGCCATTCCGCCACCTAATCCCTCAATTAAAGGTGCCAAGGAATCCGATGCAAAAGAAGAAATATTCCACTGCGTGCCTAATTCCTGAATTATAATTTTATAAGAATTGCAATACAAAAATACAGTTACACACGGTATTGAATAACATAAGGCAAAAATGTGAACATTAAACCGAAAGTACTGTAACAGTGTATCCTATAAAATGGTAGTATGGTAATATTTTCGGTTTGAAAAAGATTATACATATAGATAAATAGGATTGTGTCTTGTGTGTATATATATAATGTACTATTTTATATTATAGAGGATAAATGTTTACTTCAAATTGAACAGAGTGATATTCAAATTATTTCTCTAATTTTTATTAGCTTATTGCTAACGATATTTCGTAAAGCATCTTTCTCTAAGCTTTTAGATTGGATTTTTTTTTTTCTTTTCTTTTCAAATTAGAACTGTACACAGTTTGAGGAATTAGTTTGATGCCAGACTTCATCTTGAAGTTTAACTTTGTTACATATATTCAATTATATATTAATATACAAAAAAAAAAATTTCCCTAAACGATAAAGAAAAAAAATATGACTACTTATGTCACTATTTTTTTTTAGCTCAATAATACACTCTTAAGTACTTTGTGATAATAACATACATATGCAAGAAGATAAATCTATTATTAGATTTAATTATTTTGTATACAATGTCACATTTAAGTTGTTTGTATCCTAAACTCGCTTTCGGCATGTGATTCAAGAAACTTTGCTCTCCGCTAAGTTTTCTTAATCTATTGTTTTCATTTGATTTTATTCACTTCACCACACTCCCACTTTGCTTAATTGCTTTCCACACCTGTCCAGAGAAGATGTCGCTGCCATGTTTCATCATCAATGATTGATTCCCATACATACATTCATTCATACAGCTGTTGACTTAGCATCGGCACTTCAACATTTGTTTTACTCTTACTCCTTAAGCAATTAACACAAATTACCCCGAAATAAAAACATGTAACAGCCAAAGCAAACAAGCAAAAGCCGCCAGCCGCCTACTTGGAATACAACGTCAAACTCAAAAACACCAAAGACTTTCTCAAATGGGTCCCACTATCCAGTTAGTTTAACCACTTTCCACCGTTGATCAAGGACCTTTCACACGTGTCACCGCAGACAGAGTATAATATAGTGGGGTGTGATCCACTACGGTGAGGGTCCAGGTCATCCCTACGTCCACGTACTCATGAACGTGGTCAGGAAGCAACCGACAAAGCCGACTCGAGCCGACCATGAACCACGTCATCACCCCACTTGTGTCGCCCAAAGCTTTCCCACTTCGCCACGTGTCCCGTCACAACGGCTAGTTTTCCACACTCTCTCTCCAATTTTTAACCGCCATTTCCAGAGAGATATAGAAAGAGATTAAAAAAAAGAGAGTAGATATTTTCTCCGAAATTTCGCCAATTTTCCACGCGTTTCTACTGTGCACAGGCAATTGCTTTAATAAAAAAAAATTCAAAAGCTTTTTCATTTTTTCATTTTCTTTTTTCAAATTAGTTGGTTCATATATAACGAGCAGGACTCATTTGTTCCCCCAAAATACGAAGAATCTTAATAAGGCAAGTGAAAAGGGAGTAGTTGAGTTTGATCAAAGGCAGAAAATTTCAACAGTAACACCAAAGAGAATTCCATTTTCCCCCAATCTTCTCGGTTTCTTTCCTCATTGGAAACCCTCGTATATCTAGGTACGTTTCCTGTCTCATTTCTTCCCTATTTTTTTCCCGAGTTTGTTGAAACTGGCACGTAGCGTTCCCGCTTTTTGGATTTTTCAAAAATTTGTTTCAATATTCTGTAATTAAATACTTCATTCGGTGCTGTGACTTCGTGGCCTGTTTCTGATCCTTAAGGTTTTGGGTATTTGCAGGTTAGAGAAAGAAAGTTCGAAGTTTTAGCGCTGTTAAGTTTATTATTTTGGAGATTACTAGGGTTCACTGGAAGACATGGCGATAGGATTTGAGGGCTATAATTTTACAAGAACACGATCGCTTGGAAGGAAGAGGGTTGTTTCTGGCAATGTAGAAGGTTCTCCTCTTGATTCAGAAACTGATATGGCTCCATTGAAGAGAGTGTGTAGTGGGAGGTTCAACTTCAACTCTGAAAGGTCTCTCCTTGAAGCCCTTCCTCTTGATATTCTGGTGAGTTTCAATTCTGATGGTGTAATAGTAATTCTAAAAATTGTGTTTATTTTTTAATTATTATTTTCAAGTTCACTGATTTGAATGAAATGCAGAATTCTGAATTTTTTGTAACCCCTAATTGTGTCAATTGCAGATTAGGGTGCTGTGTGGTGTGGACCATGAGGATTTGGAGCAGCTTCTGCATGTCTCGAAAACGATTAGCGAAGCAGTGAGTATCAAGTACCATTTCTAAGTGTGATTTCTTTGTTTTTTGTGTTTCTAAATTTAGTTTAGGGTTCTAATTTGGTAACTGATGGTGGATTTTTATTCTATTGCAGGCTGAAGTTGCAAAGAGGTTCCACTTTGAGTACAGTACTCCAAAGAAGAAAACTTTTGATTCCTTTCATTCTTCCATTAATTTTAATGATGCAAAAGGGTTTGAGGAAATTGCAACTCCAAAGGCACCATTGAGGAAATCCAAGTCAAGGCTGAATAGTGGGAAGCTGGCTTCAATTTCAGTGGCCTTGTTTGCATCAGATGATGAACAGTATTAAGTCAAGGGAAAAGAGAACAAAGTGATGATATGATCACAGCTTTTCCCTTTGCTGTGTAAATAGATTGTGTTTGTTGTTTGTATATTGAATTAGTAGATTACTCCTAGATTAGGAAGGGATTTGAGCTGATTTCACACGTCTTAAGAATCTTAACATGTCCTTATCTTCAAAATCTTCATTGAAGATTGCTATGGGCTTGTTCTGTAATCTTTCTGTAAATCTCTATAGAAAAAAATAGAAAATGAGAGAAGATTCTAGTGATTTTGTTTGGAGGGAAATCTAGACCCTTCTAATCTGATAAGTTTGAGTGTGTGCTGTTTAATGCTGCATACTCTCTGTGCTCTGTTGAATAAAATGATTAAAGCTTCCACTTCTATGATTAAATCTATTTCTCAATATTATTTTATTTCCCTTTCTTCCATTATCTCTTGTAATGATATATTTCGATACTGTTCCAAAGCTTAAAGGATACACAAAATATTTATAATTCTGTGATCAATTTCTGGTTGGATATAGAAATCATCATTTGCTTTTATTAAATGTGACATAATAATTGATACTTGTTTTAAGCCGTCTCTGGATAAGTACTTGTTTTAGCTTTTCATATATTTTGCTTAGCGGCGCACATGTTTTTTCGCCTCTGCGGGCTGATTAGAACTTATATATAAATGCACTATAATAATTAGGAATCTTTTGATTTTTTTTATTCAATTGTCGGACAAAATCGACAATAAATATTCCTTCATATGTTTTATACAGTCACAACTGAAAGGATAATTGATTAAAAAGTAAAATACAACTGAAGGGATTATTGGATTTGTATTAAGTATTATCACTTGGATAATTATAGGATGTCTATACTAATCCATTCCAATTAGTGTAAAATTTACAGTGGAACTTTTTGGCTTTATCAAAGTAGTTCTATAGAATTTGTCAACTGATGGTACTACTTCGAAGGTAACAATTTCTGTATTATCGTCTGTCTCGGTTTTGAGCCCTTTTTTTTTAATTAGACTAATGAAAAAAATTTATACAAATTTTAGTTCTTTTTATTATTCTGGCTGTCATTGTCACTGTATCATGTTATTATTATTTTTTTGTGTTGTTTTTACTGTATTTCTCAGTCTAAAATATTAAAGACTAATTAAATTCTATTTAAGAGTTTATTATTGATAAATAAATTATTGCATGCATAAAATAAAATTTAAATTTTTAATATTTATTTAAACAAATTAATGAGCTAATCACTAAACTAACTCAACTTGGTTGTTATGATACTATTATTGTCAACAAACTTCCATAAAATATTTACAAGTGAGCTTGGTACAGCCCAGTTTGGTAAACATGATCTAAATTCTAAACTTAGGATTTTAACAATAAAACTATGCAAGTCCAAAAATAATAATAATAATAAAACTGTGCATTTTAGATATTACGATAGTAATACATAGATAATTTGGATACTTATTAACCATGATATATGTATTCGGCTATTTGCAGCTGAGACCATATAACAGGATCCAAGCGTCCTCATGAAGAAAATCTCACCGAACATGTGTGCCAATCTGCAATGGAAAAATGTTACGAAGAGACACAGAAAAAAGAAGCTCTTTTCTTCTTTATTAGTGGGCCTTCCACATAGTTGGATCTCGCTTTTTGTTGAGAGGAATTTATCTTTTTAACCTCTAAAATATGTGCCAATGAGTCATAGTTTGTCCCTTTTTCATCTCAAAAATTTTGGATTTGAGTCTTATCAACTGCAATCGAAAAAAAAAAAATTGGTAAGTATGTAAAGAATATGTGGATATGTATTGTATCTAGAATTGAGGGTTGTATTTAATTTTTGATAAAATAATTTTTAAAAATAAAAAATATTTGGTTCTCTAATAACGATGTTAATTTGATAAAATGCATCAAATATAGAGAGATATAGATAAAAAAAAATTCTAAATATCATATTTCGACATAATTTTTTACAAATTAAACAAGATCTTTTCATAATTTAAATTTAATAATTTAATATTCAGTATTTTTTTTCGTGAATAGAAAAAAAAAATTCAAAAGCAACTTCAAAAGGTAGGTTTGGATTGAGATATTTTATCAGTTTTTTATTTACTTTTTTAATAATTTTTCAAATTTTTCAACAAAAAATATTAGATAAAATGTATAAGATATTTGCTACTTATAAACAAAATGTATTCTATCAAATTAAAATTATCTTTATATGTCAAAATATAATTTTTTAGATGATTATTTTATGAAACTGTATTTTTTAAAAGTTAAAATGATAATTTACAATTTTCTACTGGAGAAGTACCTGCCTGATCTACTGGAAGTGCATCTAAAATATTGCCAAGAGTATTTTCTCGTTGTTTTCTTTGTTTTTGGATTACCTATAACCTCTATGGCTTATAATAAAAAAATAAAAGATATTTTTTTAACATTTATATCAACTATATATTTTAAAGAATAAAATATCAATATAATCTCTAATATTTAGATTGGGTCCTAATTTCGTTTCTAATGCTTAAAATGTTTTATTTTTATTTCAAATTGTTTATTTAGTCCTATTTAGTTTTTTAGTTATTTTTTTAATATTATTTTTTCCTATGTTATTATTATTTTTTATTATTTTGTTATTTTTATTCTCAAATCATTACAAAAATTACTATAAACACTATAATTACAATTTTTTATCTTTTCTTCACAAGGAAAAAAAGTATTTAAAAAGAACAATTTTTATCAAAAGATTAAAATAAAATAAAATAAATAAAATATTTAAAATAAAAATAATAAACAAATTAAAACTAAAATAATTTTTTACTCTATTTTAAAACATTATCTTATACGGCCTTATCAATTTCTTTTGTTTTTCCTCTCGCTTTTCTAATTTTCTTCTCTTCCTCCTCTAAAGACTAAAATCTAATCCCACCATAATTTCCACCTCCAAAATCAAGGTGGCCACTACCTCTACCTCACCCAACTTCTCTCCCCCAATTTTTAAAACTTTTATTTTTTAAAAGTATAATTTTTAAAAAAGATAAAATTTATGGTATTTTTATTGTAGTGTTTAAATTATTTAATTTTTTTAAAATAAAAAATAAAATATTTAAAATTTATTAAATATTATCTATTTAATTTTTTAGTAAGTTAGATACAATATTAAAAATATTATTATACTTATCTTTAAAAAATAATTTTTTATCCTAAGAAATTTTGCATACATGAGAACTACTAAGGTATATTGCAAGATATATATAAGGGAAAAAAAAAAAAAAAAAAAAAAAACTTTTTTGGCATATAAGGATTTCCTACTATCATGACTGTTTCACACATATGGCTTTCTTAGAAACGTATAAGTGACATTGCTTGCCATTTTGATTTATATAGTATTTGTTTGTTAGGTGTAACTCAATCTTGGGTATATTGATAATAATCAAATGGTTTGATCACGATAATCATCCATTTGAAGTGCAGGAAATGTAGGCGTGTTGGCCATCCTTGCGTGTTCCTTTGTCCTTTTCTTTGTGTTTTTTTTTTCTTTTCTATATTATTTGATAGAGTAACCTGAGAGAGTTAGTTAGCAAGCTCAGCACAATTAGCTCAATACAGTTTCAGCTAATTCATATAGTTAGATTAGTTAGAGTCTTGTTAGTACAGGTTTGTTAAGCACGTGTAGGTTCACAATGAGTGATGACAGCTGTGATATATATTTTGTAACTGAACTCACAAGTGCTTCTCAACTTTACCTTTCAATTCAATTCAGAAACACAGAGCACACTCTGCTCTTCATTCCTCACAACTCTTTCTGCTCTTACCTCTCTTACTCTTCTTCTTCTTCTTTAAGTTTGATATCTTTACATGGTATCAGAGCTTCTTCAATGGCAGAAAGCTCATCAACAACAGAAGTTACAATGAATCAATCAGCTGTAGCTCCAAGCTTCACCTCTTTTCCAATCTCGATGAAACTTGATGATGATAACTTTCTACAGTGGAAAGATCAAGCTGAGTCCACAATTGAAGGTCACAATCCACTTCACCATATCACAGGAGAAAGAATCCCTCAACGCTTTGATGAATCAGGACAAATCACACCAGAATTTGCAATTTGGAAAAGACAAGACGCACTGTTGAAATCTTGGCTTCTAGCTTCGATGACCAAGCCTTTCACAACTCGGATGGTAGGCTGTGTTTACTCACATGAGATCTGAAAAAGGTTAGATGATCATTTTACTTCACAAATTAGAGCAAGAATAATTCAGCTGAAGAACAAGCTGAGCACAATTAAAATAGGCAATTCAGTGAGTGATTATGTGTTAGCATTAAAAGGAACCATAGATGCGTTAGCTTCTGTTGGAGAACCGATGAGAGAAAGTGATCATGTCAATGCAATCTTGAATGGTTTGACTGAGGAATATGGTACGATAATTACTTCTGTAGTTGCAAGACCGGTAAGTATCACAGTTGGAGAACTGGAATCACTCTTGTTAACTCACGAAAGCATGTTAGAGAGATTTAGAAAGTCAGATTTGTTTATGCAAGCGAATGTAGCACACAGCACACAAGGGTACTCGCAGAACTTCAATACAAGAGGTGGATTTAGAGGTGGTTCTCGAGGAGGTGGCAGAAACACAAGAGGTGTCAGAGGCTCCTATAATGAAAATGGACAGGCTGGTGCACAGTATTACAGTTCAAGGTCTCAAGGAGGGAATTAGTCTTCAAGACAGTTCAACAATGCAAGACCTATTTGCCAAGTATGTGATAAGCCTGGGCACACTGCTAAGAATTGTTGGTACAGGTATGAGAGAAATGATGACTCAAGAACACAGTACAATAGGTCACAGCCGCTGCAAGAAGTGCAAGCCAATCTGAGCAATGTGCTAGCCACACTAGCAACCTTGCAAGATCAAATCTGGTATCCAGATTTGGGTGCTACACACCACATGACCTCAAATCAACAAAATCTGGTCGAAAAAGAAAACTATGAAGGCATAGATCAAGTGATCATAGGAAATGGATCAGGTTTGCATATTAACCTTGTTGGAAACTCATATTTCAAAACTGATTTAAGTAGTAGAAACTTCTTGCTATACAAACTGCTTCATGTCCCTAATATCACAAAGAACTTGATTAGTGTGTACAAATTCTGTTGTGATAATGATGCTTATTTTGAGTTCTACTCTAATGGTTGCTGTGTAAAATCCCAGGCAACTAAAAAGATTGTCATACATGAAAATGTTGAAAAGGGAATGTACAAATTTCTCAACTTCACTCCATCAAGTAATCTAGCTGCTTTTGTCTCAACTATGTCTACAACAGATAATCAATTTCTTCTTTGGCATAATAGACTAGGCCACCCTTCCAATAATGTTGTTGTTTCTGTTTTAAGGTCGTGTAACATTGTTGCTCCTGCTAATAAAAGTTCCTGTAAGTCATGCTGTGTTGGGAAGTCCCGCTGTCTCCCTTATCCTCCCTCTAATACTGTGTATATTGCTCCCTTACAACTAGTGTATACAGATGTCTGGGGCCCTGCTCCTATTTCTGATCTGAATGGCAACTATTATTTTGTGAATTTCATTGATGCTTATAGCAAATACACATGGTTATATCTCATTAAAACTCGGTCTCAAGTTAAATCAGTTTTTAAATGTTTCTAACAAATGGTTGAACTGCAATTGAATACCAAAATTAAGATGCTTCAGTCTGACAATGCTGCTGAATATATAAGTTTAGCCAAGGATTTACAGGAACAAGGAGTAGTTCACAGGTTCTCCTGCCCACATGAATACCAGCAGAACGACAGTGCTGAGAGGAAGCACATGCATGTGGTAGAGAAGGGACTTGCAATGCTGGCAGGTGCTGGAATGCCAACAAAATACTGGGGTGAAGCCTTTCTAACTACAACATACTTGATAAATAGGGTGCCAACTCAGGTGTTGCAAGGACAATCTCCTTTTGACAAGTTGTTTGCAAGGCAATTTGACTATACAAGCCTCAAAGTCTTTGGCTGCCTGTGTTTTCCACATTTGTGGCCTTACAATAGGCACAAATTGGAGTTCAGATCAGCACCTTGTGTGTTCCTGGGCTATAGCACATTGCATAAAGGCTTCAAATGCCTTACTAAACAAGGCAAAGTGGTAATCTCAAGCAATGTGATATTTGATGAGCACCAGTTTCCCTTCAAAGATGGCAAGTTTAGGCTCCCACAGCTACAAAAAGAAAACTCCCTACCCTAACCTCAACCAGCACCAACTATTTCACTACTAAAAATCCCTGCAGCTCCAACAGCATCTTCAAGTAACAATTTCCCAATATCAGACTCACCTCACCACACCCTTAACTCTAGTCCTAGCCCCTCAATTGCACCAAACACACAGCCATACCATACTACCTCCCCCTCCATGTGCCATCAGCACCATCAGCCACAGCAATCCCAATTCCCACTTAGATTTTGAAACTGTCCTTCTCTTATCAGATACACCCCTGCCTGCCCCCTTGAACATCCATCCCATGGTGACAAGAAGCAAAAATGGAGTGTTTAATCCCAGGGTCTTCTCTGCTCATGTTGAACCAAGATCAGTGAGAGATGCACTAATCAATCCAGCCTGGAAGGCTGCCATGGATGCAGAGTACAATGCTCTAATCCAAAATCACACCTAGAAGATGGTTCACTTACCAGAAAAGAGACAAGCAGTAGGTAGCAGGTGGGTGTTTCGAGTCAAGCACAACCCTGATGGCAGTCTCCAAAAGTACAAAGCCAGACTGGTGGCTCAGGGCTTCTCACAAAGGCCAGGCTTTGATTTCACCGAGACATACAGCCCTGTGGTCAAACCCACCTCAATTCGAATTGTGCTCACGTTGGCATTATGCAGAAATTGAAAGATCAGGCAGCTTGATGTAAATAATGCGTTTTTGCACGGTGATCTAACTGAAGACGTATACATGAAGCAACCACGAGGCTATGAATTAGGAGATGGTCAGTTAGTGTGTAAGCTCACCAAGGCACTCTACGGCCTAAAGCAAGCACCAAGGGCATGGTACTACAAGCTCTCCACAGCCTTGCAACACCTGGGATTCAATGCCACAAAATCTGATGTTTCTGTCTTTGTCAGGTTCAAACAAAACTCTGCATTGTTTGTGCTTGTGTATGTTGACGACATAATAATCACAGGGGAATCGGAGGAAGCAATTGCCCAAGTGATTCAGCAGTAAAACCAAAAATTTTCACTTAAAGATTTAGGTGATTTACACTACTTCCTTGGGATTCAGGTAACCAAGACAGATGCTGATGGTCTGGTCCTGTCCCAAGAAAAGTATGTTAAAGACCTACTCAATAAGGCACAGATGGAAAACTATAAACCTTGCCACACACCCCTTCCATCCTCAGTCAAAATATCTGCCTCTAGTGGATCAGTTTTTCACAATCCAAAGCTTTACAGATCAGTAGTAGGGAGCCTGTAGTACCTCACAATCACTCGCCCAGAGCTAGCATATAGTGTAAGCAAGCTGTCACAGTTTATGCACACACCCCTGGATGAGCATTGGAAGCTGGTAAAGAGAGTGCTAAGATATGTCAGTGGCACAGCAAGCTTCGGATTGTATCTACACAGGACAAGCATTCACACCATTGCAGCATATAGTGACTCGGACTGGGGAGGTGATCCGGATGACAGAAAA
This sequence comes from Arachis duranensis, assembly GCF_000817695.3. Lineage (NCBI taxonomy): Eukaryota > Viridiplantae > Streptophyta > Magnoliopsida > Fabales > Fabaceae > Arachis > Arachis duranensis. Next base: position 118,742,731 of record NC_029774.3, on the reverse strand, counting down.
TCAACTGGTGGATTTTGTGTTTTTCTTGGAAGAAATTTGGTGTCATGGAGCTCAAAGAAGCAAAGTGCTGTTGCAAGGTCCAACACTGAAGCTGAATATAGAGCTATGGCAGACTTGGTTGCTGAGTTAATTTGGATTAAGAGTCTCATGGCTGAGCTAAGAATTCCACTCCAAACATCTCCTACAATACACTGTGATAATCTCAGTGCAGTTCTATTGGCAGCAAACCAATTTTGCACTCAAAATCAAAACATTTTGAGACTGATTTGCACTTTGTTCGAGATTATGTCACAAAGAAGATTGTTCAAGTTACTCATGTTCCTGGAACTGCACAGTTGGCTGATGTGTTAACAAAACCTCTACCAAGTACTGCCTTTTTGGAGTCAAGAACCAAGCTGATGGTAGTAGACCAAAAGGAACACCAACCTCCTTCTATCAGACTTAAAGAAGAAGAAACAAAGGGAGAAGTGAACTTAGAGCAGTGTGAGAAAGCAAGGAACGAAGACAGCAGCATCAGCAGTAGGAGTCATGATAGTGAACTAACCAAAGCACCAGAAGAAAAGCCAAGTAGTAGGGGTCATGACAGAGTAAGCTGAGAGAATTAGTTAGCCAGCTCAGCACAATTAGCTCAATACAGTTTCAGCTAATTCATATAGTTAGATTAGTTAGAGTCTTATTAGTACAGGTTTGTTAAGCACGTGTAGGTTCACAATGAGTGATGACAGCTGTGATATATATTTTGTAACTGAACTCACAAGTGCTTCTCAACTTTACCTTTCAATTCAATTCAGAAACACAGAGCACACTCTGCTCTTGATTTGATATTTTTGTATTTAATATAATCAAAAGATGTCCTATTTTAAAAAATATGTTTGTATTAAAAGAAAATATTTTAATTTAGACTTCAAAACATCATTATTCACCTTACTTGTTTCTAATGAAAATAGTGTATTAATATGCTAGTGTCATCGTCCAGATGCATAAAGCTAAGTTAATAAGAATAAAGGTCGACATATAGTAAAAGTAAAATAGACGGAGACTGTTATGTCTGACAAAGAAAAATATTAGTGACTGATCTGTGTATTAATTTTTCTTTGAGACTAAAATATCCGCTTTTAAAATTTTTGGGGATTGATCTGAGTAATTACTCTGCCGAAAAATGAATTGGAGACTAATTTGTCTGTTGGAGTAAAACCTAAGGGATTGATCTGTGTATTCATTTTTCTTGGGGACTAAATGTCTGCTTTTAAAAATCCTTGGGAACTAATTTGGGTAATTACTTTAAAAGTTAAATTTGGATATTAATCAAGGTGGCTACTCCAATGAAGATTTTATGGTTGTCATCATGTGAAGATATTTTATTTTAACCATTGGATGATAAATTGTAGGACTTGATTTTTATATGTTATAAAAGTGTTACTTTTATTTAAAGTGTGATCAAACAAATAAATTACACTTTTTAAACAAAGATCATCATGAGAAGATGTTTTTAGCACACTACAATAAATAAGGATTTTCGCAACGATCGAAAACTGTTGCCATAGATCAGAAAACCGTTTCTAAAACTTTAAGCAATGCTTTGGCAACGGTTTTTGACCTGTGGTATATGCGGCCGTTGCCATAGTTACTGGCATAGATAACGGTTTTGACAACAATTTTTAAAAAACGATTTAGAACTATTACTAGATAGGCAATGGTTTAAAACTGTTCTCTTTCATGACGTAACGGTTTAAAACCATAACTGAATAGACAACGGTTTTAAATTGTAGTAGTTTTGTTGTTCATAAAAATAACAATTTAAAAGCGTTGCTTTCGATAGTGTTTTTTGGCAACGGTTTTAATATTATTGTCATTTTGTAGCTGCCTTTGACAACGATTTTAATACCATTGGCTTTTGTGACTTTTGACAACGATTTTTTTATAATTATTGATGATTTACAATAATTTTCTCATTTTACATTGAAATTAGTTCCGACTATTTTTTTTAATTTAATGTCAATAAATAAACTTAACTATTTGAATTAAATTACTAAAGAAAACTAATAATTGAACATTTACCATCAAATTTAATTTATAAAGTATTATATAAAATCCATAATCACATTATATCATCGTAGCAAAACTAGTCTAAGTCATAACTACTTCAAATTATATCATCATTTTTCAAAATATAATAGCAAGGCATAATCTTAAGTGAAAATACTAATTCATTTTGGACATGATAATGCCGGAACTTAAAAATTATTACAAACAAAATTTTGTGTTACTGAAGTTTGACTAAAAAAATATACATAATAAAGAAAAGTAGTACTCATTGCTTTGCATCATTTTGACAACTTAAAATGCACCAAACTAAATTTAAATTTAAATCAGAAACAATTAATTCATTGTTTGTACACTCAAAAACTTCAAAGTTTAAAATTTATACACATTGACACTAGCCAAGCCATTACCGACTAAGAAACATGCCACAAAGCATACCACAACTTTGATCTTAACAACATTGTTTGCTCTCTCTTTATCTGTTGAGGAACTCCTAAGGACTTGGCTCTCAAACAAGCCGCAAAATTTGTTTCCAAGTCTGCTGCCAGCGAGAATGTCCTCAGCTGAGTCATCAAACAAATTTTGTCCTTAAATATTACCATAATTTAAACACTTATTTTGTGAAACATTAAGACATCCATTGAGATAATCAACTGAAAATTCTCAGCCACTTTACATGCTAACAAAATAAACCAACCAACAATTAAGAAACAACCATTAACATTAACATTATGCTCCATAAACAACTTAGCTTAATTTCAAACCAAATTGAATTAAAACAAAACTTCTATGCTTAACTTTTTACATAGAGAGAACATGATCAGCTAAATAACTCTTTGATTTATAACAGAAAATAAGCTTAATCCAAACACACACCGTAACTGAACCTCAGTGGACGAGGTGGGAGATGGCGTAGTGGACACAAGCGGAGAGGAGAGCACGGAACAACAGTAGATGACAAAGTAGGAACTGATGACGAAACAGAACTATTTTCTCTTAACATTGCTCAGAACAAAATTTCATTAAATAAAAAAATTCAATCAACAAAGTAACTAATGGCAGAACAAGCCAACATCATCATAGTAACAATCAACAATCAACAAAATTCATAATAAGCGAAACCAATTCATAAACCAAACAAAATAAAATCATGTGGTTCTTCCCAAAAGATTTTACCATAAATTTCTGTCTCTGTCTCTAAAATTTCAGTATTTCAGTACCTCCAAAAAGTAGGGACACAGGAGACTGAAATTTTTAGAGATGGAGACTGAAACTTTAATAACATTTTATACCTAAAATACTTTCATTTTAATTAATTAATTCCAATTTTACCCTTTGTGCAAATTAAATTAGAGTTTCATTCTTGTTTCAATTCCTGTCTCCCATTTTGCACCAAACAGAATACTGAGATTTGTTTCAATTCCTGTCTCTTAGTCTCAGTCTCTCAGTCTCAGTCTTTCTATCTCTGTCTATCCACCAAACGCTACCTTATAGTTTATACCTCAAAGCAAACAGGGCAATTGTGATGCATTGCTCTTTTCAAATAGTGATGACCATCTTCCAATCATTTAGAGTAGCAGCACCCTAAAACATATAATAATTAATTTACAAGGATCAAGAAAAAAAATATATAACTATGTAGAGAAAACAGGAAAAAAATAAGGAACAATGAATGAAACTCACCACATTTCTCATCTCAATCCACCATTCACAGCAACATCATTAATCAATTACTCACCTGATGCTTATTGATGCACCGAGTAGCGATGGACGAATTTATAAAAAAACAGTTTTAGAGTTTTATAAAAATTTTGACAGTATCACCTCAAAAATTCGGACTTAAACCATCCTTACAGGTTCCCTCCTTCTTAACAGTTTACCAGCCTTTCATCAGCAACTATCAAACAAAAAGTTTCTCAATAATCAACATATTTTATCACCATTTGGTTCCACTCATAGTAAAATTATTTATAAACCGTAAAAATTACTACTTTTAGTTAAGAAATCAATTTTAGGTACTTAATTTAGAAATCTAAACTCAATCTATTTATCATTCATCAAGCCTCAATCTCATAAATTACTCATTATAATTTGATTCAATCACCAATCACAACATTATTAATTAAAAAAAAATAGAACTTCCGACAAGCATTCATCCCCAAACAACCTTGCAAGATGCACACATGAGCGAAACAAATTTCAATTCGCACGCACGCAATCATCATCATACCAGTCACATTCACAGCCATAACCTAAACTCAATAAACTAATTGAAACACTAGAACATCATCTCAATACCAAACTAATCCAAATTTTACATCCTCAAACCAAGCTTATTTCTACCAATTAATCACACAAGACATATATAAATTATTTGCAGATACTCACTAAACTTCAATGATATTCATAAATTAAAACGATTAATTTTAAAATAAATCTCCTACCTCTGAGTGTCGAAATTAGAAGAAATTCGAGATGAGTCGTGGCGGCAATGGCTGAGCCAGCGTAAACAGCAACAGAAACAGGGGCCGAGCAAGGACAGTGGCTCCAATAGTGGCATTTTCCGGCGTCAATGGCAGTGTTCCCCGGCAACCAGCGGTGCGGCAGCAAAACCTCCATCTCCTCTGCGAGTTTCTCCTCCCTCTTCACGTTCTATTCATCTCATCAACAGTAGCAAATTCTAATCATTGGCAATGAGACAGCCTCGTTCTCCTCCTTCTCCGTCAGAGCATCCTTCACACGTCACTCCCCTGGTCCTCTCTCTCTCGGACGCGTCTTCTTCAGCAGCGGCGACGGCTTCACAGCATTCTTCTCCCTCTTTTGTTTGCGCATCCTTCCTCTTTCTCTGCTACAGCGTCGATGGCGATTGCGACGGCTAGGATTCGACAGTGACGGCGGTGGCGTCTTCGACGGCGAGCTCGACAGCGACCAGGCACGACAGAGCTGGCGGCGTCCTCTCCACCATCGCGTTTCCCTTAGTGGCAGCTCTCTCCTTCGCACGGTTCAGATTGATGGTGACATGATGGCGGCGACGCGTGTGATGGGCTCCACGGCGGTAAGGCACAACGCCAGCGCGCTCTTCTCCCTCTCCTTCCCTTCTTCTTCCTCACGGGGTTTAGCTTTCTCTCTTATCTCTGTGTTTCTCATTTCTCAGGAGGGGTGGAGTTCCAAGACTATCTCTAGTAGGGAACGCATCCCAGTTCCTATTTATGGCCAACCTGTCATAAAAAGTAACTTCATATCAGTTTTTGCATCATAAACAATAAATATGAACTGAAAATATCTCTCTCTTCTCCATTAGGAGGAACTAACTTTAGTCCATGTTGTGGTCTCACTTAATTAATTAATTAAAATAATTAAAATTAATGTAGCTATTTTTTTCAATAATATTATATTATTATTTAAATTTATAAATTAAAAAATAGGGCAATTTACCTAATTAAATAAATTCTGTGAATTGTTTACCTGAATACACAAAAGAGAAACCTCTTACGTACATGTGCAATTTCAATTTTATGTAAACCGTGGGAGCTAACCACGGTTTCTAGTTTGTATGTAAACCGTTGGAGGCTACAAGGTTTTATGGTTGGAAAAGGTTAGGCATAATCCGTGACTACCTACTGCGGATTATGAAGGAAAAAGCTAAGGCATAAACCGTGGTTGCTTCCCACGGTTTTTTAAGAGGAGGACTTGAATGAAAACTCCCATAAGTTCCCACGGTTTACATGCAAAGTATAAATTATATGATCAAATTTTTTAAAAACCAAAATTTTTTATTTTTTATTCTTAAATTATATGATCAAAATTTTTTATTTAAATTAAAAAAATAAAATAAAGTCCAGCAATATCAAGTAAAAAAAAATCAGTAAATTTATTATTTTTTAATTTTAAAACTGAAAAATAAAT
>NC_029774.3:118734805-118736278 GCF_000817695.3 Arachis duranensis | reverse complement strand
TATTAGAAAAAAATTATTTTTTTAGTTTAAAAATTAAAAAAATAATAAATTTACAGATCCGTTGTTTACTAGATATTGGCGGACTTTATTTTATTTTTTAAATTTAAATAAAAAAATTTGATCATATAATTTAAGAATAAAAAATAAAAAATTTTGGTTTTTAAAAAATTTGATCATATAATTTATACTTTGCATGTAAACCATGGGAACCTATGGGGATTTTCGTTCAAGTCCTCCTCTTCATAAACCGTGGAAAGCAACTACGGTTTATGCCTTAACTTTTTCTTTCATAATCTGTGGTAGGTAGCCACGAATTATACCCAACCTTTTCCAACCATAAAACCTTGTAGCCTCCAATGATTTACATACAAACTAGAAACCGTGGTTAGCTCCTATGGTTTACATAAAATTAAAATTGTACATGTACGTAAGAAGTTTTTCTTTTGTGTATTCAGGTAAACAATTTACAGAATTTATTTAATTAGGTAAATTGCTCTAAAAAAAATTTAATATTAAAAGATATTAATATGAAAAAAATCATATATAATAATAATACACAATATATAATTTAGGGTTACATTAATTTATAAAATTACTTAATACAAAGAAAAATATATAGTTAAATTTTATAATTGATAACAAACATTGTGAAATTGTCATATGTGTTCAATTAAATTCTCTTTTAACTGTCAATGCTGCTGCCTATTTAATTATTATAATTATTAATTAATTTAACTAATTTATAAAATTATTTAATATAAAAAATATAATTAAACTAATTTATAAAATTAATTAACATACATATAATATGTATGTAATATATATTTTAATTTATTTATATGTAACATATTTTTTAATTCATTTATATGTAATAGCAACCGTTATAATATATATGTATACAATACAATTATCATTTTATATATATGTTTTAACTTTTTTTATTGATATTTCACATGTCAAATTTTTGTTGGAAGTTGAGAGTTTCTCAGAATAGGAACTCTCCTCATCGATCCATGTGAAGGAACACATTTGAGTTTACACTTTAACAGGCAAAAGTGTCTTATATCAGAGGAGAAACTTAGGATAATTAATTACCATTGGAGTTGCTCTAAGGTTAGGATTCTCAATTTGAGAACTAGAATTTTTTATTTAATTTAAAAATTTAGCATTAGAGTTAAATTTTTATAAAACAATATAGAATAAAATAGATATTTTAATAAAACTATTGAATAGAATAATAACTTTAAAATTAAATATATTTTATTTATAATTATTTAAAAATATTATTCATTAATATATTATTGAATAAAAATAATTATTTTTAATTTAAATTATAAAATGAACATACTAATTATAACTTATAAAATACAGTTTAAATTTGAAGATATCAATTATATATGATATAATTTTTCATCATTTTTTATTACCAAAATTTTAATTTTAATTTGTATTAAAATAACTAATTATAATAAA
>NC_029774.3:118728383-118734454 GCF_000817695.3 Arachis duranensis | reverse complement strand
TATAACAATACTTTTTAAGTATTTTATAAATTTAGTATTTATAGAAAAAAGTGTTTAAGTTTGTATCATTATTTATAATTATTTTTATATGTATCTTTTAATTTGAATAATTATTTAAATAATATTAAAAAATTATTATAATAGTTATAAAACCATTCTTTAAAATAGTCAAAGAGAATGGTTTTATTTTATTGTTATAATATAATGAAAAATTGAACTTCAACAGCAACACTGTAAAAATTGTTGTCTAAGACGATCTAATAAAATGATTTTAAAGTGTAGAATTTTGGCAATAGTTTTTATGCGTTTTTTTTGTACAATTATTTAAACAACAATAAAATATCGTTGCTTAAAAACAAATCTTGGTAACGGTTATAAAACCGTTCTTTCAAATAGTCAAAGAGAACGGTTTTAGTTTGTTGCTATAAAATAATAAAAAAATTGAATTCATTGGTAACACTAAAAAAAATATTGTCTAAAACTATCTAAGAGAACGGTTTTAAGGCGTTGCAAAATTTGACATTGCTAAAATCCATATTTATTGTAGTGGCAACTTCATTGAAGTAGTTGCCATTAATTAATAGATGAGGTTATATTAGACTTTTTTTTTTATTTTAACAAGTATAAGCTAACTTTGAAAACTTTCTCTTAGGGTTTAAAACTCATTTGAAAAGTTTCAAAAGCTATTTATTTAGGCTTTTGACTTATGAAAAGTCACATTAATGTTATTGTTTGGTATAATTTTTTAAATATGCTTTTAACTTTTCGAAAAATTGTTTAAAAGCTTTTGAAAAAGTAAAAAAAAAATTGACTTTTCTCCTCCAAAACTATTTTACCACTCATATTTATTAAAACAACTTTAAAACAAGTACTCTTATGATAAAAAATCCAAAAGAGCTTAACTAAATTGTTCATCTGAATTGACCCTTAATTTGGTAAAATTTTTACCTTTTAAAATTAGCTTATAATAATAAAATTTTAAAAGTTAGCTTTTCAAAAGTTATAATATTTATATTTGGTAAATTAAATTAAAATAGCTTTTAATAAGTACAAGTAACAACAAGTGCGTTTGGTAAAATAACTTTTAAAATTTAAAAATACTATAATAGACATTAATGTAAGAGTTAAATTTAGATATTAACTAATGTATAAGGTTATATTAGACTTTTAATTTTGATAAGTACAAGCCAACTTTAAAAAACTCCTCATTAGATGCTTTAAAAAATATCTCTAACTTTTAAAAACTGCAAGTACAAGTATATAAATTTTTTTAGAAAAAAGTTTTATTTTTCTCTCCTGAGAGATGCTAAAATAACACTCCAATTCCTTTTATTTATAAAATGTACATTCCTCTTCCTTATAATTTTTAAAAAACTTTCTCTTTAATCCATTTTAATTTTTTTGTATTAACTAAGGTTAACCTTATTTATTTTTCAAGAAAAAATAAATTATTTTTTACAAAAATATTCTTTAGCAAAATTTTTTTTTCTCGTTAAATTTTGCTTACCAAAATACACTTTAATAAATTATTTTTTATTAATTAAATTGTATTTTACCAATTTTTTTAAACTTTAATAATTAAATTATTTTTTCTAAGATACCCTTCAATAATTTTTTAATTATTAAATTGTAATTTTATCAAAATTTTCGTTAACAATTATTTTTTATATTTTACTATTAATTTTTTAATATCAATATATATTATTTTAACATTAAATAAAAAAATCTTGGTAAGATTATTTTCTGATATCATTAATATATATTTATATCGAAAAATAATCTTATCAAAAAATTTTTATTTAATAATTTAATTATTAAATTTTTTAAAAAATATTTTGATGAAAATATAATTTAATCAATAAAAAACTAATTTATTAAAGAATATTTTGATAAGCAAAATATAATGACAAAAAATAAAATTTTTGTTAAAGGATATTTTTGTAAAAGATAATTTATTTTTCTTGAAAAATGGATAAAGTTAATATTAGTTAATACAAAAAATTAAAATGAATTAAAGAGGAGGTTTTTTAAAAATTATAAAAGAAAAATGTACATTACAAATAGAGAAGAGAGGAGTGTTATTTTAATATTTTTCAGAAGAGAAGAGTGAATTTTTTTATTTACTAAACATAAAATAAAGAGTTTCTACTTTTGAAAAATACAAACACTTTTTTAAGAAACTTTATCAAATTAAACCCTAAATATTTTCAAAAGGACACTAACTTTTAAAAATTATAAGTACAAACAAATAACTTTTTTAATTTAATAAATATAAAACAAAGTGCTTATATTTAAAAAAAATAAATATTTTTTAAAAAATTTTACCTAATGAAACTTACCTATGATATGTAGACAATAATAAGGTTTGGGTCTAGGCCCTCTCTCTGATTCAAAAAAATTAAACGGAGGTAGAGTTTGGAATTTGGAATTAGCAAATAGTTAACTATTGAATTAACAGTGTTAGAGATATAACTATTAATAACAATTAATATTATCTTTTTCTATCAATTTAAGTTTTTAGGATGAGTAATTTTATTACATAATATCAAAATTTAGGTATGACTAAAAAGTTGATAGGGTGTGTGTAAGGTGTACTTGATCAGTTTTTTTTCCGTTATTCTTCTCAATAATTAAAAAAAATATTTTATAATCAATCATATATAAATTAATATTTAATGATTATTTATATTATAATTTGTAAATAATTTTAATATTTTATTTATTTTTTAAATTATTATTATGATTTTTTTATATTTTAATGAGCTAATCATCAATAATTAATAATTCAAATTCTACAATAGATTATATTTTGACACCAAATATAATGTTGCGAAATATTCTCATACTAATTTTAATACATCTCGCTTTTCAATTATTTTTTAAAAAAGTATTATATAATCAATTATATATAAATTTAACATTTAATGATTAATTATATTAAAATTTGTTAATAATTTTAGTGTTTTATTTCATATTATTTTAGTAATTATCATAATTCTTTCTTATATTTTAGTGAATCAATTATTCTAATATTTTATTATTTTATATATTAAAAAAATTATCATAATTTTTTTAATATTTTTTGTGAATTATATATAATATTTTGTTTTACTATTTACGAATATAAATTTTAGAGTCAAATATGCTCATATAGCGCATTTTGGTGCTAATTTACAATATTAATGTTAGTTTAAAAAAATATTATATATTAAATAATTAGAGTTGCTAATATTTACTAATTAATTATAATGAAATTTGTCAATTATCATTATCATCATTATATTATTTTACAACAAATTTTATTTTGGCGTCAAAAATACTAATGTGGGGCGTTCTAGTACTAACATGCATATTTATCTTTCAAACTTTTCTAGGATTTAAAAAAATCGGTTACTAAATCGATTGCTAAATTTCAATTAGCGATCGATTTAGTGACCACCTAGTCTTGGTTGCTAAATTGGTCGCTAAAATAAAAATTAGTGACCGATTTAGTTACCGATGACAAAATCAATCTAGTCTGTCGCTATTTTTTTAACATAGCGACCAAATTAGCAACCAAAACCCAAAAAAAAAAGTTTTTAGGATATGTTGGTGGCTAAATCGGTCGCTATTTTTAATTTAGCGACCGATTCTGTGACCAATATAAAAACAAGCTAAATGGTAGTTGGTCGCTAAATTGGTTGCTAAGTGTTAAGATAGCGACTGATTTAGCAACCGACTATAAAATGCTGGTTTTAAAGCATTCGGTCGCTAAATTGATTGCTATTTAATAATTTAGTGATCGAATCAGCAACCGACTTAAAAATATGTTGATAAAATAGTTAGTCGCTGATTTGGTTGCTAAGATAGCGGTCACTGAATCGATTGCTAAGGGTTAATATAGTCACTGATTTTAGCGACCAACTATAAAATCTTAGCATTCGAGCAATTGGTCACTAAATCGGTAACTATTAACAACCGAATTTGCGACTAACTAAAAACTAAAAGTTACAAATTAATTAGGTGCTAAATTGGTCACGGTTTTAAATAATAGGAACAAACTATATTTTAAAATAAATTATAAACAAAATTCTATCACTTTTCAACCCTGATCCTAAGCTATCTCCTCACATAGCATCCCTTTCTCCACTTCCCTCACTCTCTGGTAGAGTGGGGAGAGAAGTCACTTTCGACGTCGAGTCTTGATCGACGCCGTTCTCCTCAGAGTCATTCTTAATAATAATATAAAATTAGTATTTAATGATAATTATACTAATCTTCAATCATTTTAATTATAAATAATTTTAAGTTTAATTATACTAATTGTCAACTATTCTAATATAATTGCTAATAGTAATTATACATGTATTGATTGAATATTTTTAAAATGAGTAAAGCATCATTTTTGTCTCCAATATTTGAGGTAAATTTTAAAGTTGTCCCTAACGTTTCAATCGTTGTATTTAAGTCCCTAACGTTTCAAAATTGGCTCAATGTTGTCATGCCGTTAGGGATCCGTTAACAGAATTAACGGCAGGACAAAATTGAGACGCTTTTGAAACGTTAGGGACTTAAATAGAACGAAAACGTTGGGGACAAAAACGATACATAGAAATAAATTTTAATTTTATCCTTCAATAATATCAGTTTTTTACTGCATATAATATTCAATTATTTTTTAATCACATCTAAGTAAATTACACTTAATCACACTATTTTCATTCTAAATAATTTTTTTAATATTTTTATATTAACTTATAACTTTAAGTGTAAAATTATAAAAAAAATAAATTTATTTAGAATGAAAATAATGTGATTAAGTGTAATTTACTTAAATGTGATTAAAAATAATTAAATATTATGTACAGTAAAAAATTGATATTATTGAAGGATAAAATTAAAATTTATTTCTATGTATCGTTTTTGTCCCCAACATTTTCATCCTATTTAAGTCCCTAACGTTTCAAAATCGTCTCAATTTCTGCCGTCGGCAGGACAACATTGAGTCAATTTTAAAACGTTCGGGATTTAAATAGGACGATTGAAACGTTATGGACAACTTTAGAACTTATCCCAAACGTTTGGGACAAAAATAATACTTTACTCTTTTATAATTAATTTAGTATGAGTAAAGATTATATATAGTATTTTTTTATGGTTTATAACTTCATATGTCTAAGTTTTAGAGTCAAAATATTTTGTTTAATTTTCTAATATATTATTTTTCTTTGACTATCTTATGGATAAAAATATATTATGTATTTTTTATTGAAGTTAATTCTTTTAAGACATAAATTATAATTTTTTATGAATTTTTATTGATGTAGCTATTTTTTTATTCTTTTGATAATTTGATGATTATTTTTACTAAAATTTATTTTCTTTATCTAACTTTATAGCGCAATTATCCTTCGTCACAAATACCACATCGAATTGTATTCACTGATCTGAATTTTAATTACATTTATGTAATAGTTTAATAAAGGAACAATAAATTCTATTTTACTGAAAGATAGTTAGATCTATTCAAATATTATGATCACCCTAATAAAATATGACTATGTGAGTAAAGTTAATTTTGTTAGAAAGAGTTCGATTTTATATTGAACCAAAGTATTTTTTTTTCTTTCTTAATTATTTAATATAATGATAATGTATTTTTTTATCAAAATTAATCATTTTTAAGGTATAAATCACAATTTTGTCAATCTTTTATAGATTCAACCTTACTTTCATTCTTTCAATTATATAATGAATTTTCTTAATAGTTTTTTGTCCTATGCAGTCGAGATTATCTTTTACACAATTATTTATAATACATTATATTGATCATGTTCTATTTCAAATTGTTTTCGTCGATTTAGATGCTAATTATATTTGAATCTGATAAATTCCATTTATATAAGTTGGATATGTAATATTTTATTTTCTTTTACCATTTATGAGTTTTTTTAATCAAATTTAAATATATCTAAGTAATTAAATTAAAAAATACTGCTAATATGATAATATGTCATATAATTTTAATATATTTTCAAACTATCAACACATAAAAAAATCTTTTAAACTAATAATAATAATATTTTTATCAA
>NC_029774.3:118722621-118727596 GCF_000817695.3 Arachis duranensis | reverse complement strand
TGCTTACACATGGGTATTTTAAGAGCGTATAACTATTAAAAAATATTTTAAATAATATTAAATAGTTTAAAGTTTATTTTATACAAAATTATAAATAGAATAATTTTTTATAATGATTATGACTAAAAAATATAGAATAAAATAATTATTAAATATATTGTATATTAATTAAATTATTACCAGTAATGAAATAATCAGTGTAAATAGATACATAATTAATATATAATTATATGATAAATAATATTATAATTTAATACTAATTAAACTGATCATTAGATTTATTATTATTGTAATGAATATATTATATATGGAAAAGAATCAAATATCGTTTGTATTTTTATAAATTATATGACACTTTTAACCTATTAATATATAACAATTAAATCCCTTAAAATAATAATTAGAATTTAATCAATTCGTATGTACATGTGCGATGCTAAATATAATTAGAACTTAATAATTGAAATTATAATCTCTTAATAAAAAAAATTTTCATTTGAATTTTAAGAGTAAAAAATAATTTAAATAATTGTAAACGTAAATGAATATAATATATAAAATTATTATATAATGAAATATAAAGAATATGTATATTAATATATTAGTATACGAACGGTAAGATCAATATATTATTAAAGTTATGATGTGTGCATCAATATTTTAAATTAATTATTGATGGCTAATTAATAAATTAAAACAATAAATTCTGATATCTATCTATATGAGGATAAATTCGATCAACTTGAGTCAAATCAATTATGTTAAAAGAGAATGATTCTAAAATAAAAATATTTAAATTGCTTTGAACAAAAATTAAATTAGATATTTTGTCAACTTTTTATTTCTCAATAAATTTTTAAAACAAACTGATTTTTTTAAAAGAAATTAATTTATCATGTAATATTTTTTTATTAAAAATTACCAAAAAATCAATTTTTTGACAAAAACAATTTTTTAAAAAATAAAAATTTATTCAAGATCAAAGTATCTAAAAAATAAAATTTTTAAAATTTTTTACTAATAATAATTTTAACTTGTGCTTTTAGACATATATTAGTTAAATTTTATTTATAAATATAAAAAAACTTTACATAAGTAACTATTTTGATGAAACACTCATTATTACCGTCATATGCTATATTTATATAAAAACTTCTTTTTATTCTTAGGTTTTGTATATCTATAACTTTTTTTTATCGCTTTTTAAAGACAAGATGAAAAAAAATCGTAAATTGATATAAATAGGTAATGCTAGAAAAGTAAAAAAATTCAATTTTATTTTATTTAATAATTTAATAATAATTCTAGTAATAATTAATAAATATTATATAAGATATTTTTGGTTGTATTTTATTTTTTTTGTTACCAAATATTTTGATATTAGATATTACTTTATGTTATATTATATTGTATATTGTAATACATGATTTTGGTCAAGTTATAGAGACTGAGAATACAATGGTTTAGATAGACCTTTAGTTACAATACCGGCCAAGCGGCCACCTATAAATTCATGATGAAATGAAATTCCCAATGCAGAGGCAACAATGGCGCCATTTTTTATTCTACTTTCAACTCTTGTCACCTTTCTTATTCTTCAACCGGCTTCTTCATTAGACGCTAAACCATCATCATCTCCCCTTCAAAATTTCCTCCAATGCCTTTCAAACCATTCAAATTCTGCACTCAACAATATCTACACTCCAAACAACAATGCATTCTTAACCATCTTGAATACTCAAACACACAACCACAGATTCACTGCAGCAACTGCACCAAAACCTCTCGCCATTTTAGTAGCACGTGACGAGTCTCACGTCCAAGGCACAATCCTATGCGCCAAGCTTCATGGCATTCAGATCAGAATCCGAAGCGGTGGCCACGACACCGAAGGCCTTTCCTATGTCTCCGACGTGCCCTTTCTCATTCTTGACATGTTCGCGTTTGATTCAGTTCTTGTGGACATTGGAACCCAAACTGCATGGGTTCAATCCGGTGCAACCCTTGGTGCAGTTTACTATAACATTGCCAAACACAGCAATCTTCATGGTTTCCCTGCCGGTGTGTGCCCCACCGTCGGAGCCGGTGGACATTTCAGTGGCGGCGGCTACGGAAACTTGATGCGAAAACATGGCCTATCTGTCGATAACATCATCGATGCAAAGCTTGTTGATGTCAATGGTAGAATCCTTGACAGAAAATCAATGGGGGAGGATCTGTTTTGGGCTATAAGAGGAGGCGGCGGCGGCAGTTTCGGCGTTATCCTCTCTTGGCAGATCAGGTTGGTTCCTGTGACTCCGAAAGTCACTGTCTTCAGAGTGAAAAGGGATATACAAAACGGTGCAACGGATGTTGTTTACAAATGGCAAGTGATTTCATCAAAGCTTCATGAAGATCTATTCGTAAGAGCAATGTTTGAGGTTGTGAACAGAACAAATTCAAAGACTGTTGAGGTTACATTCGTTGGCATGTTCTTGGGACAAACTGAACCACTAATCCGTTTGTTGAATCAGAGTTTCCCTGAATTGGGTTTGGTCCATAGTGATTGCAATGAAATGCCATGGATCAATTCAACTCTTTATTGGTTTAATTCTCCAATTGGAACCCCAATTGAAGCTTTGGTGAATGCTCCAAGAGGGCCTACACCAGGCTACTTCAAAACAATGTCTGATTATGTGAAGCAGCCAATCCCAAAGGAATCCTTGGAATCTATATGGAATCTCATGATAAAAGTTGAGCATGTGAAGATGGAATGGAATCCCTATGGTGGAAAAATGTACGAGATTCCACCAACACAAACACCATTTCCTCACAGATCAGGGAACTTGTTCTTGATTGAGTACTTGACATCTTGGGGTGAAGATGGGATTGACGCAACTAATGTTTACTTGAACATTTCAAGATCTTTCTATGAATATATGACACCATATGTTTCGCATTCTCCAAGGGAGGCATTTCTTAATTATAGGGATCTTAATATTGGTGCCAATAATCCCAGTAATGTAACAAGAATGGACATTGCTCAAATTTATGGAAGAAAATATTTTCGAGATAATTTGGAAAGATTAGTCTACGTTAAATCCAAGGTTGATCCTGAGAACTTCTTCAGACATGAACAGAGTATACCACCGCTGCTCCATTGATCAACAGGGCCTGCCTCAAGTCATTTGCTTTTCTAGTCATGGATATAATAAATTTTTTCCATCATGATCTTTCTTGAAAAAGTAGAAATATATTAAAAGTGATCATAATTAAATTTATATTTATAATTGTGATATGAATAGAATTATAAAATTACAATGGTTGCCGATTTTTTTTTTTATAAAAATTTCGATTATTATGATGGGAAGATTTTGATTATTCTGTTGATCAATTATTTCGATATAACATATACAAAACACAAAAAATATACATAAATATATAGTGCTCATCTATTATATCTATTAGTATTCTATTATATATTACTAATTTTACAACCAAAATTTGTCACATGTCATTCTCCATGTCATGAAATTATTCATCCTAAAAGTTTAAACTAATAGAAAAAGGTAACACTAATGGTTATATCTCTAATACTGAATCGACATCTCTAAACCCCTATTGTACACATTGTACAAATATTCTATTGGCTCCCTATACTTCATCTTATAAATTTGACAATCAAAATATACATGACATTCTCTAATTGCATTCAAATTAAATTAAATTAAAATTAAAATATTAAAATTAAAATATAGCTATATTATATTTATATATTACTAACTAATTTAATAACTAAAATGTGTCACATGACACTCTCTTAGAAAATATTTTCCTAAAAAATTAGCAAACATTCTTCTTATATTCTCTTATCTACCTCCCTATTTTTTTTTATTTCTCTCTCTCCTTCTCACTCTATATATATAATTTATAATTCATATTTTATATTAATAATTTGATAAATTAAAATGTGTCACCAGATAATTTTTTATTATAATTAAAATAATTTTTTTTCTTAACATCCAAAAATAATAAACTCCCTCCCTCATTCTTCTTCTTTATCTTTCTCTCTCTTTTTTCTTATTCTCTATTTTTTTCTACCTTCTGTTCTATAAAAAAATAAAATTAACAATATAATATAATTTAAATAAAAATATTATTATATGCATATTATTTTATTTAATTTTAAATTTTTACTGTTTATCTTTTTAATCTATATTTTTACTTTTTTTTCAAATATTTATTATATATAATTTAGAAAAAATACTAATGTTGTGATTAAAAGTTAGAATCAAGATTCAATTATTTTAAAATAGAAATAAATTTGAGTTAATTTTATAACTATTAATATAATTTTTTTATGCTAATATCTAATTATATTTTTATATATATAGAAAAAATATTATTTTTAAGTAGCAAGTATAAAAATTAATTATTTCTTTTTGTGCAACAAACTTAAAGCCTAATCAAAAGTATACAAGTTTATTTTTATTTACAGAGACCCTGATCTTCTTAGTCGACGGAGACTTTTATTCCTTACGACCATTTTGTAAGTGTAGTTTAATGCTATAAATTTTATATCATAATCTATAATATCAAGATCGATGTAAATTTAAAAGATTTATATTCCCGTAATAGTATTACGGTTAAAAATACTAGTTATATAAGATTTTGAAAGTTTTTTTTCAATCCATTTAAGGCATTTAATATTTTAGACAAGAAAAATATTATGTAGTGTTTGTTTGGAATTTTGGATTGTCAAAAGACGCTAATTAATGATACTTTCTGAAATTCACAAAAAGATTTGTATAATAATTACTTACTAAAAACTCGTCCCAAAAAAGCAATTAAAAACTGTATATCTAGTATTTATATTATTTTTTAGAAAAAAAAACTAAATTTATCTTATTTAATATTTATTATTTTTAATAATAATAATTAATAAATATTAAATAAATAAATTTTAATTATTTTTAATAATAATAATTAATAAATA
>NC_029774.3:118708014-118722202 GCF_000817695.3 Arachis duranensis | reverse complement strand
AAAAAAAAGTATTATATATACTTTTATATATTAACAATTATAACAAGAAATCGAATGGCTTTTTATTATTATTTTTTGTATTAAAGATATATTTTTTATTGTAAACTATATAGACCGATAAACAATGACTTATATATATTGATTTAGATAGATGAGGACGAAATGCAAGAAAATTGTTTAAAGTAACTATTGATATAGACTTAAGAAGAAGAAAAGAAACATATGGAGTATTGTTTCTTGTTTACTTTAATTTGAAGGTGGAAATTTAGATACAGTTAATTTTTAATAATATGCCGTCAATTTTATATAAAGTTAATAATTAAAAATTATTAGATAAAAATTTAGTCAAATTAATTAAATTATTTAACAATTTTTAATTATTAACTTTACATAAAATTAACTATACTTAAATTTTTATCTAATTTAAAACACAAATTTAATGTATATATAAAACCACGCGAAGACCAAATTTAATGGAATTGAGAGAAACTTTGATGACATAAAAGACAATTATTTAAATTTTAAGATATTCATTCGTTACCTATTACTATTTTTTTTAAAATGAAGTTTTGTTATCATATGCACTAAAAATATATGTTAAATTAAAATTTGTTATTAAAAATATAAATTAAATTATAAATACATTTATTTTATATTTATTTAAAATATTTCATTAATAATAATTTTAATATGTGCCTTTTAGTACACATATTAATTATACTCATATTATATTGGTTCATTTTACACAAACAAATTTATTTGAGGATCAAAATTACACCGATAAATTTATATAAATCAAAACAATTAAATTTGATTTATATATTTTTAATGTGGATTTGATTTACACTATAATAGAAGCACACGGTAAATTGAACCAACTTGATTTGATTTATTATATATGTTATCAATATTAAATCGAATCTAGTTGATTCAATTTACTATTCCTACAACATATATATGTAAATCGAATCTAATTGATTTGATTTATTATTTATACAGACATTTTTTATTTTTAAATTATATATATATTTTAAAGTTAACATTGAAAAAATGTCGATTAGGATTATTTCCTATATGGTTTCAAATAAAATATAAAAAAATAAAACGAATAAGAATAAAAACTCAATTTTTGTGTTTTAGTTTAAATTCTAAAAGATTTATATTCTTATAAACTTAGGAATTTAAAACGAAATAATAACAGATTTTTAAAAATTATTCTTTGACTCATTAGTATCTAAAGAATCATTATCGGAACTTTTGATATTAAAAAATTAATATAAATTAAAATTTAGCCTTCTAAGATGACATAAGAGTTAAAATTNTAAATTTAGAGGTGAAGTCTCTTATAAAGAAAGGGGACAATAACCCTTCCTAAATCTCAATTTTTTCTTATTAATTAGATAAAAAATTTAATTTAGTCTCCTAAAATATTTAATTTAGTCTTTTCGATCTATATTATAAAATTAATTTTTGTTCTTCTTTAAAGTTTATTTTAGTTTAGCCCTGATTAAATTATTATTTAATTTATGAAATTTATTACTTTAATGGCATTTCTAACTCAAATTTAAATTCTTTAGAGCATAAATTTAATAGTTGTTTATTATCTTTTTTGTACAAAAGATAGATTTTTTATTATAAATTTTATAGTCCGATAACAATGATTTGTATATTGACTTAGATAGATGAGGACAAAATGCAAAAAAATAGTTTAAAGTAAGAATAAATAACCATTTTTAATCACGAAAGATATAAACGCCAATAAATCTACCCATAAAAAAATAAAACTAATGCTGTAACTACAAAGATAGACTCTAGTAAATAAAATTAACCAAAACTTAAAAAACTATTCAGAATTCCAAATTTATTCCTTTTTTACCAAATTCAATCCAATTTATTATTGTCCAACTTCATGTGTAAGTTTTGAATCTGGCGAACCTGTCTTTGAAGGATTCCATTTAGAGCAACAATTATAATTCAAAGAGGCCTGATGAAAAGAGGAGTTTCGACATCAAAGTTGGCGGTGAAATCAACTCATCACCATCACCTTTACCATCACTGCTTCTCAACAAGTCAAAAGCACATCTCTCTGACTTTCAACGATGGCTAGAAGCAGATCAACAACAACACCATCAATGGATCTCTCTTCACCTGCCAGAGTCAATAGCAGCAGACCAGAACCGACAGAGAAGCCGATGGCGACGGAGCTAACCCGGAGTGGCACCACGACGTGATCTTTGACCTCACGTGAATCACACCCTCTCTTCTAGAAGGTTCCGAGGGCCTCTTCTTCCGCTTCGATTTCTGTCATGACGGTACTCTCCTCGGCAACAAGCTCATTGGCGAATGTCGCATCCCCATGGCTAATCTTGTCCACGACATGGTCAAATCTAATGCAATGCGCTTTGTTAGTTACTAGGTTCGGTCCAGCAAAGGAAAACCTAACGGGATCTTCAATTTTTCGTATCGATTGAAAGGGATTAGGGATAGGTGCAATAGACATGAATCATCGCAAATTTTAGAAGGAAAAATTTCTGGTGGGTGAGTTGATGTAAGATGATGAAGGTGGATTTATCAAGTTGAAGTTGAGTGCGGTGGTAGAGGTGATGGAAGAGAAAGAGGGAGAGAAAGAGGAAGAGAGGTTGTGAAAATGAATTTGATAAAGAAGAGGTAATTTTGAAATTTTGAATAGTTTTTTAAGTTTTAGTCAGTTTTATCTATTGCAATCTATCTTTTGTAATTACAGTGTTAATTTTGTTTTTTTATGAATAAATTTATAAGTATTTATATTTTTTATGGTTAGAAATAGTTATTTATTTTTTAAAGTAACTATTAAAATAGCTTAAGAAAAAGAAACATATGAAGTATCTGTATTTCTTATTTCCTTTGAAACACGAATTTAATGTATATATAAAACCACACAATACCAAATTTAATGGAATTGAAAGAAACTTTGACGACGTAGAGAACGATTATGAACAGTTGTGGACAAACCTACAACGCGATAAACGAAAATGTTTGATAAAAAAAATTAATCAAAAATAATAAAAATTTATTTACTATTTTTTTGTTTTTCTAATATTACCAAATTTTTATAAGTATAATATGATTATTTCTCTTACCTCCATTATTTTCTTTTTATTTCACCGGACATAATGGTTAAAATTCCAAGACCAGTTTATAGCTAATATAAGTGGTGAAAAAGAAAGAATATAATGATGCTATACTTTACAAGGGTTGGCACATGTAATTTGCTAGTATTATAAATTGTTATTCAACTAGTTCTGATTGATCCAGACAAATAAACTTTGTTTCATGTTCATTTATGGAGTAAATAACAAATTTTTGTTTTGAAATAATATAAATTATGTTATATAAATATTTAATTATATATTATCATATTAAAAAATTAATTTTTAAATTTACTATTTGAAATGTCATTGAATAGATAAATTTAGTTGAATAACTTATAAAACTTTACATATTTAAAATATTAAAATTAAACTTTTTTATCTGTTGGATCCAAGACCAACTGATTTTTGTAACAAATTTAATTTTCAAGCTATCCATTCATTTTTTTTTTTTACAGAAGCTATCCATTCGTTATGTATTCCTGAGTCAAAAGACACAATGCATGAAAGGACAATTTTTAAATGTGACAAGACTTTTTCCATGACTAATTGACCACCAAAGAATCTAAACAATTAACAACAACAACACTAATCAATCATTAAAACTATTTACTAATATATTTTATGTTAATAAAAATTTTAATATACCCTTAACATTTTTAAATTTATTTTCTCTGTTATATATACTGAATGCAACACTAACAATGCAGCAAGTAACAAACACTACTTTCATTTCATAACAACAATGGTGGCATCATCATCATCGTTGTCGTTTCTTCTCCTTTCAACTCTGCTAGCACCCACCATTGTTCTTCTTCTTCAATCTTCCGTTTTACATGCAAACCCAGATGCTTACTTTCACACTTGTCTCTCAAACAAGAGATGGAAAAACCCATCAGCTCCTGTAAGCGTGACCGGAGCGCTATACACCAGAGACAACTCATCCTTTTCCGACATCCTCAGCCTCCACACCCGCAACAAGAGGTTCAACAGACCATACACGCCCAAACCCATCGCCATCATAACCCCTTTTCACGAATCGCACATTCAGGCGGCGGTTGTATGCTCCAAAGCCAGCAACTTTCAACTCAGAATCCGAAGCGGCGGCCATGACTACGAAGGCTACTCCTACGTATCAGATATTCCCTTCGTTCTTCTCGACATGTACACTTTTAAATCCATTCACGTCAACATTCAAAATGCCACCGCTTTGGTTGAGGCCGGCGCATCACTTGGCCAGCTTTATTACAAAGTCGCGCAGAACAGCCACGTTCACGGCGTTCCTGGCGGAATCTGTCCGTCCGTCGGCACCGGCGGCCACTTCGGCGGCGGTGGCTATGGCAACCTCATGAGAAAATACGGCCTCGCCGTAGACAATATAATTGATGCAAAAATCGTGGATGTAAATGGTCATATCCTTGACAGAAAATCAATGGGGGAGGATCTGTTCTGGGCCATAAGAGGAGGTGGAGGTGCCAGTTTCGGTGTGATTCTCTCGTGGACAATGAAGCTGGTGGAAGTACCTCCAGTGGTGACGGTGTTCAGGTTGAACAGGACCTTGGAACAAGGCGGCTCGGACCTTGTTTACAAGTGGCAACATGTTGCACCGAATCTCCACAGGGATATTTTCATCAGACTCCAGATCGAGGTGCGTCAAAAGACGGTTCGAGTTTCCTTCGTCTGCGAGTTCTTGGGACGAGTCGATAGACTTCTGAGTTTGATGGAAAAAAGTTTTCCAGAACTGGGATTAACCAAAAGTGATTGCTTTGAGTTGCCTTGGGTCAACAGCACTCTTTTCTTTGCAGAATACCCAATCGGAACAGTAGCAGAAGCGTTGCTATACGAATCATCAAGACCTGCTGAGTCCTATTTTAAGGGCAAATCAGATTATGTGCAGAAAGTTATTTCAAAAGAGGGTTTGCAATCTGTATGGAAAAAGTTCATCGAGAGTGAGGTAATGATCATGGAATGGAACCCCTATGGTGGAAGAATGTGGGACATTCCAGCTTCGGCTACTCCGTTTCCTCATAGAACAGGGAACTTGTTCCAGATTCAGTACATGATAACTTGGTATCAAGATGGAGAAGATGCCATTAATCATAACTTGAATATTTTAAGGTCCATGTATAAGATTATGACTCCTTTTGTTTCGAAATCGCCAAGACAGGCTTACCTTAACTACAGGGACAGAGATATTGGAGCCAATCCAAGCAATGGAACAACCAACGTTGACGCCGCTCGAATTTATGGAGCCAAGTTTTTCAAAGAGAATTTTGATAAACTGGTGCAGGTCAAAACCAAAGTTGACCCTGAGAACTTCTTTAGATATGAACAGAGTATACCACCTCACAAATATTAACTGAATTTGAATTGATATTTTACTTGGATTAATATGTATTAGGGGAAATTCAGGTGTTCATAGTCGTTAAATAAAATTTGATTAAATTTGTTATCAAACAACTATAAATTATTAATTTTATATGAAGTTGAGTTTCCACCTGTATTCATAATAAATTTAAACAATAGTATATATATCAAAAAAATCATTCAAAGAATAAAGTTTTTACAAATAATTAAAGTCTCTTCATTTTAATCCTTTATCCACAAAAATCATTAATTCGGTGAGTTGGATCATCAAAATGTGGAGTCACTTAAATTTTATACTGTATTTTTGTTAGGGAAATTTTGTATTTTCTTTTTATGGTTATACACACACCCATATATACTATACAAAATTCCAAACATTACAAGAAATTCGATACAAAACAGTAATTTTTTTACAACGGTTAACTAAAACCGTTACAAAAAGAAATTCAGCAGCAATTATTACAACGATTTTGGATATTACAATAATGTTGATATTTTGCGGCGGTCTGATCCCACTACAAAATAAAAAATATTGTGGCGGTAAGTGCAACGAAAGAGCGCGCTGCCATATTTGTTTCCGGCGCCAATTTTATTATCCCAATTATCGCAAATGAGCTATTTAAATTAATAGATCTTCATAAATATATTTATTTCACATCATCGATCGATAAAAATTGTTAATAAAATGACAAATAAACAAAAATTAATTAATTTATAATATTTAAAAGACTAATTTAATTCATAAAATTTAAAATATCAAAATTTTATAAAGACTCATTTTTTCATTCTCTANATAATATAATTGATTATATTATTTTTAGAATTGATTATATAATTGATTATAATTCTTAGAACAACGTATCTATAATGAAATAATTTTGGATTATTATTTTTTATAATTACAATTGAACTAATTTATAATTGAAATTTGTGTAGATGAAATGAAATTAGTTTAAGTTTAGACAGAATATATACGGTCTTCATGGAAAATTAATAAAATTTTGTTATTTGTATAATTATTTTGATGAAATAATTACACATAATATAAAATTAAAATTGAATTAAAACTAAGCAGTGACACATCTTACATTTAGTTTTAAATTAATATTTTAAATTAATATTTATAACATATGATCCTATAAATATTAATGTGGTATTTTATTGGACCTAAAATAAAATTGAATTGTAAGTTAATATTGGAGTTGCTTTTAGTATAATAAAATTTTTTATTTTTTATTATTATAATTTTAAATTTTAGAATTTGACTAATATGTGCCACAAGACCACACGTTAACGTTACAAATTAAAAAAAAATTATGATTGCTTTTATGTTTTATGATATCTATATTTTAATTTAATTTCATACAATAACAAAAATATAATAAATTTACATAAATATCTAATTATATATTATCATATTATAAAAAATTAATTTTTGAATTGACCATTTAAAATATCTTTTGAATAGATAAATTTAATTGAATAGATAATATTATATGACCAAGTTATTTTGGTAACTAATTTTAATTAAATTGATCCAGTTGTTTAAGTATTAATAACAAAATATTTTAATTAAAAAAATAAAAAAAATAAGAGACATAAGATAATGAAAATCTTATTTAGATTTGGTTAAAAAAATAAAAATTTATATGTAATTATTTTTTATATAAAATTATTAATTGAGATAGTTAGATAACAATTTAATCAAATATATTAAATTATTTAATAATTTTTAATTAATAATTTTATATTAAAAAAATTGCATATTAGTTTTTATCTAAAAAAATAACTTATTTAGTATTCACCTAACATATTTTTTAAAAATTAAAATTAGAAAAAATTTAGGGCCAATAACTTTTTTAAAGACCAACGGAATTTTGTATTAAGTTTAATTTTGTAGCTACCCATTTGTTGCGTATTCCTATTGTGCGAGTCAAAGACATAATGCATTCAAGGAAAATTCTTAAATGTGACTAGATTTTTCCGATGACTAATTGACCCGCAAAGAATCTAAGAATTGAATGCAATAACACTTACATTATAAATGCCGAATGCAACGCTAACAACATAGCAAGTAACAAACACCAATGGCGACATCATCATCACTACCGTCGCCATTTTCTCTCCTTTCAACTCTGCTAGCACTCACCATTCTTCTTCTTCAGTCTCCTGTTTCACATGCAAATCCAGATGCTTACTTTCACGCTTGTCTCTCAAACAACAGATGGAAAAACCCATCAGCTCCTGTTAGCGTCACCGGAGCACTTTACACTAGGCACAATTCATCCTTCTCTTACATCCTCAACCTCCACATTCGTAACAAGAGGTTCAATAGACCAAACACACCCGAACCCATTGCCATCATAACCCCTTTCCATGAATCTCACGTTCAGGCAGCCATTATATGCTCCAAAGCCAGCAAATTTCAGCTCAGAATCCGAAGCGGCGGCCATGACTATGAAGGCTTCTCCTTTATATCAGATGTTCCCTTCGTTCTTCTCGACATGTACACTCTTAAATCTATTCACGTCAACATCCAAAACGGCACCGCTTTGATTGAGGCTGGTGCAACACTTGGCCAACTTTATTATAAAGTCGCACGGAACAGCAATGTTCATGCCATCGCTGCCGGAGTCTGTCCTTCTGTAGGCACCGGCGGTCACTTCAGCGGCGGTGGCTACGGCAACCTCATGAGAAAATATGGTCTCTCCGTGGACAACATCATCGACGCAAAAATCGTGGATGTAAATGGTAATATCCTTGACAGAAAATCAATGGGGGAGGATCTGTTCTGGGCCATTAGAGGAGGTGGAGGTGCCAGTTTCGGTGTGATTCTCTCATGGACGATGAAGCTGGTGGAGGTTCCTCCATTGGTGACGGTGTTCAAGGTGAATAGGACCTTGGAGCAAGGCGTCACGGACCTTGTTTACAAGTGGCAACATGTTGCACCAAAGATCGACAGGGATCTTTTCATCAGACTCCAGCACGAGGTGCATCACAAGAGGGTTCAAGTTACCTTCATCGCCGAGTTCTTGGGACGAACCGATAGACTCTTGAGTTTGATGAAAAAGAATTTTCCTGAACTGGGATTAACCGAAAGTGATTGCGTTGAAATGCCTTGGGTGAACAGCACTCTTTTCTATTCAGAATACCCAATCGGAACCCCAGCAGAAGCGTTGCTATTCGAAGCAAAAGACCCTGCTTGGTCTTATTCCAAGAGCAAGTCAGATTATGTGAAGAACGTTATTTCGAAAAAGGGGTTGCAATCCATATGGAACAAGCTCATCGAGAGTGAGATAATTATTATGCAATGGAGCCCCTATGGTGGAAGAATGTGGGAGATTCCAACTTCCGCTACTCCGTTTCCTCATAGAGCAGGAAACTTGTTCAAGATTTCGTACTACATAACTTGGTTACAAGATGAGGAACGTGTCGCTAATCATAACTTGAATTTGTTAAGGTCCATATATAAGTTTATGACTCCTTTTGTTTCCAAATCGCCAAGGGAAGCTTTCTTTAACTACAGGGATAGAGATATTGGAGCCTGTCCAAGCAATGGAACAACCAACGTCGATGCCGCTCGAATTTACGGAGCCAAGTTTTTTAGAGAGAATTTTGATAGACTGGTGCAGGTCAAAACCAGAGTTGACCCGGAGAACTTCTTTAGATATGAACAGAGTATACCACCTCATAAAGGTTAATTGGAATTAGATTAATATTTTACTTCGATTGATATGTATACATAATAAATTTAGAGAATGATGTATATGTATCAAGAAAATAATTTAAAGAATACAATTTTTACAAATAATTTAAGTCTCTTCATTTTAATCTTTTTTTTCTTCGGAAGAATAAACTTTTATTTAAAGAAATTTTCAAAGAATATTTATATATTTTTGAAAGTATTTTTTGGTTTATTTTATTTAATTTTTTTAAATACATTAATTAATTAATTAATTTGATTTAATTAAAATAAATATCAAATTATTTAATATTTTATTTGTTCACATTAACTATAATTAATTAATTATATTAATGATTTGATTTGACTAAAATAAATAATTTTATTTTATTTTAATTTATATTAATTTTTTGTCTTATATATTTTGAGTCATAATTAATTATTTTAGTTAATCAATTATATTAATTGTTTGATTTGATTGAAAATAAATAAATTAATTTTATTTTAATTTGTATTTATTTTTTTTATTTTTTTTGATTAATAATTTTTAAAAGTGGTTTAATTGTTACCTAATATATTCATTAGATATTTTTTATTTATTTAAGTTACTGTATTTAGCCGAACAATTATAGTTAATTAGTTATATACACATTATCAATTAATCAATTAATTATATTATCGTGAATATTTCTTTAATTTATTAAAAATTTCATTTCCCTTTTTTTTATTTTACCTAAGATATTTTCGTCTTTAATTTTTTTTTTCGTGGATATTTTCGTTCTCAAGTAACGGAAAATACATTAAAGTCCCTGACCCCTGAAAAACGTGGACATTTATGTCCTTCCGTTGAATGCAGCCGTTTGCACTGGACGGAAAAGGCTGAGCTGGCAGAGGTGGCGATGAGGTGGCACATAACGGAGGCCAGGTGGCATGGAGCTTTTTGTAACAAGACATATAAGTCCCTGGAGACGAAAACGACGCCGTTTCGTCTCCTCCTCTCCAAACGCAGTTGAATCCCCATATACAATACCTAGAAGACCCACACTTGAGTGAGAAAATTACAAAAAACCCTAAGCCAAAGACGATCAAACTCCTTCGTCTCTGTTTCTCCCTCCAAAAAATACAATACGTAGAAGAGCAAAAGGCCAGGGGTTGACGTTGGTGGCAGAAGCTGAGGAGAAGCTTGGTCTGAGGTCGTGGCTGGTGTCTTCGGCACAAGGTAAGATTGCGATGCTTAGCTAGGAAGGCAATGTCTTTGCCTATTTACAGTGTAATAAAGAATGTGAAAAAGTGGTGTATTGTATCCTGTGGAGGATTAGGGGGAGGGAATGTGTTCGGGCAATGTAGTTTCATTCATATGTTGTGTTGTTTCCTATTTTTAATCCTAGTTATGCACTGGTTAATTTCAGATGGTTGATGTGTTTGTGGTTCCGGTCTTTCATCATGGAGGGAACTTCGTAAAAGGAGTTGGTGGAAAAATGGTTTATCAGAATGGAAAGGAGGAGAGGTTCCCGAGATGGACCTAGACTTTGTTAATTTCGGAGACTTGGTGACACTATTTAAGGGTTTGGGCTACCAGTCATACAAGGCAGTATACTGATATGATCCATCAAACATTGACTTTGAATTCGGGATAAACATATTGACTGGGGATGCAGGGATCAACTCAATGCGAGAGAATCTAATGAATCACCCAAGACGAGGTGAGTTCCATATATACTTTGACCATCTTGTCGACGAGCCGGAGGTTGTTGAGGAAGCTGCCCAGGACAGAGATACTGCAGGGGAAGTGGATGAAACTGCAGAGGAATTGAATTCTTCCTCTTCATCTGATGACGGGTACAAGAGCACGGAGGATGTCTTGTACAAACCTCCACCGGCTGGAATTGAGACTGATAGTAGTGAGAGTGACAGCAATGGTGGGGTAACTGCTGGGAAGAGAAAAAGAGGTGTCAAGAGTAAGAAGAAGGTCCTTACGCCGAAGAAGAAGGTAGTTACACCGAAGAAGAAGGTTGTTACTCCAAGGAAGAAGGTAGTTACACCGAAGAAGCAAGGGAAGAAGAAAAGACAATTTGGCACAAGGGTTAATGAAAGAGGGGAAGACAGTGGGAATGGGACTGATGCACGTGATGAAGCAGGGGATCAAGGACCTGATGTCCAGCCGGATTATGTAGTCGGGGTGGGTTTTATGTTAGTGAGCTCCCCACGGAGGTGAAGGAGATCATGTTTGAGTATGAGTCTGAAGACTTACATACTCCCATACCATCTGATGATGAAGGCAGAGGTGAAAAATTTCCAAAGTTTGATGATGAGTATGCTCATGGTGAGGGTAGGTTTGAGCTAAGAACTAGGTTTGCCACTGTAGACAGGTTCAAGGAGGTAGTTAAAGATTCTTTCATTGCTGAGGGTCGGAAGTGAAATGGATAAAAAATGACAAAGAGAGAGTGAGAGTAGGGTGTGGGGATAATGAGTGTCCTTACTTGGTGCACTTGTCATACAACAAAAGCCTGCGGTGTTATCAAGTCAAGACTTACCATCCAGAACACACTTGTGCGAGGGATTTGGGCAGTAACACTGCTGATCAACACTGGCTAAGTAAGAAGATTGAAAAACTGATGTCCACCCAACCACACATGAATACAAAGGAGGCTACTGAATTCAAGTTGTGTGGGAGTGTGCCAGGTGCACGACTGTGGCTGAATTCAAGGAATGCATGAATAAGTTAAAGACAGTTAACCAGGGTGC
The DNA here is from genome assembly GCF_000817695.3 of Arachis duranensis. Lineage (NCBI taxonomy): Eukaryota > Viridiplantae > Streptophyta > Magnoliopsida > Fabales > Fabaceae > Arachis > Arachis duranensis. The sequence continues at coordinate 118,710,280 of NC_029774.3, read as the reverse complement.
CTGAGAGTACCAGCCCCAACTATAGGCCGTCGATTTAAACCTCCAGGGAAAGCCAATAACACCGCTCGCCCACAACAGTCCAGGTTCAGACCAAAGCAGAAGATCTTCAGGCCGCCGGCTCCAATCGCTGCCTCCACAATCCATCCTAATACACAAGAGCCAACTCCATCTACCATCCCATCTGCAGCTCCGAATCAAGAAGCTCCACCCCCAAATTTGCCAACTTCTCCAAAAACAAACGACTCGAAAGAGTGAAGACTACTATCATTAAGTGCTTTTTGTGATAACTTTTTTTTTATGTAATGGTTGTTGAACACCCTTTGTCTATGTAATGATTTTTGAACACCCTTTGTGAAGACTAATTCTTTTTGAACACCCTTTGTGGGTCAGATGAACATGGATATTAACTAAACTAATTTTTTTATCACTAATGCAATGGTATGTTATCTATTAGGGAAACAACTTTAATTTCGTCCACACCTTACACAACATGTACAGGGCAATGCAATCATTCATATAAATGACACTGAATTTTGATAATTGCTGCACCAATACAACACACTTTTCATTCCTTTATCAACTCTTACAACTTAGAATAGCAAAAATAAACACAATAACAATGACACAGATACACCATCTTATTGGCTTTCTTTTCATCTCTAGAGCTAATATCGTCTTCTCCAAGCAGCTGATCCTCATTTCCATGTCCTACTGCCTGTGATAATCTTCTACATCGAAAAATTCCTTCTCTCCTATATACTTTGTTTCTGTCAATCCAAGTCTAGCAACGTGCTCATCAAGCCACAAAAAAAATTTGCAATAGGGTTGTCTTGCCTGCAGCATGTCAACCCACATAATTCAAGAACTAAAAACTAGTAACCCTAACACATCTTCAACCACACGTGGATCACATTTCGTTACCATACCTTGTAAAAGGGATAGCCTAGAAACAATCTGTCTGGATTGCTTCGCGTCTTCGACATGAAAAGGACTGCGTTTTCTCCACAGAAGCACTTTGGTGAGACGCCATGTTTGTCGTCCTTCTCCTTAGGATGCGAGCTCAAGCCGACCTGACCTCCACCTCTTCTCCAACTTGATGATACCCCTTCAGATGCCATGGAAGGAAGAACTTCCTTTCTGCCCCCACTCCCCACAACACCCACTTCACCGTTTCTGTGCAGACGAGAGATTGGAGAAGACGAATTTGAAAGATTGGGGGAGGAGACAAAATGGCATCGTTTTCATCTCCAGGGACTTATATGTCCTGTTACAAAAAGTTTCATGCCACCTGGCCTCCGTTACGTGCCACCTCATCACCACCTCTGCCAGCTCAGCCTTTTCTGTCCACTGCAAACGGCTGCATTCAACGGAAGGACATAAATGTCCACGTTTTTCAGGGGTTAGGGGCTTTAATGTATTTTCCGTTGCTTAAGGACGAAAATGTCCACTTGTATCCCTTGTATTAAGAAAGAAAGATGGTAAAGATTAGGGATGTTTAGAGAACAGTCTGTATCCCTTGTATCTTTAGTGTTTGACTTTCGTTTATACCCAACAACCTCACATTCTTCTAGAAATCATGAGCTTATTATTCCACTCAATTAATGTATATCATTTCAGCAGCCAGGCCCCATAAAATAGTTGTCGTTACTATTATTGCTTAGTACCCAATACTAATTCATCCTTGTTTGCCTAGGCGGCGAAAATTCTTCAGTTTATAGCGACCTCCACCTAATAAGCTCTTCTCTCTCTTTTTTTCTTTTTTTCTTTTTTTTTTTAAAATCCATTTGGGTGATATCCTTTTAACATGTTAATCACATGGCATCATCACCGAATAAAAATTAAACTGACATTTCTAAATTCTTTTGAAGAAATAAATGAAAGCTTTGCAGACGAAAAACTTACTAATATCGTTTTTGTTGTTGCATAAGTGGGATTTAAGCTACAAGAGAAAAGAAAACAATATTAGAACGAGTCTAGGAGAAAACAGAAACCAACGTTATTTTGCATACATTTAAAACAATGAAGAAGAATAATGATATTTGTCGATTAAATTGATCCAAAGATATGAATAACTTTGTTTTAATTTGTAGATGAGTATTTAGAGGCATAGGTAGTAATATAGAAACAAATCTAGCTGTTGTTTGTCATTTTTCAGAATAAAATTTGCGTGAGAGGCTGAGAGCATGTTGATCATGCAATATTGTATGCAAGGCGAGGTAATATTGTTGTTAATTGTTATTCAAGAAAAAGACTAGAAAGATATTTA
>NC_029774.3:118700619-118707966 GCF_000817695.3 Arachis duranensis | reverse complement strand
TTATTAATTTTAGTATATATTTAATATAAATATAAAAAAATAACAATAATAGTGCCGTAAAGTCTTATATTTTAAATTTGGTGAGAAAGTTAATATAAAAATAGAATATAATCAATATAAAATAAAAATTTATATATAATTATTTTTATATAAAATTAACCATTATAACTAATTTAATAAATTTAATTAAATTATTATTTAATTTTTAAATATTAATTTTACCTGAAAGCAAAAAGGATATCAATTTTTACCTTTAATATAAACTGAAAGTTGAGTTAATAATGACGACCACCACCAACAAATTGTGACATCCAAAGAAAACCATGTGCACACTTTTTTCAGATTTTTGGTCAGGGTCACAGTTATCCTATCCCATCTTCAACCGAATGGCTTAAACTGTTAAACAAATCATTTTATGTTTGTATGCGTTATTACTTATTACCAATCGACGAGGATGAAAAACAAACCTAGTAACACGTCATTTTATGCGTGCCACCTTTATTTTGCTAATCTGCTTCCAGCACATCACAAACGACTTCAATAAAGGAAAAACTAGCTGCTAAGACACCCTTCGTCGGCGGCCATATTATAAGTGACATTATAATAAAATAATATAATTAAAAAAATGATGTGAATAAAAATCAAATTATTTTAACGTTTAGATTTTTTTAATTCAGAACTTGTTTAGACATTGACCAGTCACTTAATAAAAGAAAATAATATGTTTGGGCATGGGTGATTCGATAAAATGGAATAAATTTTTTTTTGGGCGAACTATAATTGAACAATGAAATTATAAAATACAAAACAGTATTACTATTTGATTATACTTAATTCACTGTTTTTTAATTTAGTAAATAAAATTAAATTTGACTCGCCGTTAAAATTTTTCTTACTTTTTAGTTTTTTTTACAAATGAGTCAAAAGTCAGAACTCAGAACGTGAAAAGAAAACTAGAAAAGGCGAAAGCCTAGAAGACACGCAGTTCCAATTTTTGTGCTTGGTAGCTTCCTCTGGTTCTTTCCCTCCCTCGTTCTCTTTGACGGTTGACCCCATTCTCTCTCTCACATTCTTGTAATTACGTACCCGTCAGAACATCCCCCACTCGCTTTTCAACTTCCCGGAATTTTGGAATCCCCGATCTTCGCTGCTCCAAACAACCACAATGCGCACTTTCACTTTCTTCCAGCGTCTTTCTAAAGCTTTCCATGGCTACGACTCCCACTTCAAGCTTGTACTCCTCTGCACCACCGTTAGGTACCTCTCCATCTACTTCATTCCATTTTCCTTTTCCCTCTTCTCTTGCTTATTCCTATTACCACTTGATGTTTTCATTTCTATTATCATGGATTCAACGTTTCTTCTCTTCCAAGGTAGATCCACATATACTCACCAAACCCGGATTTTAATTTAAACATAATTCCTATAATCAATTTTGCTAATTATTCTCTGATCCGTTGTCCTACTCCCGTCCTCTGCACCAAACCATGCTCTCTTATTGAGATTCCTTGCAATTAAGTTAAATTGGAAAATAAACTAAAATATTGAGTGAATAGATCTAACAAACAAGAATTATGTAGTTGAGATGTGTCAGATTCAGATCACAAATTATAAAATATGAAGAGTTGAATACTGAAGGGTGTATTTGTTGTATATGATGCAGCGGTGGTGGACTTTTGGCATACGGCGAGGCGGTAGCTCAATCGGAAGCGGCGGTAGTGAAGGAGGAGAAGAAGAAGGTGGTGGTGCTGGGGACAGGTTGGGCAGGGACGAGCTTCTTGAAGAATCTGGAGAATCCCAGATATGAGGTCCACGTGGTGTCTCCTCGCAACTATTTTGCCTTCACACCTTTGCTTCCTAGTGTCACGTGCGGCACCGTCGAGGCCCGTAGCATCGTTGAACCCGTTCGCAACATCTTTAGGAAGGTAATAACTTGTTAATTAAGTTTAATAAGTTTTTATACACGACTAATATAAAATTCGGGTATATACTTTTTCTGATTATGTGCGAATATCATTATTATGATTGTATTTTAGATACTACTATCATTCCATTTCACTAATTCAGTCCTATTGCAAGCAAATTTGTTTAGAATAGCTAATGGCTGTCAACGGTTTTGATTGGCCAACTCATCTTACATTCTTATGTTAAACCGAGCACCAGAGTCTTGAGAAAAGTACATACGCGTAATATATATTTGCTATATAAGTTTATACACATTGTTTTAACTTTCTAGAGTTATTACTATTATTATTATAAAATTATGAATACAAGGCGCTTTGGTCTTATGTTAGGGTCTTGTCACTGTAATTTGACTTCACTCTTGTATTAGGAAAATGTTTGTGTGATGATGATATTTATTATTAGAATAAGGTGGAAACTCACGTCCAATTCAATTGTTTCCACATGAAGCTAATAGTTGAAAACTGTTAAAAACAATTTAGTCAAATATGTCAAGACTGTTATCACCTTAGAATAAATTTACACATATTCTGATAATTAGGTTACTGGTATAGAAACCTGCTTAATGCCAGCTTTTTCACGTTTTCCTCCTAGCAGAAAAATGTGAAAGTAGACTTCAGTGAAGCAGAATGTCTCAAGATTGACGCAGCAAACAGGAAAGTTTACTGTCGATCAAGTATAAGCAATAATTCGAATGAAAAAGATGAATTTGTTGTGGACTATGACTTCCTCATCATAGCCGTGGGAGCAAATGTAAACACATTCAATACTCCCGGGGTGGTGGAGAATTGCCATTTCTTGAAGGTTAGTCCCTTTCTAACCTCGTACTGAAAGCCATTAAGTCCCAAAGCTCTTACGTATAAAATGTGACTGGATTCTGTTTATGCATGTGTATTTTTTTTATTATTTTATATTTTAATATTTTCATGGATGTGTGTATACACTGTGCAGGAAGTTGAAGATGCACAGAAGATCAGAAGAACAGTTATTGACTGCTTTGAGAGAGCAAGCTTGCCTAGTGTAAGTGAGGAAGAGAAGAAGAGAATCCTTCATTTTGCTATTGTTGGAGGTGGTCCGACCGGGGTGGAGTTTGCAGCCTCTCTTCATGACTTCGTCAATGAAGATTTGGTCAAATTATATCCCGGTATAAAAGATTTGGTTAAGATTACGCTTCTGGAGGCAGGGGAACATATTTTGAGCATGTGAGCATCTAACTCTCATTATTCCTTTGCTTTCATTATTAGCAAATTGATGAACAATGCCTTACCATCCAATTTGCGTTTTATGAGTAGGCATCTGAAGTATTTGACTAAATCATGGATTTTTATATACGTGGGTGGTGGTTTTGTTTGTTTAAAATTTGGTAATAACTCATGTGATTTCAGTAACATAATGACATGGTTCAATAGAAGGTGTTGTAGTGTACCTGATATGCACATGTTAGACTCAAAGAAACCAGCTACTGGTGTTGAGTAGGATGTGAAATCATTGGGTTGAAAAGTTGACAAGCCGAAGTGTTTAAGAGGGAACAATTGGAAACATATATAACATTCTGCTTACAATCTTGTGTTTTACATAGTAAAAATCTTGGAAGCACAACACAACTACAAGAATTTAAGATAGTTATTTGAAGAGATAGACAATGAGAATGGTTCTTGTTCCTTAATAATGGTAGGTTTATTTCATGTAAAGTAGGCAATGCTCATAAAAGTTATGAAGTTGTTGTATTATTCATTGTTAAATACCTAATTTGACCATAAAACTTTCGTCAAAGGTGATGTGTGTTTTTGCTCATTTTTCAGGTTTGACAAAAGAATCACTTCTTTTGCTGAGGACAAGTTCCGAAGAGATGGCATCGATGTGAAAACTGGATCCATGGTTGTGAAGGTATCTGATAAAGAAATTTCGACTAAAGAAATGAAAAATGGAGGAGAAATCACTACAATGCCATATGGAATGGCTGTCTGGTCAACTGGCATTGGAACTCGTCCATTTATTAGAGATTTTATGACACAAATTGGCCAGGTTTGTGTTTGGGAAATTTGACATTACATTTATTCTGATTTATGATTTTTACCTTGTCTCTTGAAGCCTATATGTTTTAGTACTATTCATTTGACACGTACCATTCTAAGCAGATTAACAGGCGTGCTGTTGCTACCGATGAATGGTTGAGAGTTGAGGGAACCAACAATGTGTATGCACTTGGAGATTGTGCTACAATAAACCAGCGAAAAGTCATGGTATCTCATACTATTTCTCCATAATTTATGCATTCACTTTAGCATTACCAATAGTATGTATATTGCCATTTGCCTATTCCATTGATATGGGTTGAGTAATTGGATTCAATTATACTAGGTTTACATTTGGCATTTCTTCAGAGTTTTGTTGTTCTCTCCATCATTAGTGTAAGTGTGTAACACCACTACATAATTTTGATGAAATAGTAAAATCTCTATTTTTCTTTTGTAGAGTGATAGACATAGTAAGTCTTTATTAAAACTCATCTTGCTGAATAAATTTGTGCTGTATTTGTTCTTTTTCAAGTTAAGTGAATCTGTCAATGCATTCTAAATTAAGATGCACTCATTCAATATCTGGGACTTGTGTTTTAGTATGAGAATGACAATTATTTGAATTTCAAATAATCTTTTTTTTCTTTAATAGTGAATTTCATTCTCGGCATTGTAGGAAGATATTGCAGCAATCTTTAAGAAGGCGGACAAAGACAACTCAGGAACCCTCACGGTCAAAGAATTTCAAGAGGTATTGGATGATATCTGTGAGAGATACCCTCAGGTAGAACTGTATCTGAAGACTAGACAAATGAATGATATTGCTGATCTGTTGAAAGAAGCCAAGGGAGATGTTGCAAAGGAATCTATTGAGCTGAGTATCGAAGAACTAAAAACTGCACTTTCTAAAGTGGATTCTCAAATGAAGTTTCTTCCTGCTACAGCACAGGTGCATGGCATGTTAATTAGTTGCCTGTAGGCTTTCTATCTGATGATGTCTCCTCGGTGACATGACTTGTTTTTTTTTTTTTGGCACTCTCGTATTAGGTTGCATCTCAGCAAGGCACCTACCTTGCCAAGTGCTTTAATCGGATGGAGGAGTGTGAAAAGAATCCTGAGGGTCCTATCAGGTTCAGGGGAGAAGGACGCCATAGGTTCAAACCCTTCAGGTATCATATTAGCTTACTTGCTCTTAGTTCTTTTATCTTTCTCTTTATGTTTATACATTGATGAATATGATCAAAGGGTCTCCATAGTTGAAGGATTTACTTATTAGTGCATGGTTGATTGTGCCTCAAGGTACAAGCATTTAGGTCAATTTGCTCCTCTGGGAGGAGAGCAGGCAGCTGCACAGCTTCCTGGTGATTGGGTTTCAATTGGTCATAGCACTCAATGGCTTTGGTATTCTGTCTATGCAAGGTATTGTTGTGTGTTCCTTTTGGTCTCATTATTATATCCTTAAAACTGCTCTTAAGACATTCAGAATACTGAATTATTAATGCTTTTGTTTGCCTTGAACAGCAAGCAAGTTAGCTGGCGCACACGGGCATTAGTTGTATCAGACTGGACAAGGCGTTTTATTTTTGGAAGGGACTCAAGTCAAATCTGAGAGCATCGTCATAAATCTTTAAGTCAAAACTGTAATGGCAATATTGCAGGGCTGTTCAATCTTGAGTTTACTTTGATGTAGGAAAATTTTTGTGTTCAATTCCTGATTCTTTGAATAAATGCACTAGCAGTTCCCATGTCACAGGCACAGCTGCTCTTTTCTCTCATCATGCTTTTTACCACTCGCAGCATTAGTGGGTCTCCGAGTTTTGCTGTTGTGTTTCGGAGATGCTTGGTGACTTTAGCCTTTCAAAGGCCTTAGGCCTTATCATTCATGCGATGAATACAGACTATAGTTATGTTATGTATTCCCATTTGTTGAGTTTGTTGCTCAAGGAAATAACAATAAGTTAACGGAGACACAGATGAGTTCTTTGTCTGGAATGAATCATTTTGTTTCTCATATCTTGTGTGTTAATCCATAAATGAATCGTCAAAAAAGGCATTAGTCAGCAACCGTACTTGCTTTGTTGAGGATTTGAATTTCATCCCTTCGAATTGTCTGAAATTTACGTTAAAACAAATACAAAAAATAGGTTGCTTCTATAGCATAATAGATTGATGCGGCGTGCTTTGGCAATAACAATTTAATCAACCGTTGACGTCTTACGATAACATGTTTTCAAGAATTGACAGTTGAAAAGCTAATTTTGAAGGATGACATATTCTAGTTTTAAATACCTTTGCGTTCCAATATGAAATCCCAAGTCTTTATATCATTCTTCCACTTTTGTTTCACAGTTGGAATATTTTCTTAGCGCTTCAGTGATTAATTTTTCGTTAGATCGTAGATATTTTAATAAATGGAGTAGCTGGTCCAAAATTTTAAAGTATTTTCATGCTCAAGATGAGCTTTAAACCATAGATACTTGGTTAAAGAAGAATAAACATCTACCGTTCAACCACCAAAAAGTACTTTCTGATAGAAAAGAAAAAATAAAGAAAATTTAAATATTACTCAATCGAATTGATTATTTAGATTTTTTTTTTGAATTGGATGTTAATCCTTAATAATAGATTGATTTTGTACATCTAAATTAGATTCTCCGATGCAGTGATGATGTCCATAAACTATAGCCAGAAGCTAGTTTGATTTTCAGATTCAATCGCTGATAAACTATATGCAGTGCCTTAATTAATGTAAATACGACGTCGCTATAGCTTCAATAAATTGGTTCCTACAATTTTAAGCGGTGGGTGTTACTGTTACCTAGCTAGTTAAAATATGGTGATGCTTTTGTGCATTGGTGAGAGAATACAATCCCCCTTGGGCTTTTGGCTTCGCCGACATAAGAAACATCCTCCGTAAACCATGAAATATGTTGGGTCATGTTCATATACAGATGGAGCTTTAATTTGTCCACTTTCAGTGTATGTGAGGCCAATTTTCATGAAAAAGTAGTTGTTAATCAATAGGGTCTTATCATTATCACAGTCACAAACAGTGGGATTTATATGTTAACATGAAGGGTCAATGCACTGAAAGAATATTGATGGTGGCAGAAACTAAGAGGATGTTACAAATTCGTTGGACTATACCGTTTGTTATAGAATCCAGTTTGTTGTGTAACCTATGTGCAAATTAATCAACCACATTATGGGAATCTCAAAGGAATATTTCACCACATATGGGAAAACTTTTCTTCATGTGTATTAAATATTTTACCGTAAAAAAAAATATAGATACTAATATACTATTTGTTAATTTGTTGGTAATAATAATTAATTATTATATTTTATAAAAAAATATATCTAAAAA
>NC_029774.3:118699721-118700347 GCF_000817695.3 Arachis duranensis | reverse complement strand
ATGCTAAAATAAAATTTACATAAAAAGTTTTATTGTTAGTAGTAGAATTATGTTTATATATTATTTTTATTCTTAAATAAGAAAATTATATGTCGCTAGCTGGTGAAAAATATTATATTTCTTTTGAGATGTCTTATACCTTAATTTATAATATAAAGAATTCTTTTAAATATATCTAATACTGATATTCTAATACTTTTACCTATTGATCTCAATTATATTGAAAATTTTTCTATAATATAATTGCTTTCAATAACAATTTTTCTGCAGCAGTTTAATTTTCATAAAATAAATAAAAGTAAAAGTAAAACATATATAGAATAAACGTAGGTCAATACGCATGAGCAGCAGTACTGTTTCAGAGGTGAAGATAGAAAGGGATGAATGGCTAATTATATCAGGGGGGCCAATTAATCCTACAGCTGAAAATGTACACGTGTTGAACCCGGACTATGCCACAATATATCTCTTAGGCAAAAGTATAGATTAGACATGACATGGATTATTGAAAAGAAGGGGACGGTTCGGCATAAGTATTAGAATTTAGAACATGGCCTTCTTAAAATTTGGGGAACAAATGGGTACGGGTCTACTTCAATTGAAAGTGATCAACAACCCTTTACAAT
>NC_029774.3:118697833-118699689 GCF_000817695.3 Arachis duranensis | reverse complement strand
TTTTTTTTTTTTTTTTTCTTCAATTTTACTTTTTGGGATCAACAGTTTTATAATAATACATTTGTACTGAGTAGTACTATTTATTTAGAAAGGGTACTGGTTGTATTGGTGTATTTCATTTAAGGACTTGATCCATCCAATGAGTCATTTCATTTCATATCTTATCTTTTGCACCAAACTGAAGGCTTTGGAGCCTCAATTAGAGAGGCTTGATCTTATAATATCTATAATCACCATGATTGCCAACCAACATTAGTGATGAGTTGGTATTAGTTAGACTTGCAATCCAATTAGCTTTGATCAACCATTCAACCTTATCCCACAATGTTGGTGAAGTTTTTTTTCCCCTCCAATTTTGTGTTACCTAACTCTTACTCAAACCCTATACATATAAGCAACAAAAGAAAAAGGATGCCACATCCATTCAGTCATTGAATTAAAGAGAGAAGTAGAAGGGGCACCACTAGTTTTGCTAAATAGTGATTTAAATAATTTTTAAAGACTAAGTTACAAGAATGATTTGATAGGAATATATTGACCAACGTTATAGTGGAGGCACCAACTTGCAAACGTTAGCAGTATTTACATATTGCTACCAATTATGATTTTATATTAGCCGCAGATCCTTGATAGCACTAAGAAATTTACCCTAAATAATTGATACTCTTGGGATTACACAGTGGATCTTTACATCTTATTATATGGCGAAATATAATAGAATTCCAAAGAAGGTTGGGTGCATGTGCTTTCTTTAACCTAACCCTACCCAATAAATGAAGAGTGAAGTCCCCACCATCACCACCCCCACATGAATCCACAATGTATATGCCATATGCGACAGTTCCCATGGCCAGGTAGCTTTTTTTTTTATTCAATGGGTGGAACTTCACCTTTCTGTGCCCTAATTTTTTAATGCAGCATATGAGATGAAATTTTAGCTGCCCAATTTTATAATTGTATTCAATGGAGGTGAAGAATACTTATGTTCATGTTCGGGATTGAAGTGAAGAATATTCAACAAATTTTCTTTTTAATTTCTCTTTTTGTCATATTTAACAAGTCAATTATGTTGGGTATACACAAAAATTCAATTATTTATAAAAAATACATATTAAAATATAAAATATATTTAAAAATAAATTAAATAATATATGTATGACATCATCATTACTGCCTTCATTCCTTGTCCTTAGGAGTTAGAGAAATTAATTAGTTACCTCCAATAAGATATCTAGCTAAAATGAAATATTTTTCAACAATAGTACTTAAAACTGATCTCCAATATATATTTTTGTGGTTTCATACTAATTAGTTCTTAATTTAAAAAAACTGACAAATTAGTTCTAATGTTTTAGAATAAGATATCATCTAATATTTTTTATATGACTTCTATGCTATCATTAAATAGATTTTATGGTAGGTCTCCAACATATTTGTTTAAAAATATGATATATCTTGCTTTCTGATCCTTTCGAAATCTTTATTTTATCGCGCAACCTTTATGATGTATCTATGAATTATGATGGGTCTTTTTTCTCCCCCATATATAGCGTGGACTTATGGGAATAGAAATAGGGAATACATCGTGCATGAACCTTTAATTACTATATATCAATCATCAAAAATAGAAATCAATTTGAGCTTTGAGCTCTTGAGATTTGGCGAGTTTAATCCGAATGACAAGAAAATATAAAAAACTAATAGATAAATGAAAAGATTAAAGATCAGATAAATAAATTTTTAAAAATTTATACTTCGAAGAAATTAAATTTTAATAAATTTTTTTTATTATGCTATTAGATGTAGACACATTATAACAAATTAATCTATATATATAATTAAGATAAAAGAATTTA
>NC_029774.3:118695977-118697392 GCF_000817695.3 Arachis duranensis | reverse complement strand
TGTTTGTACATAATATTTTTTATTTTTAATTGCTCATTTTAACCATTTTTTATTTTAGAAAATTTTTTCCAGAGGTCTGTTGTTCATCTCGTCGGTATTGAATGGGTCAGGTATACAGAGTGTGTGAAGAAAATGGGGGACTTGGATCCAGGACGCTGGAACGTGGCTGGGCTTCCTAGGCTGACACGGGAGGGTGAGTGAAAGGGCTACGCGACCTCCCGAGTTGTTGCAGTGAAGAGGGGGGGGGGAGCCACCTGCAAAAGGAACTCCGACGCCCAAGTCAGAATCCATACAAGGTGGCAGTAAAAGTGAGGGGATAGTGACGTACCGTGGAGGAGGGGTAGGGCCCTCCCCTTATATATTCTGCGCCTAGGGCGGGTCCCACAGGGGCAGACCTATCTTCCAGAAAATTTTTCATCCTAGCTGTCATGTGCCTTGTTGGAGGAGAGGAAATGTCCGGGTGTTCCTGTCGGTTCAGGTGTCACGCGCTCGCCGGGTCGGCCGCCTGGGCCGGAACAGTGCCTCCAACGCGCCAGCTAGGGTCGCGAGCGCTGTGGTTGGCGTGTTATTAGTCGCCTTCGGTTGCCTCATCGCTTGGTTGGCCGCTCGTGATAGGGACGTGCCCCCTACGCACGAGTGGGTTTCATCGCTTCGAAGGAATATCATTTGTCGCCTCGTTCTTTGCGCTGGGCATTTAATGCTCTTAATTGCTGATTTGAACCCTGAGCAAAATGTCCATCTTACCCTTGCTTTTCGTGCTTCTGGGCGTCAGTTACTATTCAGTTTTCCTTTGCTTTTCGTTTCAGTTTCCCACTCCCAAATTATTGTCACACATTCCTCATTTCCTTTTCACATTCTCTGAAGTTCTTAACTCCGAATCGCCCCTGTTTCATCCAAGTTCCTTCGAGATTCCCTAGTTCCTTTTTATCATCATTATCATTCTGGTAAGTTCCCTCTTTCTTCCCTGCTTCTTAGTTTCATTTCGTGCTTATGCTGCTTCTTCTTAGTTTCATTTCGTGCCTATACTGCGTATTTGTTGGGTTGCATGTTTGAGTTGTACCAATGTTAGGTAGATACTAAAGGGGTTACCATTTAGGTTTCTGGTTTTTAGGCTTCGTTTAACTATAGACTTATCCTTCGCTTTACTGTAGATAGGTTCACTGTAGTATATAGTGTTGGTTCCAGTTTTTCCGGTCTCCCGACCTCATAGTCTGACTTTGAGTGGTGCTCCCACTGTAGGTATAGCTCAGCGTCCTGTCGCAAGGGTTCTTATTATGAGAGCTCCTGTAGACCGGTACGCCTGGGTGACCTCGTATGTGAAGGACACCCCTTTCCAGATGACTTTAGAGGAACTCACGGAGTTCTGTCAGGCGGATTACCTCTGTGGGGGAGGTCCCGAGGAGGATAACTATGAA
>NC_029774.3:118670646-118695928 GCF_000817695.3 Arachis duranensis | reverse complement strand
ATATGTCATTTAAACCTGCACACCCCCTGGGCTGCCGATTGGATTTGGATGTACAAGGCGATGTTTACCAACTTGGGAATTCGCATTCCCTTCTCCCCCTTCCAAATGGTGCTACTGAACCGGTGTGACGTGGCGCCGTCTCAACTGCATCCGAACAGCTGGGCCTCTATCCGCTGTTTCGAGATGGTTTGCGAGTATCTTGAGTAACTGGCCTCCATGGAGGTTTTCTTATTCCTTTTTGTTTTAACAAATCATTCCAAAGAGGGAAGGGCCAAGAAAGGATTCATGTCGTTTCGATCAGCCCAAGGTCAGAGGATCTTTGGCCTGTTCGAGGATTCCTACCATGGCTTCAAAGATAAGTACTTCAAGGTTCGCTCCGCCGTAGGTCGGCATCTCTTCTGGCTAACTCTGGGGGGGGGGAACGCTGCATCCTGACCTACTGGAGCTTTGGGGCGGGGGCCAATGCATTCACGAAAGTGACGTATAAAGGGTTGTCCCCAGAAAACAAAAATATTATCGACGTGTTGTTGGCTATGTTTGGAAAGAATCACGTTAATCCCCACCTCTTGATGGAGGATCCTGAGATGGGCAAAGCCTACATTTGTGAGTCATCGGGTGGTCGTTGACCCCTACCCTCTATTATTGTTCATTTTCATTTTATCATGATTTTAACTGGTGTTTTTGTTTTTGACTTTGCAGTATCCATGGCTGCCGATCAGGTTGGTCTCGATTACTTGATGTCCAAATTCCTCATTGGGGATGACGAGGACAGCTCCACTACCCCGCCGTCGATCCCCCGACTGCTCCCAGTCCCGAGGTTCAATCTTGCGCTCCCCAGGGGGAAGTTGCTCGAACCAGCACTAACCCAGTTCCCCCGGTGGAAGATGCCTTGGGGGAGGGAGCGGGACCAAAAGTCACTATCATCGACAACCCCAATAAGAGGAAGTCGACTTCTTCCCAAGAGGGAGCACTCACCGTCATGGAGAAGAACTTTGATGCCAGTTACTTTATTGACGCCCAGCTTCTCCCGGGAACTGAGGAGTTATTCGATGGTGGGGGACCTTACCTCCCAGACCAAGTGGGTATATTGCACTTTGCTCCGAGCTGCCGCGATAGCGAGAAAAGCGGAGCCCGTTTTGGCTGGCGCCCGAAGCCTGGAGGGCAAGCTTCACGGAGCTGTTATGTCTATGAAGAAGATGAAGGCAGAGGTGACCACCTTGAAGGCCTAGCTAGCCACTTCTGAGGAGAAATTGTGGACTTCTGATGCGGCGGCCACCCGACTTTTCGAGCGTGAGCTCACCCTGGAGGGCCAGGTTACTGCTACGCAAGGTCGGGTGGCCGAGCTGGAAAAGGAGCTGGCTGCTTTGGTGGCCTCGGCTGATGCTGCTAAGGCCGAGATTACTGCTCTGAAGAAGAAGGATAAAGAGACCTTGAAAGAGGCTAGGGACACCATCATGGCCACTGACAAGGCGATTAAGGCCTAGGTGAAGCTCTTGGCTCCCGAATTCGATGTGTTTGCTGTTGGTGCCTTCAAGACCATCAAGGATGGAAAAATTATCGACCTCTCCAAGAAATGAATTGTTTGTACTTTAGTTTTTTGGCCATTGTGGCCTCCATTTTTAGATCTTTGTTTTTTGCTCGGTAGCTTGTAAGCACAACTTTTGCCGTTCTACCGTTTTGACGTTCTCAAGCCGACTTATGGCTTTTATGTTTGTAATTATTTCTCTTTGAAACAATTTGTCATGACAAAAAACGAAGCCGAGTTGTTGCTTTTATGTTTAAGTATCTGAATTCTGGCCTTATTTAGTAGCCATTTATCGTAGCGTTTGCGACTTCGATGGCTCCCGGGGTGATCAGTCCCGGGGTGCCGTATTCTTATCGAATTGGTTAATTAACAAGGCAAAGTGATCTAAATAGTGCATTAAAACATTAACTTGGAAATGAGAAGGGAACAGTTAGTGTATTCTAAACATAATTTTATCATGCTAAGTCGCGATTTAGGTAAGCAATGAATGGAAATATAGTGTGACCATAAAACAAAACGGGCCTTACTAAATCGGGATAACAGCTGTCCGCCAGGTATGTCTAGGCTTCTAAAAGTAGAACCTCCTTAGGTTTCCCACATTCCACGTTCTCGGAACTTTCCTGTCGTCCAGTC
The DNA here is from genome assembly GCF_000817695.3 of Arachis duranensis. Lineage (NCBI taxonomy): Eukaryota > Viridiplantae > Streptophyta > Magnoliopsida > Fabales > Fabaceae > Arachis > Arachis duranensis. The sequence continues at coordinate 118,693,770 of NC_029774.3, read as the reverse complement.
GCTTCAGCTTATAGGCTCCATTTCCGACTACTTCCTTTATCCTGTACGGGCCTTCCCAGTTTGCCGCTAACTTCCCTTCTCCTGGTGTCGGCATCCCCACATCGTTACATCGCAAGACCATGTCGTTTGGTTCAAAAAAATTTTAGCACTTTGGCGTTGTAATGCAAGGCTATTCTTTGTTTCAACACCGTCTCTGACAAGTGGGCTATCTCTCTGTTTTCATCAACTAAGTCCTTATTCACGGCTTCCTCGACTCCGTCCAGGAGTAGTCGTGGGCTCGGTTCTCCAACTTTCACAGGTATTACCGCGTTGACCCCGTAGGTGAGCCGGTAGGGCGTCTCCCCGGTGGAAGACTACTGCATTGTGCGATAGGACCAAAGGACTGATGCTAGTTCGTCTACCCAGGCTCCTTTCTTTTGGTCAAGTCGCTTCTTAAGGCCCTGCAGAATGACCTTGTTTGCCGCTTCGACTTGGCCGTTAGTCTGTGGTTGCTTGACAGATGAGAACTTCTGCTTTATCCCTAAGCCGTCAAGGAACCCTCTGAACTTTTTGTTGGTAAACTGTGTCCCATTGTCCGAGACGACGACCTCAGGGACTCCAAATCTGGAGATTACTTGTCTCCACATAAACCTTCGGCAGTCTGCCGAGGATATGCTGGCCAACGGCTCAGCTTCCACCCACTTGGTGTAATGTTCGATGGCCACAATTAGGTACTTGACCTATCCAGGACCGACTGGAAAAGGTCCCAATAGGTCGACTCCCCATTGGGAGTAGGGTCGGGAGGCCATCAGCATGCTCAGCTCCGCCGCTGGCGCTTTGTGAAAGTTGGCGTTTTCCTGGCATTTCCTACATTTCTTTACAAACTCTTGAAAATCTGACATCATTGAGGGCCAAAAGTAGCCGGCCCTGACAAGCTTATGGGCTAAGGCCTCCCCCCCAATATGGTGACCGCAACACCCTTCGTGGACTTCGCTTAACACGTAGTCCGTCTAGTCGTGGCGTAGGTACTTCAACAGAGGTTGGTTCAGTCCTTTCTTAAATAGCTGGCCTTGTATTATTGTATACTTGGCTCACCTCTCTTCTTAGCGCTTTTGCAGCCTTGTCGTCATCAGGGAGCTTACGCTTTTCTAAGAAGTCAGTAATCGGATCCATCCATGAGGAGATGTCGGCTGTTTGGGTTATATGTAAAATGACTGTTGGTTCCTTCACTAAACCCTGTATTAGAGATCGGTTCCCCATCCCTGGCTTCGTGCTCGCCAGCTTTGATAGGAGACCAGCTTTGGTATTCCTTTCCCTTGGAATGTGTTGCACCGCGACTTCATAGAATTCTTCGCTCATCTTTTTTACCTTTTTCAAGTATTTTTGCAGCAGGAAATCCCGGGCTTGATACGTTCCATTAATCTGGGATGTGATGACCTGAGAGTCGCTGCACACCTCCACTTTGGTTGCCCCAACTTCCCTTGCTAAGAGTAGGCCACCGATAAGGGCTTCATACTCTGCTTGGTTATTGGACACCGGGAACTCGAATTTGATTGATTGCTCGTATACCACTCTGATTGGGATCTCTAGGATGATCCCTGCTCCTCCAAATGTTTGGTTGGAAGCTCTGTCCACATGGGATTTCCACCGTGTGCTCGGTACTTCGTGAGGGTTTCCCGTCACTTCCACCAGGAAATTGGCCATCACCTGGGCCTTGATTGCATGTCTGGGTTCATATTGCAGATCATACTGAGACAACTTGATTGCCCAAGTCATCATCCTTCCCACCAGGTCGGGCTTTTGCAAGACTTGGCGGATCGCTTGATCCATTCTGACGATTACCTGGTGTCCCTCGAAGTATTGCCATAACCTTCGGGACGAGGTCAAGAGCGCATATGCCAGCTTTTCCAGTTTACTATATCTTAACTCTGCCCCCTTGCAACGCTTTGCTCACGAATTAGACCAGCTGCAGGATTTTCCTTTCTTCCCGTACCAAGACGGCCGCCAAGGCCTCGTCCGTTACTGCCAAGTATAAGAACAACTTTTTGCCATCCCTGGGTTTACCGAGGACTGGAGATGTCGAGATTATGCTTTTGAAGTGGTTGAAGGCCTCGTCGCACGTTGGGGTCCACTCGAAAACTATTCCTTTTTCATCAAGTTGAAGAACAGAAGAGCTTTAGCCGTTGACGCACCGAGAAATCAGGATAGGGTCGTGAGTCTTCTTGCCAGCCTTTGCACATCCTTAACACATCCCGGGCTCGTCATTCACAAGATTGCTTCGCACTTCTCAGGGTTGGCTTCGACTCCTCTCTGGGTTATCATGAAACCCAAGAAATTTCCGGTCTCCATGGCAAAAGCGCACTTGAGAGGATTAAGCCTCTGTTGTGGACTTCTAGGTCGCCAACGAGGTCTTCACCAGGATGTCATCGACATACACTTCTACAGACCTACCGATAAGGTTACTGAACACCTTATTCATCAGCATTTGATAAGTAGCTCATGCGTTCTTTAGTCCAAACGGCATTACCTTATAGCAGTATGTTCCCCCTGGTGTTATGAATAGCGTTTTCTCCTCGTCTGACTGATGCATCGGTATCTGGTTGTAACCAGAGTATGCGTTCATGAAACTCAGAAAATGATACCCCGCGGCCGCGTCCACTAGAGCATCAATGTTAGGGAGGGGGAAGGAGTCCTTAGGACATGCCTTGTTGAGGTCAGAATAGTCTACACACATCCTCCACTTCCCGTTGGCCTTCTTAACCAAGACTACGTTCGACAGCCAGGTCGAGTAGTCTAGTTCTCGGATGAATCCTGCTTCTAACAAGCTGGCCGATTGCTTGGCCACCTCATCGGCTCTCTCCTGGGACATTTTCTTTCGTCTTTGTGCTACGGGCTTGGCCTCTGCCTTTACAGCCAGGTGGTGTGACATGAATTGGGGGTCGATCCCGGGCATGTCAGCTGGTGTCCAGGCGAACAAATCGCCATTTGCTCAAATCATCTCCACCATCGGCTCTTTCAAGTTATAGGGGAGGTTTCTGTTCACAAAGGTGAACTTGTCTTCCGACTCACTGACCCTAAACTTTTCTAGGTCTCCTTCAGGCTCTGGTCTCGGTTTGTTGTCAATCATAGCATCCAGATCAGCTAGGAAAACCCCGGATGCCTCTTTTGACTTCTTACTTAGGGAGAGGCTGGTATTGTCGCACGCGACCGCTGTTTCCAGATCTCCCCTAATGGATCCCACCGACCCATCGTCAGCCACAAACTTCATCATCAGCAACTTGGTACATATTACTGCCTCGAACTCATTGATTGTTTTCCTTCCCAAGATAAGGTTGTAGGCCGTGGAGTCCCTTAGAACAACAAACTCTGCCATTAAAGACCTCTTTCCTTGACCTCATCCTATGGAGACCAGGAGGGAGATTGTTCCATCAGGCTTGATAAAATTATCCCCTAAGCCGACCATCCCGTGCTGGTGAGTTATCAGGTCGGCTTCTTGGAGGCTCAGGGCATCAAACACATTTCGAAACATAATGTTCGAGTCGGCTCCGGTGTCAACAAGAATTCGCTTGACCAAACCAGTTCCCACTCTTGCTGTTATTACCATGGGAAGGTTCTCCGGTACATCGTGGAACCATTGATCCTTCGGCCTGAATGATATTGTTGGGACTCTCTTGGGGCATGGTGCATGACTAGCTGATGACACGGCCAAGATTTTAGTGTCTTTCTTTGCTGCCAACTTCGATCTCGGTGCAGCGTCTCTCTTGACTACGACATTCACAATAGTGAGGCCGCGGTCGTTGTCCTCTTCGGGTTCATGTCCTGGCTTCACAACTCGGCTTCTGTCGTCATTAGATCGGTCACGCTCTCGTCTCTTGGGTTCTCTTATGAACAGCGAGAACTCCACCAGCTTACCTTCACGGATCGCCTGTTCCAAAGCATCCTTCAAGTCGAAGCAATCCTAGGTTTTATGGCCGAAACCCTTGTGGTAGTCACAGTAGAGGTTGTTTTTCCCTCCAGTTCTATCCTTGAGCTGACGGGGATTCAATAAGATACCTTTGTCGACTATCTGTTGGTACACCTCAATGATCGAGGCCGTTAAAGGGGTATAGTTAGTGAACTTCCTTACCCGGGGGAACGGCTTGAAGGGTTTAGTTGGCCCTCCATCTTTGGAGTGCTCCTTAGGTCTCTCCCTGTTCCCGGGTTGACGAGCAGGATGGTAGGCGGGCTGCCGTTTATTGGCTGCGACCACTTGGTTGACCTCCTCGTCGTTAATGTACTCTCTCTCCACATTCTGAATTTCCTGCATTATCCACACAGGTTTGGTGGTAAGGTGTTTCCTGAAGTCTTCATTCAACAGCCTGTTCGTCAGGTAAAGGTTGGCCACCGAATCGGTCAGGCCGTCAATCTCTAGACATTTGTTGTTGAACCTATCCAGATACTTTCTAGTCGGTTCACCGCTTCTCTGGGTTACCCCCAGAAGGTTGATCGGGTGTTTAGCCTTGGCAATACGTGTGGTAAACTGTGCTAGAAAGCCCCGGGTTATGTCCACAAAGGTCGTCATGGACCCCTGAGGGAGCGCGTTGAACCACCGGATTGCCGGTCCTGCCAGGGTTACGGGAAAGGCGTGACATCTCACCTCATCACACATACCCTCCAGGTTCATCCTAGCCTCAAAGGCCGTTAGGTGTTCCTGGAGGTCCTGGGTTCCGTCATATCTCATGTCCGTTGGCTTGTCGAAGTGTTTCGACAGCCGGACTTTGAGAATGGTGTAGTGGAAAGGCGTTGCTCCCATGATTATGGGGTTTTGTTGCCTTCTCGGTCTCTCCCTGCTTTCTTCGCGGTCTTCTTCCTCAATGCATCTTGCTAAGGGTCGAGTATAGATTATAGGGTCTTATCATCTCTTCGGCACTTCCCTGCTTTCCCCCTGGCTCTCCGACTCTGCATGGGTCGAGGGGAATCGGGATCCCGTTGTACGTCTGGCGTGGTGCCTCCGGGGGCTTCTTCCTCGGGCCTCCCCTCTCCTTCGAGGAGACCGGGAGCGAGGTTGGCTCGGGCCGGGGTGGTAGCGTTCCCGGGCTGCCAACTCTCTCTCCAGATTTTGCATCCAGTGGTGCAGCTCCTGCATTATTCTTGCACTGTCACTTCCTGTTCTTCCGAAAGGACGCCTTTCTCGGGAACGGGAGGGGAGCTCACCCCCGCGAAAGGGGATCTCATGCGTTCGCGGGAAGAAACCAGAGACGCCGCCCTGCTGGTCCGGGGGGCGTTCTCCTCTACGCGTGGCTCGCCTCCACCTTGTCCTTCCACTAGGCCCAACAGGAAGTCCATTCAGGCCACCTCAGCAAGATCCCCACAGATGGTGCCAATGTTCGTCTCGTCGGTATCGAACGGGTCAGGTATACAGAGTGTGAAGGAAATGGGGGACTTGGATCCGGGAAGCTGGAACGTGACTGGGCTTCCTGGGTTGACGCCGGAAGGTGAGTGAAAGGGCTACGCGACCTCCCGAGTTGTTGCGGTGAAGAAGGGGGGAGCCAACTGCAAAAGGGACTCCGACGCCCAAATCAGAATCTGTACAAGGTGGCAGTAAAAGTGAAGAATTAGTGACGTACCGTGGGAGAAGGGTAGACCCTCCCCTTATATATTCTGTGCCTAAGGCGGGTCTCATAGGGGCAGACCTGCCTTCCAAAAAAATTTTCATCCCAGCTGTCGTGTGCCTTGCTGGAGGAGAGAAATTGTCCGAGTGTTCCCCTCGATTCAGGTGTCACTTCCCCTCGATTCAGGTGTCACGCGCTCGCCGGGTCGGCCGTCTAGGCCAGGACATTGCGCCAGCTAGACTGGGCCAGAACTTCTGTGATAACAAATAATTATTCTAATATAGATTATTTATTTATTTATTTATATACTTGATTTATTATTATTTCTGTGTGACCAATATAAAATGAAAGGAAAAATAAAAAAAATTATAAAAAGACAAGTTCGCAGAATCATGATATCCATTAGAATTTACTATTCATAAGAAATTTATTAAAATTTGGTAAGTATTTAATCCGCACAAAAAAAATAAATAATTTTATATTATTAAATATAATTTTATATTATTAAAAATATTAATAATAACTAATTAATGATTAACAATTTATTGACCCTTAACACTCCCTATGTTTATAATTTATAGTCTCCAAACCAATTAGAGGTTACAATGGATTGAGAATATTTACTACGACCTTTAATTTGCTTCAAGTTACATAAATAGCCATGGATGCTGCATTTTATTCTTTTATATATATATATATTTTTAAAAATAATTAACAAAATTTAAAAATTTTATCTTTTACACTGTATAAACATATTTTTTCAATATTTTTTATCTGGATATTTTTGTTTAGAAAAATAATATTTAAATCACATTGTAGCATATCTTTTGTATTTTTTATTGGTAAAAATAAAATTTTAATCTCAAATTCATTTAACTTGTGAGTTATATAATTGAGCCAAAATTATTTTCTTTTAAATGAGTTATATTTTTTGGATTAACTAATTCTTATGAACTAATTTAACAATCGCAATCCATCGTAAATACAGTAATGAGTCTAGTTATACATACTATTATATTTAGTGTATATAATTTATTTTCTGAATAAATAATTAAATTTGTCTAATAAGATCATTAGTTATTGAAAGATTTTTTAATTAAATACGTTAAAATTTATTGATGTGACGTATTAAATAATATTACAACATACATTTTATTGTCTTAATTAATTTTATATAATAAATTTATAAAATTAAATTAAACTAATCTAAAATTAAAAAATTATAATACCTCAAGATCCTTTTAATTATGGTTAATTTAATTTAATTTTATAAATTTATCTTATTATTAATTAATTAAAACTGTTAAGTATGTGTCAGTAGTATAATGTCACTTAATATATAATATTATCAAATTTGATATTATCAATAATAAAAGTGACAAAAAATAAATATAACTAATTTAAAATTTGTGAAGAACGAATTTAATTAAAAAAATTATAAACTAATTTAAAAATAAATAATATTTTAAGAACGAATTTTTTATTTATTTCTTTTTTCTAACATTTTGTAAACGACAAAATGTTTTGCACTAAACTTTTTTTTCATTATACTATAAAAACTAAATTAAAAAATATAAAATAATTATTTATATACTAAAATTAATTATTTAAATTATTTATTATGTGATTTTATATAAATATATATGTAATTTATTTATTTTTAATATATATTTTATACTAATAATTAATTTTGACCTGTATTTAGTATACATGTAAAAAATATTATATGATAAATTCATAATGCATATTTATACTTGTATTTATATACGGTGTTGATATCTTACAACAAAAATGCAAAACTGATTTCCCTCGCTGAAAATGAAGTACAAATGCAGCCAAGCAGAGTGAGGCGATTGTGGGAGAAAGTGCTTTAAAGAAAACATTTCTATGACAGTAACTTTTGTTTGTTTGCAATAATTAAGCATTTTCTTTCTTCCTTCAATCCATTTCTTGCTCCCGTTTGCTATAATACGCCATTGGTGGCGAGTTCCTCTGCTCCTTTGGCCTCATCATAAGCCAACAAAAGTGATTTCATTTGAGAGCTTCTTTGGTACAGCTTTGAGTGAACCCAATCTTTTTCTCTGCCATCACTCTTCTTCCTCTCTCATATCCTCATCAATTATATATTATATCAATTGGATCTTCCTCATCTGGTTCTTCCCATTTACCGGATCTCAGATTCAGAGGTCTTTCTTATAATAGTAATAATAATAATAAATAATATTCCTTTCATTGGGTGTGTAATATTATTGGTTCTCTCTGAGTTGTATTTTCCTGAAACCTCTTCAATGTGTGTCTTTCTTTTTTAGTTCCTTTGAGAGAGTTAACATGGTAGAAAGCATGCAGAGTTGTTGCAGTCAAAGCCTCAAAGGGTCAAGAGGGTACATATCAACAAGTTTTCAGCTTTGAAAAGCACTTCTTAGGACAAATAAGATTGCTTTTGTTGCAGTCAAAGCCTCAAAGGGTCAAGAGGGTACATATCAACAAGTTTTCAGCTTTGAAAAGCACTTCTTAGGACAAATAAGATTGCTTTTATTTCTTTCTAGTACTTGTCAAAAATTTTCTGTATCTACTGTGAACACTGAACACCTTTTCCTTTTTCACAGCTTTTTTTTTTAATTATTATTTTCCAGAGCACTTGTTCTTTCACTTTTACTGAAGCTTCATTATCTCCTAGTCCTTAACCGTAATACTTTACCTTACCAACTTGGTTATTGCTTCCAAATCTCATTGTTGAACCATAAGGGTCCTCTAAAGTCTCAATCTTTTATGGAGTGCTGCAACAAGAGGAGGATGATGAAGGAATCTCCGGAATCGAACTTCATGAACAGAAGAGGTTCATCGTGTTTTCCAGATGAGGTTCTTGAACGTGTTATTGGGATGCTGAAATCAAGAAAGGACAGAAGCTCTGTGTCACTGGTTTGCAAGGAGTGGTACAACGCTGAGAGATGGTCAAGGAGGAACGTGTTCATAGGTAACTGCTACTCTGTGTCCCCTGAGATCTTAACCCGAAGGTTCCCAAACATAAGAAGTGTTACACTGAAAGGGAAGCCACGTTTCTCTGATTTCAACTTGGTTCCTGCAAATTGGGGTGCTGATATTCACTTTTGGCTTGTGGTGTTTGCTGAAAAGTACCCTTTTCTTGAGGAGCTTAGGCTTAAGAGGATGACTGTTAGTGATGAGAGTTTGAAGTTCTTGGCGCGCTCTTTTCCGAACTTCAAAGCTATTTCCCTTCAAAATTGTGATGGTTTCAGCACTGATGGTTTGGCTGCAATTGCTGCTGATTGCAAGTAAGAACATAGTACATAAACTTCTTTGCTTTCTTCTTTTCAGTTTTTGTTTTTTCAGGCTTTTAATTTGTTGAATTTTCATTTCTAACGTATATTTAATTTTCCTCAGAGGTAAAAAGATTATTGTTCTTCTTGGTATGTTCCCTGCTGATGGAGTTTTCTTCATGTTCTTCTTTGCATGAATTTCAGTTTTTAATAATTCGGTGATGTTTACTGTTTTGATGTGAAATCCTTTGCCCTTTTTCTGCTCTGGATGATGTAATCAGGTTAATTGATGTGTTTACAACAATTATAGACTTTATTATCTAGTTTAAATTAACCTTTCCAACAAATTTGAATAATACTTTATTTACTCTTGTAGTTTTGACTTTCAGTTTGATTTATATCTCCCCCTAGATTAGCGATTCATCCTTTTGTTAGATTCTTATCTTTTTGAGGGGTCTTACTTGTTTTCCATTCGCACATGATGTGCTTTGCTTTGCTTTGACAGGAATTCCTACTAGTGAGATGTTTGTGAATTATGGTTCCCAGTGGAAACAGAATCCCACTATAGAGCCCTTTTTTTTATAAGGGCCACTTCTTTTTCTGCATGATGCAATTAACATTTTAGAATCAATAGAATGGGAATATGGTGATATTCCTTGAATGGGAACATAGCTCTGACTCAGGGAATCAACTAACTTTTAAATTTTAATGATCTAGAAAGTGGGATGCTGGGAATGAGAATAGGCTTGGTAGAGGTTAATTTTATGGCTGATTTTGGAGCAAAGTTCATATGGATATTGCATATTGCTCTATGAGTAATTATATGATATTATAATGCTATGCAAGAATGTTAAACTTCCTATTAGTTCATGAATTGGTTGATTGAAACTCACTGATGAATAGGGAATCTAAAAAACATTATGTAGAATTTGAATTTCTTATCATTTACATGCTTATCTTCTGATATAATAGGACAGCCTTGTAATTCTACTTTCAGATGTTTGATTTAAAATTTGTGCTTTCACAAGGGACCTAGTGTAATTCGAACAGTGCGTATAAGTGAAAGCAGTAGCAGTGTGAAAAGTGTGATTACAATATTTATATCAATACTTTTCTCCAAGCTTTTTCACTTATGAACCTAAGAAATCTTGTGTCATGATATCATCATGTCCAGTAATTTTAGAAAAAATAGATATTAGTTCCATTATGTTGCATTATTTTCAGAATTCTTCAATTGCCCCATCAATAATTTTCTGCACTCTACTTGGTTGTAGGAATTTAACTGAGCTTGACATACAAGAGAATGTCATTGATGATAAAAATGATAATTGGTTGACTTGCTTCCCGGAAAGCTTCACATCGCTGGAAGTACTGAACTTTTCCATCCTTCACAATGATGTAAATTTTGATGCACTTGAGAAGCTTGTTACTAGGTGCAAATCATTGAAGACTTTGAAGCTTAATAAAAGTATAACACTGGAACAGTTACAAAGGCTACTTTTTAGAGCTCCCCAGTTATGTGAGCTTGGTACTGGCTCATTTTCACAAGAGCTGACAACACAGCAGTACTCGGAGCTTGAAAGCGCCTTCAGCAATTGTAAAAATCTTAACACCCTTTCTGGATTATGGGTAGTTACACCGCAGTATCTCCCAGTTCTGTACCCGGCATGCGCAAATCTGACTTTCTTGAATTTTAGTTATGCTCCCCTGGACAGTGATGATATTGCTAAGCTTCTTGTTCATTGCGCCAATATTCGGCGCCTATGGGTACGAATCTTTTTGCCTGGTGTTCCTTGTTACATAGTTTCTAATTTATATTGAAGTTTCTACTACTAAAGACCTATGCGGCATGCTTTTCTTCTGAATTAATTCATGTATTATTGGTGTCCTTTGTTTCTGACATACACATTCACACAACCAAAGATTTAGCATCATGCACAAATGTGTTTAACTTGGTTGTAATTGTCCAATTGAAGGTGCATGGGTGGAATGTTTATACAGTTTCCCGTTAATGCAAATGAAAATGAAGTGTTGTTTCTGTCTCACTAGCTAAATATCTGATACAGGTTGTGGACACAATTGAAGATAAGGGGTTGGAAGCTGTAGGAACACACTGCCCACTGCTTGAGGAACTGCGTGTATTTCCTGCAGATCCCTTTGCTGAGGGTGATGCCCGCGGTGTTACTGACTCGGGCTTTATTGCTGTCTCTCAAGGATGCCGAAATCTTCACTATGTCCTCTACTTTTGCCGGCACATGACCAATGCTGCTGTTGCCACTGTTGTGCAAAACTGCCCTGACTTCACTCATTTCCGGCTCTGTATTATGAACCCCGGCCAACCGGATTACCGGACAAGCGAACCGATGGATGAGGCTTTTGGAGCAGTTGTTAAGACTTGCAGCAAACTCCAGAGGCTTGCAATATCTGGTTTACTGACCGACCTTACATTTGAGTACATAGGGAAGTATGCAAAAAACTTGGAAACTCTTTCAGTTGCCTTTGCTGGAAGCAGTGATTGGGGTATGCAGTGTGTACTAGAAGGGTGTCCGAAGCTGAGGAAACTTGAGATAAGGGACTGCCCATTTGGGAATGCTGCACTTCTTTCGGGGTTGGAAAAGTACGAGTCGATGAGGTCGCTGTGGATGTCAGATTGCAAAGTGACAATGAATGGATGTAGATTGTTGGCTAAGGAAATGCCAAGGTTGAATGTTGAGGTAATAAAGGAAGACGGCAGCGATGATAGCCAAGCCGAAAGGGTCTATGTGTATCGTTCCGTTGCTGGACCCAGAAGGGATGCTCCTCCATTTGTTCTCACTCTCTAAGATGCTATCCCCAAAGTGCTCTGTAATCTCTCTCTCTCTCTCTCTAATTCAATATAGACTACTAAGCACTCATTGACACACCACAAGTCCATTGATTTGCATTAAATGTGACATGTTCTATTGTTTCTCATGAATATGATCCTACTCCTTGAAAGTTAGATGACTGGTAAAACATAATAGGCTTGTTCTGCATCATACATTATACGCTTTACCAATTGCATGGTTCGGTATCCATGTAGGGATCACATCAAACCTATAATAATCTAACTGAAAGTAGTAGCATCATTCCAAAAATTTATGTGGCGTGCTATGCTAGATTAGTGTTCAGAAATCAGAACCCTCAAGCAACAAATTAAAGTTTGTATTTTTATTTTCACCCTTCATTAATCCCATGTGTAAGTAATAATTTAGATTTTGATGTGTACTACCCAGGGGACAAAATCTGCAAATTGATGACGAATAGCATCAATAATTTGAAGAAAAAGAGAGAGGGTTCTGCAATGTTCCAAGTTGAATGATGTTGGAAGTAGTTGGGGCTTATCCATAGATTGATTGTTGTGTTGTTGGTACATCAAATCGAAGGAGCAAGGACGAGAGAAAAGGTTCAAGACTCAAGCGAGACACTGCAAAGTCCACTTTTTTTAGTTGCTATAATAATTGTACCAAGTGGGACCCACACACAGTGGAGACTAGATGAGCACATTAAGAACAACACCAATCATTCTCAACAATATCCACATGACGATCAGATCAGATCAGATCATGCCAGAAGATGAGGTAGTCGTGGATCTGCTCTATCTTGATGCTTATTCAAGACATTTTTTTTTCTTCTGCCAATTTAATTATTTATTCATGAAAGAATAGCTTTCGCTTCTGATAATGGAGGAAATCCATGGAAATTAATGAGATTATTTATTATTATTTATTTTACACAGAGAGAAGTCATATATGTATCACTGTATCAGAGGATAAATTATAGTGCCATTGTTGACATGTTTTACTAAATCGCTGAATAACTTGGTGTTGGTGACTACTACCTCCTCTTAAAGAGAGTTTTCTATCCTTTTTTTTTTCGGAGAAATGTTAGAAATTATTAAAATTTATTTGCCATTATTTAGCTATTAACATAATTTTTTTAATTTAGTAATTTAATAATATATTTTATTCTATATTTATCAAAAATAATAAATTCTGATAGTCTTTTAGTATTTTATTTTTTTAAGGTAATCTCTATTCTCAGATATAATTTATACTTATCTTTCGTGTATAAATATCATAGTATATAAATATTTATGATCCTACGAAATGAGAGATAAGTCAAAAGGACGAAAAAAAAGATGCACAAAGCCTTTATAGATATTATTTTATCACACAATCTCCCAAATTAAAAATAAAATTAAGTACATAAGGAATATAATTTAAGAGGAAGTATAGGGAATTAATGAAATATTTGTATAATATATACAATAGAGGTGTAAGGATGTCTGATTCTGTATTAGAAATATAATCATTAGTATTATTTTTTTTATTAGCTGAAATTTTTAGGATGAGTAGTATTATGACATGGTATCAGAGCTCTAGATTCGAACGGTCAAGAGTTCAATCTTTGCTAAATCCCAAAATTAGCTTAAACGTTTGGGATAAGTGGTTTTATAACATGAGATGATATTTCATTGGCTTCAGCGGGACTCATAATTTAAACATTGAAAAGATTTAACATGTAAATAATTATGATAAATTAACTTGTGTGAAAAAAGATAAAATTTATAATAAAAAATATAAAAACTTAAAAAATAGGAACAAAATAAAAGAAATAAAAGAGATAGAGTATAATAGCAAATAATAATGTTTTATAGTTTATAAAAAAAATCAAAGAATAAAATAATGCATCATAAGAGAAAAAAAATATATTACTGAATAGAAGAGCAATCGATAATAAATGAGATTCTCTTCTAGCATATATGGCCTTTTATAGTGAATAATTTATGAAATATAGATATAGATAAAATAAAAAAAAGAATAAAATTTTTAATAAATTAAAGAAATATTCACAATCATATAATTAATTGATGATGTGCATATAACTATTAGATAATAAATTGTAAAAGAATATTAATAAAAATATTATATTTGATATTAAAATAAAAATAAATATACACAATGAATAAAAATCAGAAATTTAAAATTAAAATATTTAAGATAAAAAAAATTAAGAGAAACTTTTGATAAATAACGATTCAAACATTAACTTCACAATAAATTGAATCAAATAACATATATTTAAATTAATTAAATTAAATAATTCATATAACAAATTAACTATAATTGTTTGGCTAAATAAAGTAACTTAAAAATAAATAAAAAATATCTTATAAATATATTATGTAACAATTAAATCACTTTTAAAAATGATTAATCAAAATAAATAAGACAAAAAATAATACAAATTAAAACAAAATTAACTTATTTATTTCTGTCAAATCAAATAATTAATATAACTGATTAATTAAAGTTAATCTGATGAAACAAAGTATGAAATAATTTAATATTTTTCAATTAAATCAAATAAATAATTAATTATGACTCAAAATATATAAGACCAAAAGTTAATGTTTAGTCAAATCAAATAATTAATATGCTTAATTAAATAATTATAGGGCAATTTACTCGTTTTAATTGTTTGGAGAAATATATTATCGAATTACAACTTTTTAAATATCCAAATGCAATACAACTTTCGTAATTATATATAAACGCAATACTCTTCCACGGATTAGGTTGCACGTAAACCGCTACATTTTATCGCGGTTTACGTTCAATGGTGTGCATACAAAAATTGCTGCATTTTGTAGCGGTTTATAAAAAAATTAGTGCGTGAAGAAATCGCGACAATCTCTAACAGTTACTTCGAAAATAATATGAGTATAAAATCCGCTTGAGGCAATAGCGAATTATTCATTTAAAAAGTTTTTAAAATTTGATAGAAAAAGAAAGTTTAATATTTCAATTCAATCAGGATCTTTGAAATTTTAAGAGATTAATTTTATGAAATTTATTCCAACTCCAAATTTTAAATCATCAGAAAAGAAGAACTAATTTATTGTTCTTTTAGATACTTATTTTATTTTGTACGGGATTTTATTTACATATGTATAAGGCTTTTTAAATTTTACATAGAATATTTGATTTCCTGTGTATAATTTTATATTACAACTTGTGTAGTCCTTCTCTTACAGTCAAAACTCTTCAGGTTGAATATACAATCCGTTATCTATGAAATATTGAATTTAGTTATATAAATTGTTGCTTATTTATAGTTTATAAGCTCTATTTTAAAAGAGAATGAAAAGATTACTTTAATTAATTTAAAAGACTAGAGGAATCATTTTGAATATTATTTAAATTTCTTAACATGTCAGTAAAATTTTTGTGTTTATAATGTTAATTTGGTGATTGAAAGAAAGACTATTGTTCATATCCTATCCTAAAATGTAAGCCGGGCCCAATGCGAAAAAAAGGTCTGATCCAGTAGAACGGTCTCGTCCACATATCCGACCTCTTCTAAGAGGTCGGAACATATTAAACAAGCAACTCACACTTAACTACGTAAGTAACTGCCTTCCAGAATCTTCCGCCTACTTCTAGAAAAGAGATCTCAACAACCCTAAAATAAAGGGACAGTTATCCACCATCAGAAGTGGAACTACTTGAACGGTGGTTATTGGTTCATCCCCTATAAATACACTGACACACTCAGGTAAAGATAAGTTCCAATACACAAAACATGTTTAATCCTTTGCTAACTTAGGCATCGGAGTGTCTTGCATGTACCACTTCCCACCTATTCAACAACTCGGACGGAGGCTTCTGGACGCGAACAAGTCGGAGACCACCATCCTTCAACGTTTGGGCCTTCCATTTGAGCCCAATCACCCGATTTCAGGTAAATCCCAGAACATTGGTGCCGTTGCCGGGGACCCAGAGATCAATGCACAATGGTAGATGACCAACATGAAGACGGGCACATTGCATCTGAGTCAGATCAAGAGCATCAAGATGTGGTCAATAATGACCAAACAATAATACCTCTATCAAGAACAAAGGGACCGCGTGGTGAAGGCCCCTCAGGTGCTCAGGGACCAAAGGAAATCTCCTCTGAGGTTCATCAGCCCGGAAGAAAGGGACAATCTCATTCCACCGACCTTATAGGGTTACTACATGGCCACCAAGGTCGACTCGAGCAACTAGAACAAGAGCTGGAGCGACAGCATGAAGCGGAGAGGAGCCTAAGGAAAGAAATGGAGCGATGAAAAGAGCTTGAAAAAAAAGCTTTCGAAGCTGGAATCCAATCTCCGAAATAAGGATTCTCGCGCAGATCAGGAGAATACCCCATTGGGGGAAGAAGACCCGTTCACTGAAGATATCATGAGAGCTAAAGTTTTCAGAAACTTCAATAGCCCTTATATGAGCCTGTATGACGGGACAATTGACCCGAAGCATCACCTCAATAACTTCAAAAGTCGGATGTACTTAGCTAACGCATCGGGTGCTACTCACTGCAAGGCCTTCCCGATGAACTTAACAAAGGCGACCATGAAGTGGTTTGATAGCCTTCTCCCTAGGTTGGTCACCAGCTTTGACAACCTCTCGCGTAAGTTTCTTACGCGATTTTAAATTCATAAGATAAGGTCAAGCATGCCCTAATCTACTCGGAGTAAAACAAGAGGTTGGAAAGCCCCTGAGAGACTACATGGAAAGGTTTAACAAAGCATACTTAGAGATCCAAGACCTGCTTACGGAGGTAGTAATAATGGGACTTGTCAATGGACTCTGAGAAGGACCCTTCTCTCAATCCATTTCAAAGAGACACCCGACTTCTTTGAGCGATGTACAAGAGCGAGCTGAAAAGTACATTAATATGGTGGAAAACGCCAAGTTACGAGAACCAAGTTGGTAACTAGGGCACCTCCACCAGCCAAAGGAAAAGGAAAGGGAGCCCAAGGGAAAAGAAGAAGTCGAACCTGAGAAGCCTAGAAGATATCACACTTATACTCCTCTAGAAGTTTCCTTAGTGGATGTCTACAAGGAGATCTGTCATACTGAAAAGCTTCCTCCTCCGCGTCACATTAAGAACAAAAAGGGTGGAAGCCGTAATGAATACTGTGAATATCACAAATTGTATGGGCATTCCACAAATGATTGATAGGACCTTAAAAATTTGATTGAAAAGCTGGCCAGAGAAAGTCGGCTAGATAGATATCTCATGGAAAGGTCGGACAATCATGGGAAAAGAAAGAGAGACGACGAAGGCCACGAATGGAGAAGCCCGCCCCCGCAGACTCCAGAACGACATATTCATATGATATCAAGAAGGTTTGCTGGAAGAGGGCTGACCAAATCGTCTCGGAAAAGACATCTGAAAGAAGTCTACTAAGTCGGGAGCGATGGACCCGACCTCCCAACCATCTCTTTCACCAAAAAAGATGGATAGGGAATCATACCAGGGCACGACGATCCGGTAATTACAATGATCCTCGCCAATGCTCACTTACACAGAATTCTGGTGGATCAAGAGAGTTCAGCCGACATATTATTCAAGCCGGCATTTGATAAGTTGGGGTTAGGGGATGCTCTTATCACGCCAGTAGGCTTCATCTCCATACACATAACTTTTGAAAGGGGAGTTAAGTCTAAGACTTTAAGCATCGACTTCATTGTTGTCGATGTAGCCTCCACTTATAACGCCCTGATAGGCCGGACGACGTTAAATCGGCTGAAAGCGGTTGTTTCCACCCCTCACCTCTGCATGAAGTTTCCAACACAAGAAGGGATTGCTATCATCAGGGGAGATCAGAAGCCGACGAGGAAGTGCTACAATGAGAGCCTAAACCTAAGAGGTAAAGGCAAGGAAGTCAATACCATTGAACTCGGCGGAGTCCGAGTAAGAGAGGAACTACGACCACAACCCGGAGGAAAGACGGAAGAAGTCCAGATTGGCCAAGAGGTTGGAAAGACCACCAACATAGGAGCTAACCTAGCACAAGATCTGAAGCAAGAACTAGTAAAGCACCTACAACAGAACTCTGACCTCTTCGCCTGAAAAGCCTCCGACATGCCTAGGATAATCCCGAGCTCATGTCACACAGGCTGACTGTCTACCCGAGATCCCGACCTGTTCAACAGAGGAGACAAAAGTTCAGACCCGAACGGGCTCAAGTGGTCGAAGAACAAGTGCAAGCCTTACTAGAGGCAGGGTTTATCAGAGAATTCAAGTACCCGGCCTAGTTGGCAAATGTGCTGCTAGTTAAAAAACAAAATGGGAAGTGGAGGATGTGGTCGACTATACCGACCTCAATAAAGCATACCCAAAAGACCCATATCCTATACCTAATATTGATGCCCTAGTAGATTCCAGTTCGGGATATCAATATTTGTCATTCATGGATGCCTACTCGAGATATAACCAAATTCCAAGGTACAAGCCGGACCAGGAGAAGACGTCCTTCATCACCCCTAAAGCGAACTTTTGCTACGTGGTCATGCCTTTCGGATTAAAAAATGCAGGGGTCACATATCAAAGGCTGATGAATAAGGTGTTCGCACCTCACTTTCGAAAATTAATGGAAGTGTATGTGGATGACATGTTGGTAAAGACCAAGGATGAGACTGACCTCCTGATTGACCTCTCACAAGTCTTCAACACCATAAGAGGGCACGGGATGACGTTAAATCCCACCAAGTGCACTTTTGCAGTGGAAGCTGGAAAATTTCTAGGATTTATGCTAACATAAAGGGGAATTGAAGCCAACCCCGATAAGTGCAGAGCAATCCTAGAAATGAAAAGTCTAACCTGTTTAAAAAAAGTTCAACAGCTGAATGGCCGACCTGCAGCTTTATCTAGATTCTTGGCAGGATCAGCACTAAGATCCTTACCACTTTTCTTGCTGCTTAGAAAATGATGCCACTTTGAATGGACCCTTGAATGCAAAGAGGCCTTTTAGGAGTTCAAAAGATTTCTGAGCCAACCTCTTATCCTTACTCGGCCAAAAGCAGGGGAAGAACTCGTATTATATCTAGTTGTCGCCGAAAAGGCTGCAGTGCCAGCATTAATACGGGAAGCGGGAAGACGAGGATGGACAATATCCCATCTACTTCACTAGCAAGGTGCTACAAGGACTTGAATTAAGGTATCAAAAACTTGAAAAGTTTGCATATGCCTTAATCGTAGCGTTCAGAAGGCTCCGGCCTTATTTTCAAACTCACACCATAAGAGTTCAAATGAACCAGTCCATGAAGCAAATCCTTCGGAAAATAGATGTTGCGGGCAGGATAGTTCAATGGGCTATAGAGCTATCCAAGTTCGACCTGAAATATGAAACTCGGATAGCAATCAAAGTTTGGTGTGAAATTTCTAACCACAAACTAACCGGCAAGTGCATCGGGTCGTACCAAGCATAGTTGTCAGAACCGAACTGGTGATCGACTCGGTCAGACTATTGGGTCAATGGATTACTGTTCCGAGGGTTTACCTGAAACTGTAGGTCAATCTCGGACGAGATCTTCTGTGCTGGTTGGAGCCGACGTGTCCGGCAGGTGTGTAGTAGCCGGAGCTGGTGTGTCCGACTTGTGGAACTAAGAATGCTGCTGATCCCTTGTCACCGAAGTGTGGGGGGTACCTGCAAGGGACTCCAATGCTTAAGTTAGCAAGGGTATTAAATAGGTATTGAGTAGAATCAGAGTATCAGTTATACTTGGGTGCTCCAGTGTATTTATAATGGTGAGATGTGACCTTCTTTAGATAAGATAAGTTAGTTATCTTATCTTATCTTATCTTTTGTTGAGGTCAGCTTATCTTCCATGGAACCGCCCTTATCTCTATAGGCTTGGGCTGCCCTTGGATCGGGATCGTATTCCTTGAGTTGGGCCCTTCTTTGGGCTTTCCTGTCGATTTGGACCGAGTTCTTTGCGAAGAAGTCAGTCCGCTTGACCTAAAGAGGTCGGTCGCTTTGTCTGTAGAACATCCTGGGTCGGACAGCTCGACCCAGGGTATGAACAGTGCCCCTGCTTGAGCTCGGTCTTTTTGTTGAGGTCGAGCCCTGGACTTCGGTCCTTCTCTAGTGAAGCCGAACTCAAGCATTTTGTCGATTCCTTTGTAGAAGTTTTTGAATGTAGAACGTTTTTTCTCTAAAAGCGCGCGCTTTTGTATCGACGCTTTGGAAATGTACGAGGGTTTAATGCCTTCATTAATTTTAACATTAATTGCCCCGTTTCCCTTAGGCTCTTTATTTTGATTTTGAAAACCCAGAAACGGTTTCTCTCCTTCGCCCTTTTCATAACTTCTTTTCTCCGCTCTCTTCGCTCTCTGTTTTGCGCTTCTGCTTTCTTGTGTTGTGGCTTTCGTTTGGCGATTTTCTGAGTAGCTTTCATTTCTGCGCCTCCATTTTTCTTTCTCGTAGCTTCTTTCGTCTCCATGTTAGTCCCATTTCGTGCTTTCTCTTTGTTTTTGTTTTTGTGATGAGGTTTTGATTTTGATCCTCCTTTTAGAGAAAGTTTGGATCTTTCTGTTTCCATTGTACCCTAGATTTGTTGAAATGTGCGTTCTGGGAGTTTTTCCATCTTCTGCATGATCCTTTTTGCTTTTGCTTGATTCTGAAAAAGGTTGCATCTTTAATGGTCTCTGTTTGGCGTGTTTGATGTTTTAGGGATGGTTTTTGCTGGTTTAGACTGTAAGGCAATGTTTTTGATGACTTTTTGTGTTTTGCTTTGATGGAAAAATGCTTGTTGTTTGAAGCCTTCTTTTCTTGTTTTGAGAGGTGCTGAGATGCGAGAAGTAGATTTTTCCTAGAAACCTTGCTTTATTATTGCCTCCAAAGGATGCCCCAGGACTTTGGTTTGAGTCTTGGGGTTTTCCTTTTCTGTGTGTTCGCCTGTATCGTATTGAGTTGTTTTCTCCTTTGTCCGAGATGTTTTTAGTAACCCCATCTTCTTTTCTTACTTGTAGGATTAGTTGGCCTCATCTCTTCTCGAAATAACATTGTAGAGATGTCTTCCAGAGTTCTCGAGGGGATGTCCGATTGGCTGGACTCCCTTGTTTTGTTGTGTGTTTCTGTTGTAGATGCTGAATTTTGCACAGAGCTGAGGAAGCGCCATAGGATTTGTGGTAACAGTGCTCGTAAGGAGGATTATGAGCTTGTTGCTCCTGATTCTGATGAGAGAGTTTGTTTTCCGACTTCCATCGAGAGGAAGCGTCCCTTCTTCTATGCCTATGAATACTTCTTCAGTCAGTTGAACGTTACTTTTGCTTTTACTGCTTTTGAGACCGACCTGTTGTGGTCGTGTAATATTGCCCCATCCCAGCTTCACCCAAATTCCTGGGGTTTTATTAAAATTTTTCAGCTTCTCTGCCGAGAATTAGATGTAACACCCTTTCAGACTCTTTTCCTTTATTTGTTTGTTTCCGCCAAGCCTGGCGGTTCTTCAAAAAAGAAAGCTTCCTGGGTTTCTTTCAGGTCAGCCCAGGGCCATAAAGTTTTTGCTATGTATGATGAGTCCTTTAAGGACTTCAAGAATTACTTCTTTAGGGTTCGTGTTGTCGAGGGGGCCCGCCCCTTTTTTCTTGATGAAAATGATGAGCCTTCTTTTCCTCTAGAGTGGCAGAGGGATGTGAGAGTTTCTCGCTATACCTGGGAGATGCTTGATGATGTTGAGCGTGCCTTTGTTGTTGTTCTTGAGGATCTATGGGGGGAACCACCCCATCTTGATACAAAAAGGTTTTTGAATGACCCATCCTTAGTTCGGACTGTTTTGGGTACTTGTCTGACTTGTTTCTACACTTGTTTCTTAATTTTTTCTTCCTCTTATTGTGATTGTAACTCTTTGCTGTGGTTGATTCTGTATTTGCAGAGATGTCAAAGAACAACGACTCCATGAAGGCCTTTAAAAAGGCAGAGAAGGCAACTGCTGCTCTGAACATCTCGGCCAAGGTGGCCGGATAGGGATCTTCTCAGGTCCCAGTGAAGCCTCCTGTGCCGAGTTCCCCCGGGCCGAGGAAAGCAATTCCTACTCCTCGGTTTCGTCAGGTTGATCCTCCACAGACTTCTGCCGTTGCTTCTGGTGCTCCTCCCTTAAAAAAGTAAAAAACATCCGAGCCCTTTAACCTGGATGCCCCGGATTTTGATGCTGTCGAGTTTGTTGACCAGCAAATTGCCCCCTATGGTGGGCTCTCCATGGACGATGTGTCTCTTCTTCAGCATCTGGATTTTATCACCAAAAGTAGTATGAAAATGGCACATATGGTTGCGGCTATTTTCCGAACTGTTCAGGGGATCCCGATTTATGCCACAAAATCTTTCATGGAGGAGGCCAAATCAGAATTTGATCGGATCAAGGGACTGAAGGATGAGTTGGAGGTGAAGTTGGCGAAGGTAGAGAAGGAACTGGAGGGTGAGAAGGCCAGCTCTATTGCCTTGGCTGCTTCTTTGAAGTTGGCTGAAGACATGGCACTGAAGCACAAGGATAGCTATGTCTTAGCTTATAGGGAGTTGATGCATCTCCGGGATGATTTGGAAACTGCTCGGGTTAATTATGCCGAGCTTCAGGGTCACCTTGTGGGCAGCGTGACTGCCGCTTCTGAGAACCTGATGGAGCAGTTCCGGATTGTTGCTCCTGATGCCAATTTGACTCTCGTTAGTCTTGATAACGTAGTAAAGGATGGCAAGATTGTCCCAGATGATCCCGATGATGATGTTGAACCTCCCCCAGTGCCTTCTATCAAGGTGTCGATCTCTTCGGTTCCTCTAGTTATGTCTGATCCGGATTGTCAGATTCTGAACCGGGATGATGGAACTGTAAATGCTGTGCCTATTCAGACTCGCCCTCCTTCTCCCCGTACTGATACTACCGGGAAGGCTCCCGATCTTTGCTGATCTTCTTTTTAAGTATTTGTGTAAATAGCCCGGTTTGTGGGCTTTTGAACTTTATTGTTTTGTTTAACTGCTGACGCTTTTTAGTTGCCTGCCTGGCAACTTTTACTTTGAAAAACAAAAGTAGCTTTCTGAGGTAGATTTTAGTAGCCTCTTGAAGCTTAATTATACTATGCTTCCATTGCGCTTTAACATGGTATCTCTTCTGGTTTCTGAGAGTGTTGGAATCTTGCTGCTTGACCTCTTTGGATTGCTTTTGCACTTATTTTTTGTAACTTGGATCCTTTGAGGCCGTGACTGTATGGGTCCAACTTGTTTCTCGGTTTTCTCGCTTTTGCTTGTATTTTTAACATCCCATAACCGATTTCTTTATGTTGGTCCCCTTCTAAGTTATTTTTGTAATCCTCTTTCTTGGACCTTTGTCAGGTCTCTTTCAGGGATTATTTTTATAACTTGTCTTGTAGGAGACCGACTTCGTTAGGTCGATCTCTTCTAAGTTATTTTTGTAATCCTCTTTCTTGGACCTTTGTCAGGT
>NC_029774.3:118657856-118670000 GCF_000817695.3 Arachis duranensis | reverse complement strand
TTTTTAGTGTCGGCCAGTCTTTTTAAGTTATTATATAGCAATCCATAAGACCTCGTCAGGTTCTTTTTGGGATCACTTTCGATAACTTCTTGCATTATTTATGTGTTCATCTTTGCCGATTTGTAGATGGTGGCTTTTGTCCCGGTTTGATCGTCATTTAGGTGAATCACGTTTTCACCTTTGTCGGTCGATCATTCCTATCAAGATCGTATAGTGAATCTGTTCTTCACTTTCTGTTGATCCGTTGCTTTATAATCGGACGATGAATGCTTCAGATTAATGCGTCTTGGGAATTTGTAGAATATCTGAAATGTATTTTATTCAAAGAAAGTGCAAATATATACATGCGGGAGTTTTCCGTACCCTTAAGTCGGATTAAATCTCAATCTTGACGCCTCATTAAAAAACCTTTTCAGGAAAAAGAGTGCATCTTATGATGAGATCTTTTACCTGTCCTAGCTATAGTACCTTCTTAGGTTACAGGCATGCCATGATCTGGGGAGTTCTCGTCCCTCGAGTTTGGACAGTCTGTAGTATCCCTTCCCGAGTACTTCTTTGACTCGGTAGGGTCCTTTCCAGTTGGCTGCCAGCTTTCCTTCTCTGGGTCGAGTTGTTCCAATATCATTTCGGATTAAGATGAGATCATTCTCAGCGAAACCTCTTGGCACTACCTTTTGATTATACCTGGAAGCCATTCGCCGCTTTAGTGATTCTTCTCTGATTCGAGCTCTTTCTTGGATTTCCGGAAGTAGGTCGAGCTCTTCTCTTTGAAGTTGAGAGTTGGTTTGTTCATTGTAGTGGACTACTCGGGGAGACCCTTCCTCGACTTCTATTGGAATCATTGCCTCCACTCCGTATGCTAATCGAAATGGTGATTCGTTTGTAGTAGAATGGGGGGTTGTTCGATACGCCCATAGGACTTACGGAAGTTCCTCGGCCCAAGCTCCCTTTGCTTCTTGCAGTCTCTGCTTTAGCCCGGCCAATATGACTTTGTTGGCCGCTTCGGCTTGTCCATTGGCTTGGGGATGTTCGACGGAGGTGAACTGGTGTTTTATATTCAAGTCAGCCACTAGTTTTCTGAAGCCTGCATCTGTGAATTGGGTTCCATTGTCTGTGGCGATGGAGTATGGGACCCCGAACCTTGTAACAATGTTCCTATATAGGAATTTCCGACTTCTTTGAGCAGTGGCGTTGGCTAGGGAATCTGCTTCGATCCATTTTGTGAAATAATCTACCCCTACTATGAGGAATTTTACTTGTCCCGATCCCTGTGGAAAGGGTCCGAGAAGATCGAGTCCCCACTTTGCAAATGGCCAGGGCGAGGTTACATTGATGAGTTTTTCCGGCGGAGCGATATGAAAGTTGGCATGCTTCTGGCATAGTGGACATGTCTTTACAAATTTTGTAGCTTCCTTTCATAGAGTTGGCCAATAGAATCCCGCCCGGAGTACCTTTTTGGTGAGAGCTTGCGCTCCAAGATGATTGCCGCAAATGCCGCTGTGTACTTCCTCCAAGACTTCCTTTGTTTTGGAGGTCGATACGCACTTTAACAATGGTATTGAGATCCCTCTTTTGTACAGGGTGTTGTTTATGATAGTGTAGTACTGTGCCTCCCTTTTTAACCTCTTTGCCTCTTTTTCATCTGTAGGGAGAGCTTCTGTTTTGAGGTAATTAATTATGGGGGTCATCCATCCTTGATTCCGACCTGTTATGGCTAGGACTTTTTCTTCTTCCGATATTGACGGGTTCTGCAGTATTTCCTGGATGAGGCTTCTATTGTTGCCCCTTGGTTTGGTGCTGGCTAGTTTTGAGAGTACGTCAGCTCGGACGTTTTGCTCGCGGGGTATGTGGCAGATCCTATATTCCCCGAGTTGTCTGAGCTGTTCCTTGGTTTTATCCAAATACTTTTTCATTGTAGGATCTTTGGCTTAGTAGCTCCCTGTTATTTGTGAGGTAACGACTTGTGAATCGCTGTAGATGTTGAGTTTTCGAGCTCCAACTTCTCTAGCCAGCTTTAAACCAACTAATAACGCTTCATATTCTGCCTGGTTGTTTGAGGCCGGGAATCTGAATTTGAGGGAAAGCTCAAGTTGGGTTCCTTGGTTGCTTTCGATTATCATACTTGCACCACTTTCGACTTTATTCGAGGAGCCGTCCACATATATATTCCACTCTATAGGGATCTCCGGGGTGTCTGTGAATTCTGCAATGAAGTCGGCTAGGTATTGTGATTTAATGGCTGTTCGCGCCTCGTATTGGAGGTCGAACTCGGACAACTCGATTGCCCACTGTAGGATTCTTCCTGCTAGATCTGTTTTCTGCAATATCCCCTTTATGGGCTGGTTGGTCCAAACCTTAATGGTATGCGCTTGGAAGTACGGGCGAAGTCATCGGGATGTGAGTATGAGAGCGTAGGCAAACTTCTCTATTTTCTGGTAGTTCAGCTCTGACCCCTGCAGTGATTTGCTAATGAAGTAGACGGGTTGTTGCCCACCCTCGTCTTCTCTAATTAGTGATGAGGCTATTGTCCGGCTTCCTATTACGAGGTACAATATGAGTGGTTCTCCTTCTCGTGGTCGAGATAGGATAGGTGGCCGTCCCAAGAATTCTTTGAAGTCTCGGAAGGCTTGCTCACATTCTGTTGTCCACTCGAAGTTCTTTCCCTTCCTTAAAGTAGCGTAGAAAGGGAGGGATCTTATCGCTAACCCTGCTAGGAATCTGGACAAGGCCGCCAATCTCCCATTGAGTTGTTGTACCTCTTTGACGCAGGTTGGGCTCTT
The DNA here is from genome assembly GCF_000817695.3 of Arachis duranensis. Taxonomy (NCBI): domain Eukaryota; kingdom Viridiplantae; phylum Streptophyta; class Magnoliopsida; order Fabales; family Fabaceae; genus Arachis; species Arachis duranensis. The sequence continues at coordinate 118,667,220 of NC_029774.3, read as the reverse complement.
TATGTTGAGTATAGCCTGGCATTTATCTGGATTTGCCTCGATTCCTCTTTGTGTGAACATAAAGCCCAAGAACTTACCTGCTTCCATGGCGAAGGTGCATTTAGCCGGGTTAAGTCGCATGCCATGCTTCCGTATGGTGTCGAATACTTGAACCAAGTTGGACAATAATGTTTCTTCACTTTGTGTCTTTATCAACATGTCATCCACGTAGACCTCCATGATTTTTCCGATGTGATCTGAGAAGACCTTATTCATTAGCCTCTGATAAGTAGCTCCCGCGTTCTTAAGGCCGAAAGGCATTATGATGTAACAATAGTTTTCTTTGGGTGTTAAAAACGAGGTTTTTTCTTGATATGGTGGATACATTGGGATCTGGTTGTACCCCGAGTATGCGTCCATAAACGAGAGATACTTATATCCCAATGAGGCATCTAGTAGAGCGTCGATGCTTGGGAGTGGATAAGGGTCTTTTGGGCAGGCTTTGTTGAGGTCGGTGTAGTCGGTGCACATTCGCCACTTCCCATTTGACTTTCTCACCAAGACGACGTTTGCTAGCCATAGTGGGTACTTAACTTCTCTTATGAACCCTGCCTCTAGTAGTGCTTGCACCTGTTCTACTATAGCCTGAGACCGTTCTAGCCTGAGTTTTCTTCATTTTTGTTGTATCGGCCGGGATCCCAGATAGACTGCCAACTTGTGGCTCATCAGTTCGGGATCTATGCCTGGCATGTCGGCAGCTTTCCATGCGAAGAGATCAACATTATCTCGTAGGAACTGTATGAGTGATTCCTTTGCATCTCCTTTCAGGATCGTGCCAATATTAGTTGTTTTATCCGAGGTGTCTCCGATCTGAACTTTCTCTACTTCACCTTTGGGTTGTGGATGGAGTTCTTCTCGCCTCTGAACTCCACCAAGTTTGATTGTGTGGAACTCTCCTCCTTCGCCTCTGAGGTTTAGACTTTTGTTATAACAGTGACGCACCATCTTTTGATCTGCTTTTATTGTAGGCATCCCTTCTGCAGTTGGGAATTTCATACATAGATGTGGAGTTGAAACTATTGCACCGAGTTGGTTTAACGTTGTTCGACCTATTAAGGTATAGTAGGCTGAGCTTACGTCGACCACGATGTAGTCTATCTTGAGTGTTCTGGATTGGTTCCCCTTTCTGAAGGTTGTATGTAGCGATACATATCCCAGTGGTTGTACTGGGGTATCCCCAAGTCCGAACAGGCTGTTCGGGTATGCTCTTAGCTCTTTTTCTTCTAAGCCGAGCTTGTCAAAAGCAGTTTTGAATAAGATGTCGGCGGAGCTTCCTTGGTCAATTAATGTACGGTGGAGGTTGGCGTTTGCCAGTATGATAGTGATGACCATGGGGTCATCGTGTCCCGTGTCTTCTTTGGTAAACGTGATTGCTGGGATGTCTGGCGCCTCCTTCTTTCCTTCGACATGGTATGCTTCTTTGAGGTGTCGCTTGCGAGATGATTTGGAGATTCCTCCTCCTGCAAATCCGCCGTGTATCACGTGGACGTGTCTCTCCGGTGTGCGAGGTGATCGCTTAGACCGTCCGACATCTTCATCCATTCTTCTTTTTCTTGGCTCTTCGTCCCGGTTGGCCAAAAACCGATCTAGTTTTTCTTCTCTTACTAATTTTTCTATGACATTTTTCAAGTCAAAGCATTCGTTGGTGGAATGTCCTCGGACTCGATGATACTCACAGTATTCGTTCCAATTTCCTCCTCCTCTTTTGCCTTTGAGTGGCCGAGCTGGGGGTATTTTTTCTGTATGGCAGACTTCTTTGTAAACATCTACCAAGGATACCCTAAGAGGGGTGTAGTTATGATATTTTTTTATTTTTTCTCCGGAGCGATCTTCCTTTTTCTTGGATTCTTTATCTTTATCTCGGTAGGCGGAACCGAACCTCGAGGCTTCCCCAAGTCGAGAATTCTCCTCTATGTTGATGTACTTCTGCGCCCGTTCTTGTACTTCGTCCAGGGATGCAGGGTACTTCTTTGATATAGATTGGCTAAACGGTCCTTCTCGTAGGCCATTTATAAAGCCCATAATGGCAGCTTCTGTTGGTAGACTTTTTATGTCCATGCATGTTTTGTTGAATCTTTTCATGTAGTTATGAAGACTCTCCCGATCTCCTTGCTTGATCCTAGTAGGCTGGGTGCGTGTTTAGCCTTATCTTTTTGCATGGAAAATCTGGCCAGGAACTTTTTGGCCAGGTCGTCGAAACTTGAGATGGACTTTGGAGGTAGGCTGTCGAACCATCTAATGGCTGTCTTGGTAAGAGTTGTTGGAAAGGCCTTGCAGCGAACTGCATCCGAGGCGTCAGTGAGGTACATTCTACTTCTGAAATTGCTGAGATGATGGTTGGGGTCTGAAGTGCTGTCATACAGATTCATATCCAGAAGTTTGAAGTCCTTTGGGATTTTGGTCTTCATAATTTCCTTGGTGAATGGATCTTGATCCTTGCGAGAGTATCCTCTGGAGTGGATCGAGTAGCTTTTGTTTTGAGATCGGCTTCGAGTTTTAGAAGTTTATCTTCTAATTCTCGGCGTCGCCTTATCTTCTGATGCAGATCCTCTTCTTTTTCGCGTTGATGTTGGGCTTCTTTCTCGAGTTGCTTTAATCGATCTTGAAGCGCCTCTATCACTCCTGGATTTGATGAATTTTTTTCCCCGTTGGGCTCCGGATTATCTTTGAGTGTAACATCCGCGTTCTTGTACGGCTTTCTATCTTCCAAACCTGAATCATGGTCGTCCGCCATGGTGATGGGATGACTTCCAGGATCCCCGGCAACGGCGCCAATGTTCCAAGGGTTTACCTGAAACTGTAGGTCGATCTCGGACGATATCTTCTGTGCTGGTCGGAGCCGACGTGTCCGACAGGTGTGTAGCAACCGAAGCTGGTGTGTTCGACTTGTGGAACTAAGAATGCTGCTGATCTCTTGTCACTGAAGGGTGGGGGTACCTGCAAGGGACTCCGATGCTTAAATTAGCAAGGGTATTAAACAGGTATTGAGTAGAATTAGAGTATCAGTTATACCTGAGTGCTCCAGTGTATTTATAATGGTGAGATATGACCTTCTTTAGATAAGATAAGTTAGTTATCTTATCTTATCTTATCTTTTGTCGAGGTCAGCTTATCTTCTATGGAACTGCCCTTATCTCTATAGGCTTGGGCTGCCCTTGGATCGGGATCGTATTCCTTGAGTTGGGCCCTTCTTTGGGCTTTCCTGTCGATTTGGACCAAGTTCTTTGCGAAGAAGTCGGTCCGCTTGACCTAAAGAGGTCGGTCGCTTTGTCTGTAGAACATCCCGGGTCAGACAGCTCCACCTAGGGTATGAACAATTACTGGTTCAACCGGTGAGTCACTGGTTGAACCGATTAACCCAGTCCCATTTAAATAAAAATATAAAATAATCAATTAATAAACATTAAATCTATATTAAAAAAAGATCTCCACTAACATTCTACCAACAAATTTTAATTTCTAAAAATAGCTAATAAAAGAATTCTGATTAACATTAAATCTATATTTAAACACTCATGCAACAGTAGCAATAAGAATAACAATCAAGTATTAAATCTACATTAAAACAGCAATAATCAAATATTAATATGGTAACAATTAAGTATTAAATTTACAATAAATCAGTAACAATCAAATATTAAACCAGCAATAATCAAGTATCAAGTATTCTATACAATAACAATTAAGTATTAAATTTACATTAAACAAGCAACAATCAAGTTTTAATCCAACAACAATCAAGTATTCTATACAAATTCCAATTAGCATCAAAAGTTTAAAACGACAACACCAGCATCAAATTCCAATTGCTTTCAAATTTGCTTTAAAATGCCACTCTATATAAATTCTAATAAACATTAATTTATTTATTCTAAATCTACAATTAAACAACAACAATCAAGTTTTAAAAATCAATATACAATAATAAAAAAATATAAGTCCAAAATCAGAACTATCTAACAGTGTTTCAATCTGTTCCCATCATAGAGCCAAAGTCAGAGGAGGCATAAGATGAAGAGGGCCAGAAGCAGAAAAGAGAAGACACAAGACAGGCACAAGGCAGAGGCAGAACACGCGCAAAGAATAGGGCGACCAAGCACGACAAAGCAAAAACTGGCAAGGGGGAGGCAGAAGCAACAGAGAGCCATGCCAAACGATGACGCGGCGATGATGACAGAGACGCATAAGAGCAAGGAGATGTGTCAACGCGGTGAAGGCAAACCACGGACATAGGCGACGGCGCAGTGAAGGAGATGCACAGGAGACGACAAGACTATGCAAAGAAACCAACGACGTGCGGTGGCGGTGACAAACTGAGTGAGAGAATGAGATGCTAAGAGCTTTGCCTCTGTGACTTGTGAGTTGTGAGATTGAGTCAGAGAGAGTGAAGGGGAATGGGGCTCCGTTAGGGGTTTAATTTTTCCAAAAAAAAGAGTGAGGTAACGGCGTCATTTTCGTGGAAGGGGTTTAAAAAAAAAATCGAACCGGTCCGGTTTTTTAAACTTTCCGGTTCAGCTGTTTTTCTTAGAACTGACCAAGTCAAACCGGTTCACATTGGTTTTTTTCCTTGTCCGGTCCCTTGTTCTACCCGGACCGGTTCACTGGTTTTTCGGTCCAAGCGGCCGGATCGGTCCGGTTCTGACAACAATGGTACCAAGTAGTACCTCAGATGAATGAGGGTTGATCCCACGAGGATTGATGAACTGAGCAATAATGGTTAAATGATTTACTTAGTTAGACAAATAGAAAATGGTGTTTGAGAGTTCAAAAGCACTAAATAGTAGTTCAGAATATCAGAAAGCAAGCAGTAAACAAGTTGTGAATAATATATGGAGAAACAGTTAAGGCTTCAGAAATATCTATTTTCCGGATTGACTTTTTTCACTAACTATTTTAATCATGCAAGATTTAATTCATGGCAAACTATATGTGACTAAACCCTAATTCCTTAGACCTTTTTAGTCAACTCTAAAATTCATCAACCGCCAATTCCTTGGTCACTTAATTTCAGCTAGAGGTTGAAGTTCAATTCTAGTTTATATGCCACAAAAACCCTAATTACCCAAATACAAGAGGATTATATGTCACGTATCCCATTAAGTCCAGATAATTAGAAATTTAGGAGAACATGTTTTCAAGCTGTTGTTCAAGTAAAGAGCTTTCCCAAGTTATACAAGAACTCAATTAGAACAAGGGTCGTACTTCTATTCCACCCAAATTCATAAGATAAAGAACGAAAACAATTTTTGAATTATAAATCAGTACATGAATTAAAATAGAAAAATAATAGTATCAATCCATACAATAAACAGAGCTCCTAACCTTAACAGTGGAGGTTTAGTTACTCATGGTTCAGAGAGAAAACTAGGATTCAGGTAAAAACTATAAAATGCGGAATGAGGTAGAAGAGAAGAGAAGAGCCCGAAGGGCTGATTCTTTTCCCTTTTATATCTAATCCTAATTAATGTAAAATATAATTCTTAAACTAAATAATATCTTTTCCTAATTATAAATAAAATAAAATTTTAAATCAAAACTATTTCAAATTGAACCGTGCAGCCTTTGGACGAATTGGGGACCACTTGATTCATTAGGGTCCACGCTGAACTTGGAAATTCTCAAGTTCAGCGTGGATGAGGCAGTGTGTTTCATTTGTTTTCCTTGAATCCATGCCAAACTTGGATTAAACTAAGTTCAGCGTGGAATGGTGTGTGCATTTCTCCTTTGGAGTCTTCAAGCTGGCGTAGAACTTGGAAGGAGCCAAGTTCAGCGTGGAATGGTGTGCGCATTTCCCCTTTGAAGGAGCCAAGTTCGGCGTGGAGATGGCCGAACGAAATGAAAGAAAAGGGTATACTATTATATATTGTTGGAAAGCTCTGAAAGTTAGCTTTTCAATGCCACTATAATCACATCCATTGGACCTCTATAGCTTAAGTTATTTCTATTTGAGTGAAAGGAGGTCAGGGTTGACAGCATCATTCGCTTTCTTTCTTTTCTGCTACAAAATTCCGTCAAATCCATCTAAATGCTACCTGAAATAAACAGAAATTGCAAACAACTCAAAGTAGCATTCAAAGTGGCTAAAAGTAATTAAATCTTGATTAAACTTAGTAATTCAAATGTAAATTCACTAGGAAAAGATAGAAAGGATGCTCACGCATCAAAGCTCAATGTCTTGCTGACTTCATAGCAGAATACGCAGGCGATCAAGTGGAAACTTCCACAACATGGGAGTTGTACGTGGATAGATCCTCCAATAAGGTTGGGAGCGGAGCTGGTATAATATTGTTTGACTAAGAGGGAACCCAAATAGAAGTATCCTTGAAATTCGAGTTACGTACTTCTAATAACCAGGCTGAGTATAAAGCTCTGATTGACGGGCTAAAGTTGGCGAAAGAGGTCGGTGCTACCAAGGTGATATTCTTCAGCGACTCTCAAGTAGTAACTTCCCAAATTAATGGAGAGTACCAGTCAAAAGATCCCAACATGAAAAGGTACTTAGAAAAAACACTTGAGCATCTCAGACAGTTCCTTGAAACTGAAGTTAGACATATAGCAAGAGAGCTCAACAGCAGAGCCGATGCTCTTTCCAAACTAGCAAGTGCCAAGCCAGGGGAAATAATATGAGTCTGATACAAGAAACTCTCCAGGAGCCCTCAGTCATAAAGACGGATAGCAAGCCAGACGTCTTCCCTATCTCCGACTTAGACCTCGGATGGATAACTCCCCTAGTCAAATATCTAAAATTCGACATCCTTCCCGAGGAGCAAAAGGAGGCCCAAAAACTCAGAAGGAAAGCACAGAACTATACTTTGGTACGGAATGTCCTTTATAGAAGAGGGATATCTACACCATTGCTGAAGGGCGTCCCGACCTCTAAAACAAAAGAAGTCCTGGAAGAGGTACATAATGGGATTTGTGGAAATCACCTCGGAGCAAGGTCTTTAGCCAGAAAGGTGATACGAGTCAAGTTCTTTTGGCTGACTTTGCAAAAGGATGCTACCGACTTCGTTAAAAAGTGCCAATCTGGTCAAATACATGCAAACTTCCATGTTGCTCCCCTCGAAAAGCTCATTAGTGTAACCTCTCCATGGCCATTTGTAAAATGGGGATTGGACCTACTCAGAGCGTTTCCCTAAGCACCAGGTTAGGTTAAATACCTGATTGTAGGAGAGGATTACTTCACCAAGTGGATAGAAGCAGAGCCGCTGGCCACTAAAACAGCACAGAGAAGTCGGAGGTTCCTCTACAAGAACATAATCACCCGGTTTGGGATCACTCTTTCACCACAGATAATGACACACAATTTACTGATTCTACATTCAAGAACTTGGTGGCTAGTATGAAAATCAAGCACCAATTCACTTTGATTGAGCATCCCCGAGTGAATGGACAAGCTGAGGCAGCCAATAAGGTTATATTGATAGGATTAAAGAAAATACTTCAAGAAGTAAAGGGGGCCTGGGCGGAAGAGCTTCCTCAAGTGCTATGGGGTTACCGAACTACACCTCATTCAACCACTGGTGAAACACCTTTCTAACTTGCTTATGACATAGAAGTCATGATTCTTGTTGAGGTCAATGAGCAAAGTCCAAGGGTGAGATTCTACGATGCGGTCAGAAACGTTCAAGCCCACAAAGAAAACTCGAATTACTCCCAGAAGTCCGAGCAAGCCTGGATAAGAGAAGCAGCGTTAAAACAAAGGATGGCAACAAGGTACAACCAAAGAGTCATTCGAAGAAGTTTTGCCTCAGACGACTTAGTTCTCATCCGTAATAACATCGGGGTGAACAAGTCGGAAGAAGGAAAAGTCGCTGCAAACTAGAAGGGACCCTACAAGATAGTTGAGGTCTTGGGCAAGGGCTACTATAAAGTATCCGACCTAGAAGGTTCCGAGCTCCCAAGGTCATGGCACGCTTGCAATATGAAGAGATATTACAACTAGAAGCGAACATCACTCCCTGATATACTCTTTTTTTCGACTTCATGGTTTTTTTTCCAAAGAGGGTTTTCCTGGAGAGGTTTTAACGAGGCATCAAAACGAGGGTTAAGGGAATGAAATTTATTCCCTTAGTAGCTAAAGCATCCTTGTAAAGTTACATTTCATCAATAATATCCCTCCCTTTATTATCTTTTTCTTTTGAATTTCCATTTACCATTACTACGATACGCACCGACTTAAGCTCGAAAAAGCGCAAAAATCCGTTGCCCGACCTAGGTGGTCGGCAAGATAAAGTGACGAGGTACAAATGTAAAGAGGTTGTAAAAAGACAAGCATAACAACTCAGCAATGAAAGGCAATTGACTTATAAGTCGAAAAGCCTCGAACAGAGCAAAATGCATTGCAAAAATAACTTATGTTATGAAAACAATTCAATAAGCAAAGCGAAGTTGAACGTATGTGAACAAAATAATGGAAAGCAAGAAATACGAAAGTCCTTTAGAGGATCGGAGGTAAAGGTGTTCTCATAAAAGCCTTATCAAAATAGAGATTGTTTAGCAAAAAGTTTTTCTCAAAAGCCTTGCACTGGATAATAGCGAAATTAATTAGAGACCATCTGGCAAAAGTGATGAGCGGATAATTTATACGCTTTTTGGCATTGTTTTTAATATGTTTTTAGTATGTTTTAGTTAGTTTTATTATATTTTTATTAGTTTTTAGTTAAAATTCACTTTTCTGGACTTTACTATGAGTTTGTGTATTTTTCTGTGATTTCAGGTATTTTCTGGCTGAAATTGAGGGACCTGAGCAAAAATCTGATTCAGAGGCTGAAAAGGACTGCAGATGCTGTTGGATTCTGACCTTCTTGCACTCGAAGTGGATTTTCTGGAGCTATAGAAGTCCAATTGGCGCGCTCTCAACTGCGTTGGAAAGTAGACATCCTGGGCTTTCCAGCAATGTATAATAGTCCATATTTTACCCGAGATTTGATGGCCCAAACAGGCGTTCCAAGTCAGCTCAAGAATTCTAGCGTTAAACGCCGGAACTGGCACAAGAATGCGAGTTAAACGCCCAAACTGGCACAAAAGCTGGCATTTAACTCCAAGAAGAGTCTCTACACGAAAATGCTTCAATGCTCAGGCCAAGCACACACCAAGTGGGCCCGGAAGTAGATTTTTATGTCATTTACTCATTTCTATAAACCCTAGCTACTAGTTCTCTATAAGTAGGACCTTTTGCTATTGTATTTACATCTTTTGATCACTTTAGATATTAGGATCATCTTTCGATCATGTTTTTATGATTGAACCCTCTTTGGGAGGCTGGCCATTCGGCCATGCCTAGACCTTGTTCTTATGTATTTTCAACGGTGGAGTTTCTACA
>NC_029774.3:118656358-118657328 GCF_000817695.3 Arachis duranensis | reverse complement strand
TTCATCAATTTAGCTCTTGAATGCAATGTCTTGCTGAAGCTTGGCTAGCCATGTCTAATTTCTTTAGACTAAAGCTTTAGACTAACATTGCATGATTCCTGGAATTCTTATTAAAAATTTTGAATCTCTTTATTTTCTTCTCCATATAATTTTCGAAAAATCCAAAAAAATTTACAAAATCATAAAAACCAAAAATATTTCTTGTTTGAGTCTAGTGTCTCATTTTAAGTTTGGTGTCAATTGCATGTTTCTGTTCTTCTTGCATTTTTCATGTGTCTTCATTGATCTTCAAGTTGTTCTTGATGATTTACTTGCTCTGATCTTTAAATTCTCTTGTTTTGTGTGTTTTGTTGTTTCTCATATGTAGTCTCAATTTGTTAGTGTCAGTAGTATACAAACTTCTAAGATTGGTGTCTTGCATGCATTGTTTATTTGATTTTAGTTGCATTTTGATTTTTCTTCATCATTAAAAATCCAAAAAATTTTTAATTTGTGTCTTTTCAAGTCAATAATACAGAGAATTGAAGATTCAAAATATACAGCAGAGGAATTACACAGAAAAAGCTGGGCGTTCAAAACGCCCAGTGAGGAATAAAAACTGGCGTTTAAACGCCAGCCAGGATACCTGGCTGGGCGTTTAACGCCCAAAAGGGTAGCATTTTGGGCGTTAAACGCCAGAATGTATACCATTCTGGGCGTTTAACGCCAGGATGGCACAAGAGGGAAGATTTTGTTTTTAATTTTTTTTCAAGTTTCCATAATTTTTCAAAATCAAATCTTTTTCAAATCATATCTTTTCAATCATATATTTTCAAAATCAATTTCTTTCCATCTTTCAAAAATACTTGCTAACAATTAATGATTTGATTCAACATTTCAAGTATGTTGCCTTTTCTGTTGAGAAAGGTTTAATGTTTGAATCATATCTTTTCTTGTTAGCCAAGTCATTGATTTTAAAAAATCAAATCTT
>NC_029774.3:118654111-118656289 GCF_000817695.3 Arachis duranensis | reverse complement strand
AATCAAATCTTTTTAAAACCATAACTTTTCAATCATATCTTCTTAATCACATCTTTTTTCAAAATAGTTTTCAATCATATCTTTTTATTTCTAATTTCAAAATCTTTTTCGAAAATCATTTTATTTCTTTCCCAATCATATTTTTCGAAAATCATTCTTCAATTTTTCAAAATATTTTTAAAATCTTTTTAATTAATTTTCGAAAATTTCTTCCCCTCTTCTCACATCCTTCTATTTATGGACTAACACTATTCCTTAATGCATAAATTCGAACTCCATCTTCTTTGATAAGTTCGAATTTTCTACTTCTGCCTTCTATTTTTCTTTTCCTCTGACACCTCAAGGAATCTCTATACTGTGACATAGAGGATTCCATATTTTTTTCTCTTTCATATGAGCAGGAGCAAAGACAAAAGCATTCTTGTTGAGGCAGACCCTGAACCTGAAAGGACCTTGAAGCAAAAGCTAAGAGAAGCTAAACCACAACTCTCTGTAGAGGACCTAGCAGAATTCTTCAAACAAGAAGACATGGTAGCCGAAAACAACAACAATGCCAACAATGCAAGGAAGGTGCTGGGTGACTTCACTGCACCTACTCCCGACTTCTATGGGAGAAGCATCTCTATCCCTGCCATTGGAGCAAACAACTTTAGGCTTAAGCCTCAATTAGTTTCTCTAATGCAACAGAATTGCAAGTTCCATGGACTTCCATTAGAAGATTCTTATCAGTTTTTAGCTGAATTCTTGCAAATCTATGACACTGTCAAGACCAATGGGGTTAACCCTGAGGTCTACAGACTTATGCTATTCCCTTTTGCTGTAAGAGATAGAGCTAGGATATGGTTGGATTCACAACCTAAAGAAAGCCTGAACTCTTGGGAAAAGCTAGTCAATGCCTTCCTGGCAAAGTTCTTTCCACCTCAAAAATTGAGTAAGCTTAGAGTGGAAGTCCAAACCTTCAAAAAGAAGGAAGGTGAATCCCTCTATGAAGCTTGGGAAAGATACAAACAATTGATCAGAAAGTGTCCCTCTGACGTGCTTTCTGAATAGAGCATCATAAGTATCTTCTATGATGGTCTGTCTCAACTGTCCAAGATGTCATTGGATAGCTCTGCTGGAGGGTCTCTTCATCTGAAGAAGACACCTGCAGAAGCTCAAGAACTCATTGAAATGGTTGCAAATAACCAATTCATGTACACTTCTAAAAGGAATCATGTGAATAATGAGACGAATCAGAAGAAAGGAGTTCTTACCTCAACAAGGTTTCAACAACAATAATGGTGGAAGAAATAGGTTTAGCAATAGCAAGCCTTTTCCATCATCTTCTCAGCAACAGACAGAGGATTCTAAGCAGAGCCATTCTAACTTAGCAACCATGGTCTCTGATCTAATCAAAACCACTCAAAGTTTCATGACTGAAACAAGGTCCTCCATTAGAAACTTGAAGGCACAAGTGGGTCAGCTGAGTAAGAAAGTTACTGAACTCCCTCCTAGTGCTCTTCCAAGCAATATAGAAGAGAATCTAAAAGGAGAGTGTAAGGCCATCAACATGGCCGAACTTGGAGATGAGAAAGAGGCAGTGAGCGCCACTGAGGAAGACCTCAATGGACGTCCACTGGCCTCCAATGAGTTCCCTAATGAGGAACCATGGGAATCTGAGACTCACACTGAGACCATAGAGATTCCATTGGATCTACTTTTGCCATTCATGAGCTCTGATGAGTATTCTTCCTCTGAAGAGGATGAAGATGTCACTGAAGAGCAAGTTGCTAAGTACCTTGGAGCAATCATGAAGCTAAATGACAAGTTATTTGGTAATGAGACTTGGGAGGATGAACCCCCTTTGCTCACCAAAGAACTGGAGATGAACCCCCTTGGCTCACCAAAGAATTGGATGACTTGACTAGGCAGAGGTTACCTCAAAAGAGACAGGACCCTGGGAAGTTCTCAATACCTTGGACAGTAGGCACCATGACCTTCAAGAAGGCTCTGTGTGACCTAGGGTCAAGCATAAACCTTATGCATCTCTCTGTAATGGAGAAGCTAGGGATCTTTGAGGTACAAGCTGCAAGAATCTCACTAGAGATGGCAGACAATTCAAGAAAACAAGCTTATGGACTTGTAGAGGATGTTCTGGTAAAGATTGAAGACCATTACATCCCTACTGATTTCATAGTC
>NC_029774.3:118652591-118653955 GCF_000817695.3 Arachis duranensis | reverse complement strand
GATATCCCTCTGTAACCATGGAGAGGAAGCATGAAGAACTTCTCTCAAAACAGAGTCAAACAGAGCCCCCACAGTCAAACTCTAAGTTTGGTGTTGGGAGGCCACAACCAACTTCTAAGTTTGGTATTGAACCCCCATGGTCAAACTCTAAGTTTGGTGTTGGGAGGTTCCAACATTGCTCTGAGTACCTGTGAGGCTCCATGAGAGCCCACTATCAAGCTACTGATATTAAAAAAGCGCTTGTTGGGAGGCAACCCAATGTTATATTTATCTAATTTCCTTTGTTATTTTATGTTTTCTGTAGGTTGATGATCATGGGAAGTCACAAAATCAATTGAAAAAGCAAAAACAGCATGAAAAATAGAAAGAAAAATAGCACACCCTGGAGGAAAAACTTGCTGGCATTTAAACGCCAGTAAGGGCAGCAAATGGGCGTTTAACGCCCAGTCTGGCACCATTCTGGGCGTTTAACGCCAGAAAGGGGCACCAGACTGGCGTTAAACGCCAGGAAAGGGCAAGAAGCTGGCATTAAACGCCAGAAATGGGCACCAGCCCGGCGTTTAACGCCAGAATTGGCATAAAGAGCATTTTTGCTCGCCACTTGGTGCAGGGATGAATTTTCCTTGACACCTCAGGATCTGTGGACCCCACAGGATCCCCACCTACCCCACTACTCTCTCTCTTCTTCACCCATTCACCAATCACCTCAACACCTCTTCCCCAAAAACCCTTCACCTATCAAATCCCATCTTTCTTTTTATCACTCACATCCATCCTTCATAAAACCTCACCTACCTCACCATTCAAATTCAAACCACTTTCCCTCCCAAACCACCCCACATGACCGAACCATACACCCCCTCTCCACTCCTATATAAACCCATCTTCACTCCTTCATTTTCACACAACCTAAACACTACTTCTCCCCCTTGGCCAAACCACAAAGCCTCCTCCATCTCCTCTATTTCTTCTTCTTCTACTCTCTTCTTTCTTCTTTTGCTTGAGGACGAGCAAACCTTCTAAGTTTGGTGTGATAAAAGCATTGCTTTTTGTTTTTCCATAACCATTTATGGCATCTAAGGCCGGAGAAACCTCTAGAAAGAGGAAAGGGAAGGCAAAAGCTTCCACCTCCGAGTCATGAGAGATGGAGAGATTCATCTCAAGGGTTCATCAAGACCACTTCTATAAAGTTGTGGCCATGAAGAAAGTGATCCCCGAGGTCCCTTTCAAACTCAAAAAGGGTCAACTTTGATCAAAGGTTGGACCAAGTCCTCATGGATACCACTAAGAAAAGGATGGAGCAAACAAGAGATCCCACTCATCATGAAATCCCTGAGATGCCTCAAGGGATGCACTTTCCTCCA
>NC_029774.3:118644255-118652273 GCF_000817695.3 Arachis duranensis | reverse complement strand
GGCTCTTGAAAGAATGATGAAAAAGGATACATGTTACTGAGGATCTGAAAAATCATACAAATGATTCTTGAAGCAAGAAAAAGCAGTGAATACAAAAAAAAGAAAAAAGGGAGAAAAACGAAAAAAAAGAGAGAGAGGAAAAGAATAAAGTTGTGATCAAAGGCAAAAAGAGTGTGCTTAAGAACCCTGGACACCTCTAATTGGGGACTCTAGCAAAGCTGAGTCACAATCTGAAAAGGTTCACCCAGTTATGTGTCTGTGACATGTATGTATCCGGTGGTAATACTGGAAGACAGAGTGCTTTGGGCCACAGCCAAGACTCATAAAGTAGCTATGTTCAAGAATCATCATACTTAACTAGGAGAATCAATAACACTATCTGGATTCTGAGTTCCTATAGAAGCCCATCATTCTGAATTTCAAAGGATAAAGTGAGATGCCAAAACTGTTCAGAGGCAAAAAGCTAAAAGCCCCGCTTGATGATTAGATTTTTGACGGTTTAGAATTTCACTAATGAATTCTCGTTGTAAAGTATAGCTTCTAAACCAAACAATAATCCTTTCATACAAAAAGTTGTTTGTCACTAGTACAAACCCCTAAAATTTATAAACCGAAGTATTGGAACCTCGGGTCGTTCTCCCTAGGAATTGTAATGAAGTATCTTGTTATTGGTTATGAGTTATTTTTGGGGTTTTGATAAGAGGCATGAAAGATAAATGGCAAGAAAGTAAACTAATGGCTAAAAAGGTCTTGGCAAGGGTTGGTAGTCAAGGGTCTCTATCCTAATCACTAACCACAATATGAGAATTGGCAAGGATTAATCTCATTAAATCATCCTCTAACTAGCAGTAAAGGAAAGTCAAATGAGCTATATCAATCCTAGTCTATAAGTCCTAACTCTCCACTAATTCAATTAGTGAGAACTAGAGTCAATGGATCCCAATCATCAATCACTTGGACATTAGTAACTCAAGAGTTCCTAAGTTACCTTTCCAAGCCAAGAACATAAAACTCTACTCTAAAATCCAACCAAGCATTTCATCAAACACTTGGAAGGCACAAAAGAAAAGCATAGTAAATCAACAACAAGAATTAATTCTAACAACAATCAAATGTAAAGAATTAACAACAACAGTTAAAGGAAACAAGATCTATATGAATTACCTCTTATTGAATTGAAAGAAAATGGAAGGAACAATAGTAGATCTACAACAAAACATAAGAACAACACAAAGGAAAATTACAACAAAAGAATGGAAGAAGAATGAATCTAACTACAATGAATTGAAGAGTAGAAGTAGAAGAATGAATGAATGGAAACCTAGATCTAAGAAATAAACCTAATCCTAATCCTAATCCTAGAGAGAAGTGAGAGCTTCTCTCTCTAGAAACTACTTCTAGACTAATCCTAATGAGTGGGAATGAACTAATCTCCCTTTGCTCTTCAATCCTTGGCTTTAAATAGCATCTTTGGCGCCAAAGTTGGTTGGGATTGGGCCCCACCACCCTTGAGAATTCGTTGGTCATGTTTTCAATAAAAAATCATAAACCAGCACTGACGCGTACGCGCACAGCACGCGTACGCGTCCATGGGGTAATTCGCAAGGTGCGCGCACGCGTCCATGGGCGAGTTCAACTTCTTTGACTTTTCATGATTTCTCCACTTTGCATGCTTTCCTCTTCACTCCTTTGATCCATTCCTAGCCTTTTCAATCTGAAATCACTAACAAACATATCAAGGCATCTAGTGGAATCAAAGATGAATCAAAATCATCAAGTTAAAGGCCTAAAAAGCATGTTTTCACATCTAAGCACAAATAAGGAGACAATCACAAAACTATGCTAATTCATTAAATAAATGAGGGTAAAAGGTATTAAAATCTCTTAAAATCAAAATAAATGAGGGTAAAAGGTATTAAAATCTCTTAAAATCAATGCAAGATAAACCGTCAAAACGGGATTTATCAACCTCCCCACACTTAAACCAAGCATGTCCTCATGCTTAAACCAAGAATGAAGTAAAGGGTATGGCATTTATTCAATGGAACTAACTAAATGCAATCTACCTATATGCAACTATCTAAATGAATGCAATTGCTTGGTCAAAATAAATTAATTCCCAAGAGGCATATATGCACAAGGGCTAAGGATTAGCAAGTCTAATCCACAATTGAATTGAGTTATTAAATATTTTTACAAACTTGCATGAGAAGAGATGATCATAGGTGGAAACATGTAATTGAGCATCAAACCCTCACCGGATGTGTTTGCACTCTATTCACTCAAGTGTTTAGGGTTGATTCACTCAATTCTCTCCTAATCATGCTTTCCAAGATTTGTTTTTCTTCTAACAATCAACAAATATTTCATGCATGCATACAAGTATCATGAGGTCTTTTCTTTGGTTGTAATGGGGCTAGGGTCAAGGTATGATGCATATATGGTTAAGTGAGCTTGAAATTTGAATTTTTGATAAGCTTAAACTTCCCACCTAACCTATGACATCCTATACAATTTCAAAGCTAACCTAACTACCCATTTCTCACTTTTTCACATACTCATGCATTTTCTTTTTATTTAACAACACTTATGCATTGATTTTATTGAGCTTCACTTTGGGGCATTTTGCCCCCTTTTTATTTCTTTCTTTTTCTTCTTTTTCTTTTTCTTTTCCATATTATTTTTCTTTTTTTCTTTTTCTTTTGTTTTTTCTCATTTTTTTTCTTTCTATATACAAGAACCTCAATGCATAAGGTTTTACATTTGATCAATACATGAGTATGTACCCAATTCCCAATAATTTCAATAAAAATATAAAACTACCTTTTTATTCACCCAATGTCCCAAGGTTCCCACACTTGAATGATACTCACACACACTTGCCTAAGCTAATCAAAGATCCAAATTAAGGACATTCATTGTTTTTCGCTTTAGGCTTGTAATGTGCTAAAATTAAGAACAAGTGGGTTAATCGTAGGCTCAAATTTGGCTAACAATGAAAGATAAAAGGTAAGGCTATTTGGGTAAGTGAGTTAAATGAAATGATGGCCTCAATCATATAAATGCATAAATACATAAAATAATGGACATAGAGAATCAAACAATTCAAAGATTACAATCATAGAAAGAGAATAATGCACACAAGAAGGAAAAATAAGTGGTTATAAGATGTAACCACACCATTAGGCTCAAGTCTCACTTGCTTGTGTTCTTAGCTCAAAAATTCATGTTCAACAATATATATAATTCAAGCAAGTTCTATGAAAAGTTTTCACTCAAATCAATTGGTGCCCTATAGATAGAAATCCTTGAAAAATTTTCATTATTTTGACTAAGCTTATTGTGTATACATATGCAATAAGAATCCTAAAAACCTAAAATGAAATGCAAAAGTGTTGGGATTAGAAACTTGTCACCTAAAATCGCCGACGGTCGGACGACCTCCCCACACTTAAAAGTTTGCACCGTCCTCGGTGCATTCAAAGATGAGCAAAGGGGTACGGCGAATCTCCGGATTGCTACCTTCAGCTGGTAGATCAACCGATGCTGTGTGTTCTTAGTCTTGCTTCCGTTATTGCTTGTGGTGCATTCATCATAAAAAACAGAAATATAACACCATAAGATGAGAAGATATAAAAGCAAGGAAGCATACATTGTTAGAATGAGGTAAATCATTAGAAATGAGTGAGTGAATTATTGTGACATTAATGACAAATAAGTGTGTGAATTCTAAATTAGGCGCCTTTTAGAACACACATTAGCATAAAAGTCATGTCACAAAAGAAGCATGTACATCACTTATCCTAGTGTGCTTGAGATGCTTTAAGTGAACTTGTAAGGTAAAACAAGCATTAAAGAAGCATGAAAGCATTCAAGTCAAACACATATGGATGCATATGATCATAAAATACAATGCATTAAGGTAAATGCACAACATCATCCATCAAGAGGTTGCCTAATCGAGGAAAAGGATTCAAATTACATGGTGGCCAAATCATGTGATTCAAGAAGAGTTACAAGCTCGAAGGAAATTCTTATCACTTGGTATTTTTCAAAAGGTAAGCAAAAAAAAAACTCAAAACCAAGTAGCAAAATATAACCTCAATCATAGAATCCAACAAAGATTATCTAAAAACATTCATGCTAAAATAGTATTTACGCAATAAGAGGCAACAATGTATAGTAAACAAAGTCAATAATCCAATACTTATAATGAAAAGATAGAAAATAAAATGAAAACTAAACTGAAACTAACTAATTAACTAACTAAAATAAATGGTTATCAATGGTGTTTGGAAGTGTTGGATGAGGAGTTGAAGAAGGGAAGAAGAGAGGGGAAGGAAAGAAATGGAAAGAGGAGAAGAAAAGAAATGTGGTGTAGGAAGGGCATCCGCGCGTATGCACGCATGCCGCGCGTGCGCGGGTGGTGGAACAGAGAGGGAGACGCGGACGCGTACAATGCGCATCTGCGTGGGTGGCTAGTCAGGCCGGCGGCTTAATGTTGGCCCAGAGTTCGCACAACTCTCTGGTAAAAGTACCAGGGGTGCAGGTGGCCTAATCGACGCACGCGCGGCATGTGCGCTTGCGCGTGCATTGCGAATTCAGCATGATGGGCGCGTACACGCCAAATGCGCGTACGCGCGGATGGTGTTGGGCCTGGGGCTCAACATTCGCACAGTGAAGGCCTAACTTTCGGGTTTTTTGGTTGGGAGTGGAACTTCTTCATCTACGCGCTCGTGCCATGTACGCGTGTGCGTAAGCGGTCGAGAATGCTTGAAGTGCGCATACGCACGCAGTGCGCGTACGCATGGATGGTGCTCTGTTTTTCAAAAAGTTTTGCTATGTTTTTGCACCAATCTAAGCATCCGAAACCTCCAAACAGCTACCAAAACACCATAAACCCTTATTTAACATACTAAACTACCAATTAAACTCAACTACCTAAACAGAACATGAAATTAAACTAATTCTACCAATATGTACAAAAGAGAAAATGAAAAGATTTTACCATGGTGGGGTGTCTCCCACCTAGCACTTTTATTTATTGTCCTTAAGTTGGACTTATGGGGAGCTCCTCATCAAGGTGGCTTGTGCTTGTATTCATCTTGGAACTTCCACCAATGCTTGGACTTCCAATAAGCTCCATCATTCAAGATTAATATCTCCAAACTTTGATGGAGTTCTTCACAAACCATGGGCTCCCAGTGTTGATCCTCATGTGTTCCCGGATCCCATATTTTGTCTTCACACCCATCTCCAAGTTGATTATCATTAATCCATATGGGTGGTGAGCAAGGTGAATTCTCAACAAAGTGACCAAACATCCTTCTAGACCCATGTACTCTAGTTATACACCAACCTTTGCTATCAAGCTTTGGACATGTGACCATAATGAACCTAGGATGATGCTTCCAACCACTAACCATCTCCTTTTTACTCTTAAAGCCACTAATTTTTCTAAGTTGACCATCCATCTCAAGCAAACCATATTCAATGGGAATAACAAAGCTTAAGTATAAGGAATTTACCCACTTGAATGAGAGAATGGATGGTGGTGGCTTGGGGAGAGGTATCTCCAATGTGCTTGCAAGCTCTACTCCCTTGTTTGCTTCTTTGTTAATCTCCACCTCTTCATAAACTTCTTCATTCTCAATCCTTTGTTCATCAACTTCATCTAACTCTTCTCCATCACTCAAGTCATAAATGGGAGGTTGAGAGAAATCTACCTCCACATCACTTTTAAATTCATTGGGAGAAGGTTCTTCAAATTCAAAGGATTCTTCACCAAAAAGATTGGATGCATGATCTTCATCACCAAGGGAACTCAATTCTTGCTTCATTCCTTCCAAGTCTTCATTCAAAAGTTGCCTTGGAGGTTGTGCACTTTCCTCCTCAACATCAAATTCACTCTTCTTGGAAGGATTTTCTATGATTTTAGCTTCCCAAGGAGGTTCCGCATCTCCTAAGTCTTCAACCACTTCTTCCTTTTCTTCAATAATCATAGGCTACTCCAATTGTTCTAATACAAAGTGGCATTCCTCATTTTTCACCGGAGTTTCCAATCTCTCCTTCATGCTATGCTTTTCAATTAATTCTCCACATGTGACCATGGGAGTGCTTTGAGTGCTCAAGCATTGGGAGGCTAAAATGCTTACTACCTTGGTCAAGGTAGCCATAAATTCTAGTGTCTCCCTTTGCATTTCTCCTTGCCCTTGAAGAGGTTGGTATGGTGGATAAGGATCATGGTCATATGGAGGTGTTTGTTGAAAATAGGCTTGTGAGTGTGGTTGAGGGTCATGTTGAGGATATGACTCATAGGCATTTGGTGGTGGTTCTTGAAAATCACAAGAAGATTCACCATAGCCATTTGATTGATATGCATCAAAAAATGGCTCTTCTTCATAGTGCATTGGTGGGGGTTGTTGCCATGAAGATTGATCATATGCACATTGCTCCTCCCACCTTTGATTGTCCCATCCTTGATACACATCCTCATTGTAGTCCTCATTTCCTACAACATGTAGATAACCAAACTCATAGCCAAGGTGAGAATTCATGATAGCAAGAGAAAATAAAAATAAAAAGCTAATAGAAAACAAGAGAAACAAAACTCTACAACTAGCAAATAAAGCAAAAAACAAGATATTCATACTATTCACATATATACAATAACCAATAACATAACACCATTGCAATTTCCCGGCAACGGCGCCATTTTGATGATTGGATTTTTGACGGTTTAGAATTTCACTAATGAATTCTCGTTGTAAAGTATAGCTTCTAAACCAAACAATAATCCTTTCATACAAAAAGTTGTTTGTCACTAGTACAAACCCCTAAAATTTATAAACCGAAGTATTGGAACCTCGGGTCGTTCTCCCTAGGAATTGTAATGAAGTATCTTGTTATTGGTTATGAGTTATTTTTTGGGTTTTGATAAGAGGCATGAAAGATAAATGGCAAGAAAGTAAACTAATGGCTAAAAAGGTCTTGGCAAGGGTTGGTAGTCAAGGGTCTCTATCCTAATCACTAACCACAATATGAGAATTGGCAAGGATTAATCTCATTAAATCATCCTCTAACTAGTAGTAAAGGAAAGTCAAATGAGCTATATCAATCCTAGTCCATAAGTCCTAACTCTCCACTAATTCAATTAGTGAGAACTAGAGTCAATGGATCCCAATCATCAATCACTTGGACATTAGTAACTCAAGAGTTCCTAAGTTACCTTTCCAAGCCAAGAACATAAAACTCTACTCTAAAATCCAACCAAGCATTTCATCAAACACTTGGAAGGCACAAAGAAAAGCATAGTAAATCAACAACAAGAATTAATTCTAACAACAATCAAATGTAAAGAATTAACAACAACAATTAAAGGAAACAAGATCTATATGAATTACCTCTTATTGAATTGAAAGAAAATGGAAGGAACAATAGTAGATCTACAACAAAACATAAGAACAACACAAAGGAAATTACAACAAAAGAATGGAAGAAGAATGAATGTAACTACAATGAATTGAAGGGTAGAAGTAGAAGAATGAATGAATGGAAACCTAGATCTAAGAACTAAACCTAATCCTAATCCTAATCCTAGAGAGAAGTGAGAGCTTCTCTCTCTAGAAACTACTTCTAGACTAATCTTAATGAGTGGGAATGAAATAATCTCCCTTTGCTCTTCAATCCTTGGCTTTAAATAGCATCTTTGGCACCAAAGTTGGTTGGGATTGGGCCCCACCACCCTTGAGAATTCATTGGTCACGTTTTCATTAAAAAATCATAAACCAGCACCGACGCGTACGTGATGAGCGGATAATTTGTATGCTTTTTGGCATTGTTTTTAGTACGTTTTTAGTATAATCTAGTTAGTTTTTAGTATATTTTTATTAGTTTTTAGCTAAAATTCACTTTTCTGGACTTTACTATGAGTTTGTGTGTTTTTCTGTGATTTCAGGTATTTTCTGGCTGAAATTGAGGGTCCTGAGCAAAAATCTGATTCCGAGACCAAAAAGGAC
>NC_029774.3:118642211-118642844 GCF_000817695.3 Arachis duranensis | reverse complement strand
TCTTTTTCATAAAAATTTTTCAATCATATCTTTTTAATTGCTGTTTTCAAAATCTTTTTGATTAACTCATTGATTCAGTTTCCAATTTGCTTTGATCTTATTTTCTTTTAAATTTTCGAATTTTTATTTTTATTTTATTTTGTTTTATTTTATATTTTTTCGTACATTCAAAAAAAAAAACAAACAAAATTTATCTCTTTGCAATCATTATCATTTCCCTTTTGTCCATTACGGACTCAAATGGGATCAATCAGTCCAAAAGGACTCTGGGGTCATATGCTAACCCCATTACAGCTGCATATGGGAGTAGCATCTGTACACCTCCCATCAAGGCAAGCAGCTTTGAATTAAATCCTCAACTCATTATCATAGTGCAGCAAAATTGCCAGTATTCCGGTCTTCCACAGGAAGAACCCACTGAGTTTCTGGCACAGTTTTTACAAATTGCTGACACAGTATATGATAAAGAGGTAGATCAGGATGTCTACAGACTATTACTGTTTCCATTTGCTGTAAAAGATCAAGCTAAAAGGTGGTTGAATAACCAACCTACAGCAAGCATAAAAATATGGAAACAGTTGTCAGACAAATTCCTGAATCATTTTTACCCTCCAAAAAGGATGACACAGTTAA
>NC_029774.3:118627465-118627704 GCF_000817695.3 Arachis duranensis | reverse complement strand
ACCACCTAGCACTTGTCTTGAAAAGGTGCCAAGAGACTAACCTGGTTTTAAATTGGGAGAAATGTCACTTTATGGTGACTGAAGGAATTGTACTTGGACACAAAATTTCAAGCAAAGGAATAGAGGTGGATAAGGCAAAGGTAGAGGTAATTGAAAAATTGCCACCACCTGCCAATGTTAAAGCAATCAGAAGTTTTCTGGGGCATGCAGGATTCTACAGAAGGTTTATAAAGGATTTC
>NC_029774.3:118626175-118627318 GCF_000817695.3 Arachis duranensis | reverse complement strand
TGGTCACAGCACCAGTCATCTCTGCACCAGACTAATGTGTGATGCCAGTGACCATGCTATTGGTGCAGTGTTGGGACAGAGACATGACAAGCTTCTGCACGTCATTTACTATGCTAGTCGTGTTTTAAATGACGCACAGAAGAATTACACAACCACAGAAAAAGAGTTACTTGCAGTGGTTTATGCCATTGACAAGTTCAGATCTTATTTAGTAGGATCAAAAGTGGTTGTGTACACTGACCATGCTGCTCTTAAATATCTACTCACAAAGCAGGATTCAAAACCCAGGCTTATAAGATGGATGTTGCTTCTGCAAGAGTTTGATATAGAAATAAGAGACAGAAAAGGGACAGAGAACCAAGTAGCAGATCATCTGTCCCGAATAGAACCAGTAGCTGGGGCGTCCCTCCCTTCTACTGAGATCTCTGAGACTTTCCCAGATGAGCAACTCTTTGCCATTCAGGAAGCTCCATGGTTTGCAGATATTGCAAATTATAAAGCTGTGAGGTTCATACCCAAGGAGTACAGTAGCGTGCAAAGAAAGAAATTAATTTCAGATGCCAAGTACTACCTCTGGGATGAACCATATCTCTTCAAGAGATGTGTAGACGGAGTAATCTGTAGATGTGTGCCTAAAGAAGAAGCACAAAAGATCCTCTGGCACTACCATGGATCAAAGTATGGAGGACATTTTTGAAGTGAGCGAACAGCCACAAGAGTCCTCCAATGTGGCTTCTACTGGCCAACTTTCTATAAAGACTCCCGAGTGTTTGTACTTAATTGTGACAGTTGCCAAAGATCTGTCAATCTGCCGCACAATTATGCCATGCCTCAACAAGGGATCTTGGAGATTGAATTTTTTGATGTATGGGGAATTGACTTCATGGGGCCATTCCCACCATCATACTCAAACACTTACATTCTGGTGGCAGTGGACTATGTATCGAAGTGGGTAGAAGCAATTGCTACACCCACTAATGATACCAAGACCGTACTGAAATTCCTCCAGAAAAACATTTTCAGCGGATTTGGCGTTCCCAAAGTGCTAATCAGTGACGGGGGCACTCATTTCTGCAATAAACAGCTACACCTTGCTATGGTTAGATATGGAATTAGCCACAAAGTGGCAACTCCGTATCATCC
>NC_029774.3:118623059-118623959 GCF_000817695.3 Arachis duranensis | reverse complement strand
CCAATTCTAAGGGTGTCCCAAACCAACTCAAGAGGGGAGACCTCAAACCAATTGCAAGAGGTTGGCTAGACTTCATTGGGCGTTCCATATTGCCCACTAGCAACCGTTCTGAGGTCACCATCAAGAGAGCAGTGATGACTCATTGCATTATGCTTGGAAGAGAAGTGGAGGTTCATCATGTGATTGCCTGTGAGATCTACACAATTGCAAATAAGAATTCCACTGTAACCAAATTGGCTTACCCAAGCTTGATCTCCTTGCTTTGTAAAGAGGCTGGGGTAAAGATGGGAGCAGATGAATTCATACCCATTGAACATCCAATCACCAAGAAGTCAATGGAAGGAGCAAGAGAAGCAGGGGCGTGAAATCCAAGAATTGAAGCGCCAAAAGCTCTCCTCTCAAGCTGAGGGAGCATCCACTTCTCAAAATCAAGGTTGTTGAGTCCTAACTCTGTGAAAACCTCTATCATTAGGAGCCTATGTTTGCGTTTTTTTTCCTTTGTTTTGTTTTTATTTTTCGTTTTTCTAGTCTCAGTTTATATCTATTTTTGAGTCTTGTTTTAATTCATAATTAATAAAATTGAAATTTTATGCCTTAAAGATATGAATGTCCTATGAATCCATCACCTCTCTTAAATGAAAAATGCTTTAATCACAAAAGAACAAGAAGTACAGGATTTCGAAATTTATCCTTGAAACTAGTTGAATTAGTTTGATGTGGTGACAATACTTTTTGTTTTCTGAATGAATGCTTGAACAGTGCATATGTCTTTTGAATTTGTTGTTTTAAGAATGTTAAAATTGTTGGCTCTTGAAAGAATGAGGAAAAAGAGAACTGTTATTGAGGATCTAAAAATCATTAGATTGATTCTTGAAGCAAGAAAAAGCAGTGAAAAAAAAA
>NC_029774.3:118618242-118621439 GCF_000817695.3 Arachis duranensis | reverse complement strand
TTACTTGGACGACCCAGTACACTTGCTGGTTAGTTGTGCGGAGTTGCAAAAGTGTGATTGCAATTTCGTGCACCAGTACGCGCACAGCACGCGTACGCGTCCATAGGGTAATTCGCAAGGTGCGTGCAAGCGCCAGGTGCGCGTGCGCGTCCATGGGCGAGTTCAACTTCTTTGACTTTTCATGATTTCTCCACTTTGCATGCTTTCCTCTTCACTCCTTTGATCCATTCCTAGCCTTTTCAATCTGAAATCACTAACAAATATATCAAGGCATCTAGTGGAAATAAAGGTGAATTAAATTTAGCTACTTTAAGGTCTAGAAAGCATGTTTTCACATATAAGTACAAATAAGGATACAATCACAAAACTATGCTAATTCATTGAATAAATGAGGGTAAAAGGTATTAAAATCTCTTAAAATCAATGCAAGATAAACCGTCAAAACGGGGTTTATCACCGCTCATCTAATTAATACTGATCTTCATAGATGTTTTTGGAATTCATTGCATATTCTCTTCTTTTTATCTTATTTGATCTTCAGTTGCTTGAGGACAAGCAACAATTTAAGTTTGGTGTTGTGATGAGCGGATAATTTATACGCTTTTTGGCATTGTTTTTAGTATGTTTTAGTTAGTTTTTATTATATTTTTATTAGTTTTTAGTTAAAATTCACTTTTCTGGACTTTACTATGAGTTTGTGTGTTTTTCTGTGATTTCAGTTATTTTCTGGCTGAAATTGAGGGACCTAAGCAAAAATCTGATTCAGAGGCTGAAAAGGACTGCAGATGTTGTTGGATTCTGACCTCCCTGCACTCGAAGTGGATTTTCTGGAGCTACAAAAGCCCAATTGGCGCGCTCTCAACTGCGTTGGAAAGTAGACATCCTGGGCTTTCCAACAATGTATAATAGTCCATACTTTGCCGACATTCTGGACTTTTCAGCAATATATAATAGTCCACACTTTGCCCAAGAATTGATGGCCCAAACCGGCATTTCAAATCAGCTTCAGAATTTCCGGCCTTTAACACCGGAACTGGCACAAAAGTTGGAGTTAAACGCCCAAACTGGCACAAAAGCTGACGTTTAACTCCAAGAAAAGTCTCTACACATAGAAGCTTCAATGCTCAGCCCAAGCACACACCAAGTGGGCCCGGAAGTGGATTTTTATGTCATTTACTCATTTCTGTAAACCCTAGCTACTAGTTCTCTATAAGTAGGACCTTTTGCTATTGTATTTACATCTTTTGATCACTTTAGATATTAGGATCATCTTTTGATCATGTTTTTATGATTGAACCCTCTTTGGGAGGCTAGCCATTCGGCCATGCCTAGACCTTGTTCTTATGTATTTTCAACGGTGGAGTTTCTACACACCATAGATTAAGGTGTGGAGCTCTGCTGTACCTCGAGTATTAATGCAATTACTATTGTTCTTCTATTCAATTCGGCTTATTCTTGTTCTAAGATATCACTTGTTCCTCAACTTGATGAATGTGATGATCTGTGACACTCATCATCATTCTTACCTATGAACGTGTGCCTGACAACCACCTCCGTTCTACCTTAGATTGAGTGGATATCTCTTGGGTTCCTTAATCAGAATCTTCGTGGTATAAGCTAAAATTGATGGCGGCATTCAAGAGAATCCGAAAGGTCTAAACCTTGTCTGTGGTATTCTGAGTAGGATTCGAGGATTGAATGACTGTGACGAACTTCAAACTCGCGATTGTGGGGATGAAGACAGTAGGAAAGCAGAGAGACGGAAGGGACAAAGCATCTCCATACGCTTATCTGAAATTCTCACCAATGAATTGCATAAGTATCTCTATCTTTATTTTATGCTTTATTCATAAATCACCTATAACCATTTGAATCTGCCTGACTGAGATTTACAAGATGACCATAGCTTGCTTCATACCAACAATCTCCGTGGGATCGACCCTTACTCGCGTAAGGTTTATTACTTGGACGACCCAGTGCACTTGCTGGTTAGTTGTGCGAAGTTGTGATAAAGAGTTGAGATTGCAATTGTGCGTACCATATTGATGGCGCCATTGATGATCACAATTTCGTGCACCAAAAAGCTTTCTCAAAAGCTTCGTAAAAGTAAAGCTCAACAAAAGCTTCACCGCATGAACAAAAAACAACTACTTTGTTAAAAAGTTCTATTCAAAAAGGACCAGAAAACGATTAAGTTATTGTTAAAAGATCCTATTAAAAAGGACCAAGTGTTAGAAACCATCAACAAAAATGCATAAAGTGTTCATAAAAGAGCCCACAAGTCGGGCCTTAGTAACATCATCATTTTGGACCAAGGAGAGGATTTGAGTCGTCAGTAGGAGAGAAGATCGGTTCAGCTGCAGGAGTCGGAGGGGTCGGCGGGATCTCTTTGGCATTAGAAGTTGGAACCACCTCAGGAGCTGCCGAATAACTCGGCAATTCTACTTCACAAGGGGGGACTCAATTATACGTTGCCCCGCCGTCTTCAACTCGGAGTCTATTTCAGGACGAGGAGGAAAAACTATCTCTCTATTGACAACCTTGTCAGGATGAAGAGGTGACAGGTCCAAGTCGGGAGCATTAACTCCGACCTGTTGTTTCAGCACCCTGAACCCCTCTTCAGTGCCCTCAACAATGGAGTCCTCCAAGTCCTGATAACCCTCCCAAAGTTGTTCCATCTCTTTTTTTCAAATCAATATTGGCCAAAAAAATCCTGATGTAGTTTTGTTCAGCCGTCTCCTTCAAGCCCTCAGCCATTGCACAGGAGCCCATTAACTGCTTCTCTCTTTCCCGAGCTTGGGAGAGTTCTTCCTTCAATCGAACATTCTCCTCCTGCAGCCTCTTCTCATCTTCTTGATACATGGCAATTCTCCCCTGGATATTCTTCAAAGAGTGCTGAGTCGCTCTCAAAGGAGTCTTCTCCAACTCCTCAAGAAGAGAGGTGTAAACCCCCGTAGTCTGAATCCCTCCCCGGATCAAAACCTGGAGGTGAGTTTGGATAGAATCATCATCCATTCCAAAAGAACAATAGGGGATGATGTGCTTCTTACTGAACTTCACCCCATCAATGCTGGTGTCGCCAACATTAGAGGCACCAGCTTCCAAGGTCTTACGCTTCTTGGAAATAGGATCCGAGGAGGGAAGAACGGGAGGAGTAGGCACAAAAGGAGGAGGAGGAGGAGGAGGAGGAGGAGGAG
>NC_029774.3:118613636-118618123 GCF_000817695.3 Arachis duranensis | reverse complement strand
AGAAAAGCCGTCCCCGCCTCCGACTTGGGAGGAGAAGAAGTAGCCGACATCCCGCCCTCCTGCGCCTGAGCAGCTCGGACGCGTGCATTCTTTTTTGCCTCCTACACTTTAAGATAGGCTGTCTTTGAGCCACTTTTCATTTTTTCTCAGAAAAAATGAGAAACAATTAGCACACAAGTTGGGAGAACAAATCGAAAAAATACAAAAACACTTATAAAATAAAAAAAAGCTACCTAGCTCGGTCCAGATAAAGCTCGGAGATCCAAGAAGAAATCTCTTAGTGTCAAGGTTTGGAGCTTGCCCCAAGCCTCTCGGAAAAACTCAACTACCGCCTCCTCTACCTCCTCCATGTCTACTAGGTTGTATTTTTCCACGGGGGCTGTCTCTACCCAGTACAAGGGAAAGAAAGGTTCATTGTTCTCATTCAAGAAAAAGAGATGATAACCTTCAACAGCTTGGATTTTTAAAAAGAAATTCTTAAAGTCATGGAACGACTCGTCGAAAATAGGAAAAACTTTCCGACCTTGAATAACTCAGAAAGAAACCCACTGTTGCTTATTTTTAGCACTAAAAGACTTTGTCAAATGAAAAAGATAGAAAAATATTTTTAAAGAAACAACAAATCCGAGTTCATGGCTAACGAGTCGATAAATTTTGAGAAAATCCCAGGAATTGGGATAAAGTTAGGAAAGAGCTACCCTACAATGGGACAACACCTCTATCTCAAAATCAGAGAAAGGAAAGGTAACTCCCAAACAGGTAAACAGACAGTCATACATAAAGAAAAAATGCAGATCAGAGTCGTTAATTCTCCCACAACAAACTCGGTCCTCTGGGTCTAGGGCCACTATTTCGTACTTGATTTCGTCAGCTTCGGAACTACAAATCCTATGTTGTTTACGGAGTTTGGTTATAAAGACGCCATCTACTATAGGATGTTTAGAAAGGACTGAGGAGTCTACCCATCCCAATAGAGCCTCAGAAACTCGAGAAGACATTTTTTCAGAAACAAGAAAAGATATATAAGGGGATATACCTACATCGTAGAGGAAAGAAATCATCAAAAACAAGTTCGAAACAAAACAGTCCTCTCCAAAGAAAGCAAAAGAACAGTCAACAACCACAAAAGAAACGATTCTTGTGAAGAAAAATCTCAAAGTCTCCTACTGTGAACAATAAAGCCTACTCAGAGTCTCCCTCTCAATCATTCAGTTCACTTAACAGAAACAAAGAAAATGCTGTGAAAGCCAAGAAGGAAGAAATACAGCAAGAAACTAACCTTTTTGTAGAAAAGGAAGTTGTATGCAGAAATGGAGCGAGCGAAACACCAAAGCACCAAGATGTATAGATGAAGAAAGCGTGAAAGTTCGAAGAGAAGACGAAAAAGAAGAAAGAGAAAGAGGGGGAAAGTATTTATAAGATGTCAGGGACAAGTCGTAAAATAGCCCACTCATTAAAGAGATGAGCCGTTACCAATGTTACTGTCCTCCACGTGTCAAAGCTGAAAAGCCTACAGACCTGACGGTTCACAACATGAGATCACATCAGTTTTTAATACAAATCACGTTGGTTTTATAACTTGCAAAAGAACTGTCGATTTACGACTCTCTGACCTTATCTAATACTCGAATCCGACTCAAATAAAGAGATCGACTCAAGTAGGGGCATTGTTCATACCTTGGCCCAAAATGTAAGCCAGACCCAATGCGAATAAAAGGCCCGATCCAGTAGGACGGCCTCGTCCACATATCCGAGCTCTTCTACGAGGTCGGAACATATTAAACAAGCAACTCACACTTAACTACGTGAGTAACTGGCTGCCAGAATCTCTCGCCTACTTCTAAAAGAGAGATCTCAACAACCCTAAGATAAAGGGACGGTTATCCACCCTCAGATGTGGAACTATTTCAACGGTAGTTATTGGTTCATCCCCTATAAATACACTGACACACTTAGGTAAAGATAAGTTCCAATACACAAAACCTATTTAATCCTTTGCTAACTTAGGTATCGGAGTACCTTGCCGGTACCACCCCCACATATTCAACCGTATTCATACAACTCGGACGTCGGCTTCTGGACGCGAACAAATCAGAAATCACTATCCTTTAACGTTTGGGCCTTCCATTTGACCCCAATCACCCAGTTTCAGGTAAACCCTAAACCCCAAAACAATTATATATTTGATTTACAATTTTAAATTGAGGAACTTCTTAAAATTTTGGAAAAGAACCACGTTAATTATCTCTATAATTTTTTTAGTGAGATTTTTTTTAAATGAAATTGCTAAAAATATTATTTATGGATGGATCTTACTAAGATTATGTTTTCTAAACACACTCGTCACTATTATTTAAAATAAATATTTAAAAAATTTTAATAAATATACTATAAAATATTAAAAGCTTAACCTTATTTAAAATTTTTTAATAAATATACTGCAAAATATTAAAAGCTTAACCTTCTTGAAGTATTTAATTTAGAAAATGTATATTTAGTACTTTAAAAAGTACAATACAACATTTATTAGAAAATTTTATTTAAAAAATTAAATAAAACAAATATATATTAATAAACTATTTTTTATTAATATATATCAATTAATATATATTTAAAAAAATTAAATAAAACAAATATATGTATATCAATTCTAAAATAAACTATTTTTTATTATTTTTATAATATTATCTTTTAGTTTGACGTTCCAATAATTAATTTACAATAGATATATATTAATAAAATTTGGTTTCTTCACACACCAATTTCTTCATAAATCACCGCAGGATGCAGCAATTTCTGCATGTACACTATTTAACGTAAATCACGACAGAGTGTATGTGCAATATAGTAACGTATTTTTTCAAACAATTTAAATGAGTAAATTGTCCATAATTATAAGTAATATGAACAAATAAAATATTTATCTCAATCAAATTAAATTAAGTAATTAATTAATTAATATATTTAAATAAATTAAATAAAATAAACAGAAAATACTTTCACAAATATACCACATCAACTCTTCAGCTATACTATTAATTAAAGAAAACTGATTTTAATAATATATAATAAATCTACTTATCTATCTACTTAATATATTAAAACTGGGTTTTCCCCCAACTAATGAAAGTGAGATGTCACTTCCTCGTGAACTTATTTTCCTTCCAAAATGAATGCATTTAATGAATAATGCATAATTATACTAATTTAGGAAAATATCTTTATTATAATTATATAAAATCAATATTTAATTCATTATTAAACTATTTATCAATTATTAATAAAAAATAATTTTAATTATTTTAATGAATAATACATAATTATACTAATTTAGAAAAATATTTTTATTATAATTATATAAAATCAAAATTTAATGCATTATTAAACTACTTATCAATCAAAAATATTTTTAAATATTTTAATTATATTGATATCCTTCTAATTCTTATTCATTATCCAATGATTTTATTAGTGGCAAGTTGTTAACCCATTTATATTGATAATAATAATAATTTTATTAGGATAAATATCATATTCTATTCCTAATGTAAAAATATAAAATTTAATTCCTTCTATTTTTATTTTTTCACTATAAAAGACTATGTATGCTAGAAGAAAATATCATTCGTTTGCCAATTACTCTTTCATTTGATAGCTTTTCTAACAATTCTTTTTCTTCCTATGAGGCGTCATTACAAGAAGGCAACTATCGTGGACACAAACTACCACACTCTCCAACTTTCGTGCTCATCATTCGGAGTTATATAAGATATGTTATCTATGAAGTATTTATAGACCATGGTGTTATCATGTATACATAAATAAAAAATGTTTCGTATTTAAATTTAAGTCATTTATCTGTTTGTGGTATATTGTAGTGTGAAATTACTTTCAATATGTGTTGTGTAATGATATTGTGTTCTAATTTAAGCTTTTACTTCATAACTGTATTATGATTTTATCTCATCATTTTTTCTTAGATATCAAGTTGACGTATTTTTTTATTATTATTGAAACGGATGTGATATAAAATATACCAAAAAAATTCTCACATTCAATTTATTTTATTGTAGTCTTCTATTTATTTTTATTTTCTTCTTATTCATTTTATTTTCTTTTTAAATGTTATATAATTTATTATAATTTATACAAATCTACTTAATATACTAAATTGGGTTTTTCCCCAACTTATGATGGTGAGATATCATTTTCTCGTGAATACATTTTCCCTCCAAAATGATTGCACTATTTCTCTTTTTTAAATTTATTTTTAAAAATTATCTTTAATTGATATAATTATATTATAATTAGTATGTAATGAATGATACATAATTATACTAATTTAAGATAATCTCTTTATTATAATTATACTAATCTCTTTTAAATTTATTTCAGAAAATTATCTTAATTATAATTATATAACAATATTATACTTAGCATTTAATGAATAATTCATAATTATACTAATTCAAAAAATATCTCTATTA
>NC_029774.3:118587641-118612791 GCF_000817695.3 Arachis duranensis | reverse complement strand
TGTGTCAATTTTTCATAAATTCATTTTTCTTCTAAAATGAAAGCACTATTCTCTCTTCTAAATTTATTTTACAAAAATATCTTTATTATATTTATATTACAATTAACATTTAATGAATAATGTATGATTATACTAATTTAGGAAAATATATTTATTATAATTATATAAAATTAATATTTAATGCATTATCAACTAATGAAAGTGAAGTGTCAATTTTTTATAAATTTATTTTTTCTCCAAAATGAAAGTACTATTCTCTCTTCTAAATTTATTTTAGAAAAATTAAAATTTCATGCTAAATATAAGTGGCAAGTTAAAAAAAATAAGCAAGTTAATGGAATCAAATCATATTTCTATAACATATATAAGAATGTATATTTTTATTATATAAAAATTGAATTTTTGCACTTCATGATGGACGTAGCATACTTGTTAGCGTGTTTCTTAATTTATTTTTTATAACTCATTGAATACAATTTATTACAGTAAATTAATTATATCAACTAATTAATTTAATTAGGTATTTAAATATCACATGATTTATTATAATTTATGTTAATCAAATAATTGTAATTTATTATATCAATTATTTTAATTCATTAATTTATAAGGTACATAATAACATAGATGATTTGTTACTTATACTGATTAAATACAATAAATACATATTAATTTAGTTAACAAATTTATTGTCTCCTATGTTTTTTATTTATTTTTTAATTCATTAAATCCAATCAATTATAATAAATTAATTATATCAACTAATTAATTCAATCAACTATTTTTAAATTTATTTATCAACTAATTAATTCATCAATTATTTTTTAATTTATTTTTTGAATTCAATAAATCAAATAAAATTAATTATACTAATTATTTGTATTGACTAATTGATTTGATTAATTCTTAAAAATATTTTTATTTTATTTATTTTATTTATTTAAATATAATTAATTAGTTATTTAATTTTATTAGGATAAATATCAAATTTTATTTCTAATATAAAAATACAAAATTTTATTCCTTCCATTTTTATTTTACCACTATAAAATGTCATATAGGCTAGAAGAAAATATCATTCATTTACCAATTACTCTTTTATTGAGTAGTTTTTACAACAATTCTTTTTCTTCCTATGAGGAGTCGTCACAAAAAGGCAACTACCATGAACACAAATTAACACACTCTTCAACTCCCGTGCTCATCATTCAAAGCAATATATGATATGTTATCCATCAAGCATTTATAGACCATGGTATTATCATGTATGCATAAATAAAAAAAATTCGTAATTAAGCTTAAGTCATTTACCTATTTGTGTGGTATATTGTAGTGTAAAATTACTTTCAATTTGTGTTGTGTAATGATATTATGGTTTAATTTAAGTTTTTATTTTAGAATTGTGTTATGATTTTATCTCATCATTTTCTCTTAGATATTAAGTTGATGTATTTTTATTTATTATTATTGAAGTGGATGTGATATAAAATTTGTAAAAAAAAAAAAACTCACATTCAATTTATTTTATTGTAGTCTTCTATTCTTCTATTTTTTTTATTTTTTATTCATTTTATTTTCTTTTTAAATATCATATAATTTATTATAATTTATACCAATTAATTAATTATAATTCATTATATCACTTAGTTTAATTCATTAATTTATAATATACATGATAAAATAGATCATTTGTTACTTATACGTTTATTTTTCTAAAATCTAAATATGAATAATTATATTTTCAGTTTTTGCTATGAACAAAATATTATTAATAATGAATAATAATTAACCACTCATACTTTTAATCAAATTATTAATAATGAATAATAATTAACCACTCATACTTTTCAAAGTGTTTGGATGATTTTTATATTTATTAATATTAATTATTGATTATTTTTTCATAAATAAATTATATTATAATTTGATGTTATTTCATAATTGATTAATGTTCATGAAACTATGTTACTCTAAATTTTATATTTTATAAATATTTTATTTAAATATAATTCTTTTAACATAAAATGTATTATTTTTAATAATATCATAATTTTATATTTTTTAGTTATTCTAAATGAATATGTTATCAAATACTAATTAAAGCCATTCTTTCCTTTGTTTTTACTAATCTATTATCTAACTATTATATAAAATTAAATTCATATTAATAAATTTAATATTAAATTCAATTTGGCTTTTTATTATTTAGAGTATTTTTCAATCAATAATTTTATACTCTTTACTTTTTTTTTAGTTTTATTTTGAATTTTAATTTAGTACTCAAAGGTAGTGAAATTCCATTGATACTGAAATAAAGTTACAAAAGAGTTCAAAAGTTACAAAAGGATCCATAGGGTAGAATAAGTAAAATAATGTGATACCCACATTGCAACATCCAAATGAAACAACTTAGGATCTAAAATGTTTATCTTTCTCTTTCTTGCTGTCTATTGTATTATCTGTTCTATCTATTCTATTATATAAAAATCGAATTTTTACCTTTAATGATAGAATCAACGTAGCATGCTTCTGCTTTATTTTGTTTAACTCATTAAAGACAATTCATTATGATGAATTAATTATATCAACTAATTGATTTGAATAGATATTTAAGTATCACACAATTTAAAATTATGTATATTAATTATTTGATTTATTTTTTATGATATATAAATTTAAGAAATAAATTAAAATAAGATAATTTATTAAATACAACAAATATAAATTAATTTAGTTAAAAATTTACTATTTTCTAATCTTCTATACATAAAAATGACAAAATAAAATTATAAAAATAATCTTTTTATCACTTTTGCTATTTTAATTTTATTTTCTTTGCTTTTTTATGTATAATTTTATTTTATATTAACTTTGTTTATTTAATAATAAAATATACTCATATTAATTCTATCATATAATAATATATTTTTCTCCTATATTAATCGAAGAATTTCAATAGTTATTAACTACATCTAATATAATGACTAAGAAGTGAGAACTACGATAAGTTAAACCCATGTTCAAAATGCTGAAACAAAGAAAAGAAAACAGTGGATATATAATTAGAGAAAAATGTATAATAATGACAAAATATATTAAAACCGGATTTTTTCTCCGACTAATAAAAGTGAGGTGTTAATTCCTTATGAATTTATTTTTTCTCTAAAATGAAATCACTATTTTTTTCTAAATTTATTTTAGAAAAATATATTTATTATAATTATATTACAATTAACATTTAACAAATAATGCATGATTATACTAATTTAGAAAAATATTTTTATTATAATTATATAAAATCAATATTTAATACATTATCAACTAATAAAAGTGAGGTGTCAATTTCTCATGAATTTATTTTTCCTCCAAAATGAAAGTACTATTCTCTCTTCTAAATTTATTTTATAAAAATATCTTTATTAATAATTATATTACAATATTACAATTAGAATTTAATGAATAATGCATAATTATAATAATTTGGAAAAATAAAATAAAGTCCAGTAATTTATCTTCCGACTGCACACGTGTGTAGAATAACTTTTAAAAATGAGTCGTGTATAGTAAATACGGTCGATGATTGTAAAACTGTATATTAACATTGATATAATATTATTTTAAGTATATGTTTTGCAGGCATCAAAGAAAAGTGTTGAGTTATTTTTTAGTAGATTTAAATTATTTATTATTTATTAGAAAATTTTGTGCATTAGAATTCTCTAATAATTTATTATTTATTTTGAGCTAATTTTGATATGGTCTTACTTGACTGTAAAACAACATATAAAAATTTGTTGGTAGGTCTAAGTATTATTAAGTTATTTATGGTCACATTGAGTATATATATTTGATTTATTGAAGAAAGTAGATTACTAAAACCAATTAATAACTATTTTAGAGTTAATATATTTAACACTAGATTAAGAAAAAACAAATAATACATAACATGTTATATTTTTATTAATCAAATTATTATTATTTAAATTAATCTTAACAAAATAATTTAAAATCATAATTTCAATTTTCTCGCCTGCATGACACAGGTTAATACACTTGTTTATACCTATTTATTTCCATATTTCAATTATATATAAATAAAAAATATTAATATATAAACCACAAAACGTTTATACAGCGTGAGTATTAAAGCCTACTTTTTTTTATTAATTTTTATTTTCGGGTTAATTATTAATTTGGTATATGAAAGATTCAGTCACTCACAACAAAAATTTTTGATAGGACAAAATAGTCTATGAATTATTTAAAAATAGGATAAAAAGAACTAATACATATTATAATTTATGTAACTAACAAAAAAAACTTTCATATTTTATAAATGACTTATTCACTAAATTTAAATTTTTGTGACAATATTTGAATAAATATTTAAAAATTATACAGAAAAAATTAAGATAAATTTGATCTTTAAATTTTTTTATTTTTTAAAAAAATATGATTATTCACAATATTTTTTAATTCACTTGACAAAAATTACTAAATTTTAAAAATAAAAAAATTTAATTTTTTAATAATAATTACAAAATTTTTTATCAAAAAATAGTCTCAAATTAGTTTTTAAAATATATTTAATATATAATTTTTTTGGTAGTATTTTTAAATTTGTTGGAACTTATTTATAGCATGAGTGAGTGTTGTCGCTTCTGCATTGGGAATTTCATTTCATCATGAATTTATAGGTGGCCAGTATTGTAACTAAAGGCCTAAACAGATTTCCCAACAGCACCAATAAGAAGTAAAATACAAGTAAGAGTTATGGCATTCAATCTCATATTGCAAGAAATCCAAGACCATTGTGCTCTCTATAACTTAACCAAAATCATGTGTTACAATATAATATTACATAAAGTAATATCTAATATTAAAATATTTGATACCAAAAAAATTAAAATCAACCAAAATTTATTTTATTTGGTATTTATTAATTATTATTAAAATTAATATTAAATAAAATAAATTAAAATTTTTTTTAACATTTTTTATTTATATAAATTTATGATTTTTTTTCCATCTTACCTTTGAAAAATGCTAAAAAAGTTATAGATATATAAAGAGCTTGTTTGGGTGAGCTTTTAAGTAAAGATCTTTTTTCGAGTTATCTCTTTTTAAAAAATCTTATAGAAAAGTAAAAGTAATTTATATTTGGATATCTCATGCAAAAAGATCTTTTTATCTATTAATTATGTTTGGGTATAACAATATAAAAGTACTTTTTTATTTATTTATTACATGAAAAATATCTTTTTTAAAAAAATTTAAAAAAAAGATGTAAATTACAGTTTTTTAAAAAAGATGTTATTTTATTTTTTTTAATATTTTTATTTTTATTACTAAAAATTTACCAAATACGTTAAGATCTTTTTTTTTTAACAAAATAATGGCCAAACAACCACAAAACCTAAGAATAAAAAGACACTTTTATATAAATATAGTATATATGACCTAATAACGAGTGTTTTATCAAAATGAGCAATGCTAGGGCCAGTAATATTTGTGATTGGTAGCCATCAACTAGCCATTAATAATGATTTGATGGTGTGAGATTGGTGTGAGATTTCATCCAATGGCTCACCTTTTTCTACTGATTACATGCTGGCCAAAATACAATAAAATTGCTGGTCCATAGACTTTTCCTATCAAAATAGTTACTTATGTAAAGTTTCTTTGATATTTATAAAAAGATTTAACTATTACATGTCTAAAAAAATTTATTTTAGAGCATTGTTTTAGGGTTAGGTGCTCACTCAAAAATACTACGAGCATAACAAAAAAAATTAATAACTAGAATAATTCTGTATATTTTTAATATGTATTGTTTAACTTATTTGAGGTGGATTTTAGCTTGAACTTAATATGACTATATTATACTAACTATGATGAGTATATAAGTGTTGTTAAAAACATAATTATATTTTTTTTATATTTTTGTTATACTTTTTTAAATAATATTTATAAAAGAAACATTAATAAAAAAAATTATAATTATCAATAATTACCGTAATATATTCATACTAAAATGAATCAGTGCTTGATTTAGTTATTGATTCTTTATTAATCCTTAGTATGATTTCCCTGCATGCATGTACTAGTTAGTTATATGGTAAACGATTTTCATAACTAACAATACATTGAAAGTACCCAGTGAATTTTATATTTAATAGTATCCTGATACATAGTGGAACTCTTGCTTTTTTTTTTTTTGGACTTGGTGGAACTCTTGCTTAATCTGTTAAACTAGGATTTCTTATTAAAGTTTCTGCTAGTTCTGTGTACCACATTTGGGCTTCTCCCATTTGCAAGCTCTCTTTCTAGTTTTTATTTTTTTTTTTACTTCTGTATTGGGCAGGTTGTAGGCCTTTGTTTTTGTGGTGGCCGAAAGCATAATAGGCTTTTCTTTTGACTTCATGCTATGAGCAATTAATATTCGTGCATGAAGAAAAACTTATATACTAAACTATTCAAGCTATGATGTTAATAGTTTAATTAGGTGGAGTGAAAGTTAAGAGAAAAAAAAATTATTTTTTTTATTTTAAAAAATTTTATGTACTCCTACTATAATTAATTATTATTAATATTATATTAATAAAATATAATCTAGATAACAAAGCATAAAGCTTCAAACAGTAAAAAAAATTGGATTTCAATAATTTTCTATTCCATGTTAAGTCACACTGTGTTATCTTTTTTGGTTTGAAAGGCCCAACATGTCTAGTAGTTAAGCATATGTTAGTATGATAATAAATTAATAATAGACATAATTTAAAATTAAATTAAAAAGATAAACATTTATCTTGAGCATACATTTACTTCAAACAAAAACGCTTACTATATTATATATAATTAAATTCATTAGAAAAGTAATTTGTAATATTAGTATTCTTCTTTTTCGTGTGAAAAATGTGTGTATTGTCTTTTAACATATAGGTATGAGTTGATGATTCATTCCCTTTTAATTACAGAAGTTTATCATTAACAATGAAATAGATTCTAGTCATGAACCAATGT
Organism: Arachis duranensis; assembly: GCF_000817695.3. Classification (NCBI taxonomy): domain Eukaryota; kingdom Viridiplantae; phylum Streptophyta; class Magnoliopsida; order Fabales; family Fabaceae; genus Arachis; species Arachis duranensis. The sequence goes on along the minus strand of NC_029774.3, from coordinate 118,605,768 downwards.
CAATTCAACTGTGTCTAACATAATATACTCTAATCACCGTTTTAAAGAAGTACTTTTCATACTACAATGATTGTTAATAATATATGAAAGATCTGATTGTAATCAAGCTAAGCTAAGTTACCCGTTATCATTTCACTTCACAAGTCGCATTCTCTAACTCCAATTAAAGTTATGATAACTTGAAAGTGATGTTTGTTCAAACATCTTTTTTTTCTATTACATGTTTAATATTTGATCAGGTAGCAATTAATTAATTAACTAATTATCTATAAAGAATGTTGTACTAGTCAATGATCATATGTAATTACATGTAAATTTTAATTTCTTCACAAGTCTGCCAAAAATTGAAATATATAATTTATGTATATATCTTTCTCATCTATACTATAATTCTACCCTTTCTTTTTTGCTAATGTAATGATTAATAACGTGCGTTATTCCCTTGAACAATCCAAATTGATCAGTGAATTATTAGAGGGCATGGAACTGCACAGAGTTTTGGTAAGGCATCATATTCAAAATTTGTAGCTAATAGTAGTGGTCGCAAAATAAGGCACTCAAGCTAGTCCATAACTCCATATATAGCCATTATCATCATGTATGTTAATGTTTATTTTGGTCAAGATTGTGAAAAGGATATTATTTGGTGTCTGATTTGCATTACTATGTGTTTCTACCCATCAAGTCACTATTTTCTCAGCTTCCATAGTGGTAGTGGTAGAGACATCATTCTTGCTTAGCTTGAGGCATATGCCAAAATATATATTATTAGAAAAATTAAAGACAAAGAAAACTACTACTCTTGATTTCTTTTTTTTTTTTGGAAAAAAATATTATTCTTTTTATTTCAAATTGTTAAGGTAATTTTACAACCGCTAGAAATTAGAATAGCTAATAATAATTTTATTAATTAAAACAAAAAATATTATTCGTACATTAAAATCAGCCACTAATATATTTATATATAAATACATGTATAGTTTAATTTATTTTTAATATGTATTTATCTTCTAACATATATTTTATACTGGTAACTGATTTTAGTATACACATAGCATAGTCTAATTAAAAATTACGTATTATTATCTTAATAATAATATTGTTGGTTAGACGCTATTGGCTATAGTCCCATGAATGGTTAATGAGACGTACGTGAAAGTGATGGGATACAGAAAATGTTATATACCAAACAGATGATACAGCGTGGTTGGTATCTTCTCAATTCTTGCTAAGGTTACGTCAATTGTATTGGTCCTAAAGACAAAAAAATGTTATTCTCAAACTATATACTTATTATGGATCTTTGAGTAACATACTTAAGAAAAGGTACTTTGTTTGATATTAATTTTATCACACAACCCTTGGCGTTTCCTTCAAACCAATTTGATTGCTTAAACCCCACAACAAATTCATATGACAATAATTAATGTATTTTCCATGTAACACATCTTTATGATAGGTGGAGTCATTATGTGACATATTTATTACTAAATATATTGTTCGTATTATACAAGAATTAATACCAAATCCACATTGTCATATCATGCAATCTCCGGTATTGAAGTTGTTTGAGTTGATGATGAACATTAGATTAGATTAGGTGTTATTGTTTTTATTTATATATAGCTACTTTTCTCTTGAAAGCTAAGACATTTTCAGACTTTTTCTACTGCCTTGAATTTCGCTTCTTCCCTACTCAAAGGTAGCATTTTATGGCTTTTACATATGAATGGCCATCTCCACCTAACATATACATATCACACAACAAAAATAACACATTGCTTTTGGACTCAAACGAACAAGGGCTTAGTCAGTAAGTAAATTAACCCTTTTTGGTTCAATAGTAAATCTGAGACCAAACCTATATGAATTATAGAAAGTGATCATGCATGATTACTAGTTACAAAGCACAATCCAGTGAGCAGTGCCTAGTGGTAGCTAGAAGCCTTAATAAGCATCTAAGATTGAATCATAAGCTAGCTAGATTCAGTTCTGCTTTATTATATATATGAAGTGACTTAGGAGTAGTGGTGCACAGATCTAAGACACAATGAAATCAATTAGAGCAAAAAAAGACCCCACATTTTGCTTCCATGATATGGAGTCACTTACATGCAATATAGGGTCGCAGACCCCTTCATTTAGGCCTGTGTAACTACACTTGCGAAAATTGCAATTATACTCTATGGGGATCAATGTATATAAAATATATATAATCATATTTTGCAATACATTTATTATTATTATTTTTTTTTTTTTGAGACAACCTGTTGATGTTTTCGTTCAACCAGAAAGGTTGGACCTATATATGATCACAAATTACTACTTAGCTTACAAAAAGAACCATGCTGAATTGCTTTGGAATAAGTTATGTTATAAGGTACTAAGCTTAATTAATTAAAGGGTTTAGTCAAAGCATAGTTTTATTGTCACGTTATATTTATATGTAAGATTATAAGAATCCGTGACCAGCAAAGAATAATGCTATTTTGGACTTTAATCTATAAGTGCTTGTGAATAATTAGACATCAAATGACATGATGGGTCATCCAAATTTGTTTTACCTTAATTGTCTCGTTATATCGTGTCATTAAAAGAAAAAATGCAGCTTCATCCTTTACCCTTCAGATAATTCCCTAACTAACCCCCATAAATTCTGCAATTTAAAAGTGATCTTCTATTCTTGGTGGGGATATGGTCAATATCTTAATGCTTTTTTATTCGGGATTGTCATGACCACGGGGGCAGCTTTAATTTACTCTTTTGCTTTGAGCCTGCTCCCTATGCTATTACCGTTTGGTCCCTTCTATTCATGATATCTCGTGAACCCTACTTTTGTCGCTTTAAACTATGTGTTATAGTGATAATCCAAGCTAGGTTAAATAGTAAATATTATTTTACTCCAAAAACAATGATCTGATATCTATGTATGCTCAAGTATAACAACTACAAGAAGATAGACTCTGGTATTATACTCAACTTATACAAACTTAACTCAACCATGCGGCTAATTCAAAGGGTGTGAATTATGTACTTATAAAGATGATCGAAATCATATTCTTAATTTAATTAAAAATTTGACTGAGGTGAGCATGCGGCTATAGACTCCTTTGGCTTTCCTTGGACTCTTGTTTTACTGTCTAGGGTTTAGAAGGGAGAATAAGAAAAGTGGGTGGAAAAGAAAGAAACTTTTGTGTGAATTAGTTCTTGTTATTGTTATTTCACTCAAAAGGAGGTCTCTGCTTGCTCAAGGCATCCAACCCAACAAAGGGATTCACATGGGTGGCCCTCTCATTTCCCATTTCTACTTCTTTTTCTCATCTTATATATTAAGCTGTGGTCCATCACTTGCACTTTCCTATCTACTGATTCACAATCCTCGCTCTTATTTATAATCACCCCTTTAATATATGGCTGATGCAATTTCTACATATGCATCTCATAATTATGCAAATTTTAAATACAATTTTAGTCTTGATAGAGATACTAACGCTTTATGTTTCCATGCCCTGAAGAATCAGAATCAGAATCACTTTACTGGTGTCTAACTTTTTAATTAGACAAGTAAAATAGTGGGGTTATTAAGCTACCTACTACGTCTTCAGTAACAGTAAACTGATTAATCCTGCTACTAAATAACTGTTAACTGCTAACTTCCATTTCCATCACAAAAATAAGATTAATTATAAAAAGGTGCAAGATTTTGTAATGCATGCTCTGTTTGCTTGTAGCTTACCTTACCTATTCGTTTGGTTGCTTTTTTTTTTTTTCATAATTAAGTTCCCTTTCGTGTCCTATGTTTTAAGAATTTTATTATAATATAGTAATGTTATGTGTGTTTCCAAATGTAATATGGACAAAACCATCTCCCAATTTAAGTCAATCCAAACAGGGCACTCTCATCTGTCTCATTTCGGTTTTCTTTTCCATTTGCCCTTCAACTTCCAACGAAACAACTCATCATTAAATGACACAACTACCCCACTGAAGCACAAGATTACATTTTCTAGGGAGAATTCTAGGAGGGTATTTCGGTAAAATCAGTTACTAGTATCCAAGTCTGTATCAGCTGCAATCTAAGGGATAAGCACAGATCTGCCGGAAAAAAAAAAAAGAACTTTTTCTATTTCTCTGACTCTCTTTGTTTTCTTTTATGATAAGATCGTTGCTCGGATTCTAACCATCGTGACCTGGCCGCAATATTTTCACCGGAAATGGGTTTCCACCTCAGCCACTGATAACTCTGAAAATATTTAATAGGGAATATGGGTAACGAAGAAGACTTCGCCGGAGAACCCAACTCCTTTAGGAAGGAGGCACCCGCCGGAACTTCCAACCTCCTCCGGCGAGCAGCGGAGCTCATTGCCACCGTGCTCTCCCTCTCCCTCTCGATCAGGGCCTTCGCCACCAAATGGCAACTCATCCGGACCAAGCTCGAGGAGCTCCACTCCGGCCTAATCGCCGCCGAGAACTACGACTCCGGCGAGAACCCACAGCTCACGGGCATCCTCCCATCGGTGATTTCGACCGCCGGAGAGTGCCGCGACTTGGCGCGCCGTTGCTCCGACCTCTCCTACAGCGGGAAGCTCCTTATGCAGAGCGATTTGGACGTGGCGATCGCAAAGCTGGACGGCCACGTCAGCACCCTCTCGGAGATTTACAAAAAGGGAATATTGGCGAATGGGTCTGCCCTCGTCGTTTCAAAACCGAGTCTTGGCGCTTCAAGAGAAGACATAAGGTTCTACGTGAGGGACCTATTAACGAGGATGAAGATTGGGGATTTGGGTATGAAGAAAGTGGCTCTCAGGAACCTGTACGAGGTTGTCGTCGAGGATGAGAGGTACGTTAAGGCCGTTGTGGACGTTGGTGACGTGGTTCATGTGCTGGTTGGGTTTCTTGGTTCAACTGAATCGGGACTCCAAGAGGAGAGTGCAAAGGTTGTTTCTGTGATTGCAGGATTTGGTTGCTACAAGGGCAATTTGGTAAATTCAGGAGTGGTTGCGCCGTTGGTTAGGGTGCTGGATTGTGGGAGCGAAGAAGGGAAAGTTGCTGCAGCGAGGTGTTTGGTGAAGCTCACTGAGAATTCTGATAACGCTTGGTGTGTTTCTGCACATGGTGGTGTCACTGCGTTGCTTAGAATTTGTGATGGTGATGATGGTGGTTGTGACGGAGATTTGATTGGTCATGCGTGCGGTGTGTTAAGCAATCTTGTTAGTGTTGAAGAGATTAAGAGGTTTATGATTGAGGAAGGTGCGGTTTCTACGTTTATAAGGCTTGTGAGGTCCAGGGATGAAGCCATTCAAGTGAATTCAATAGGCTTCATTCAGAACATTGCCTCTGGTGATGAATTGGTTAAGCAGATGGTGATTAGAGAAGGTGGAATCCGTGCTCTGTTGCGTGTTCTTGATCCTAAATGGCCCTGTTCTTACAAAACAAGGGAGATTTCAATAAGGGCTATTGAGAATTTGTTTTTCTCTCCGCTTAGCTCTGTGAGTGCTTTGATTAGTTACGGTTTTGTGGATAGTTTGCTGTATTATGTTCGAAATGGCGAGGTTTCCATTCAAGAATTGGCGCTGAAAGTGGCATTTCGATTGTCTGGAACGTCCGAGGAGGCCAAGAAATCAATGGGGGATGCAGGTTTCATGGCTGAGCTTGTGAAATTCCTGAATGCGAAATCGTTCGAGGTTCGCGAAATGGCAGCTGAGGCACTCTCTGGGTTGGTTATGTTGCCTAAGAACAGAAAGAGGTTTGTGCAGGATGACCATAACATTGCACTTATCCTTCAATTGCTTGATCCTGAAGAGGGGAATTCAGGTAACAAAAAGTACTTAATCTCAATCTTAATGTCATTGACAAGTTGCAATAGTGGGAGGAAAAAGATTGTTAGTTCTGGTTATGCAAAGAACATTGAGAAGCTTGCAGATGCTCAAGTTTCTTCTGATGCCAAGAAACTTGCAAAGAAGCTATCCACAAACAGGTTCCGCAGCTTGTTCAGTGGAATCTGGCATTCATGAATGAATCTGATTCTTTTTTTTTTCTTTTCTTTTTAACTGTATATTTACATAAGTGTCTTACAAGTTTTGCTAATTGGTTTCTTCTGTTTTCATTTCATGACAAGAATAGCACAGCTTCGTGTTGAGATTTGTAACAAGATGTAGTGATGATACCATAAAAGCTTTGTTGTAGATTTTTAAAGAGTTATTATATTATTATATTATATGATATGACAAACAAATAATGTTAATTAATTACTAATTACAGATATCTATTTTGGTGTGTTGTTGGAATTATTCTTGAGAAATATTTTATTGTTATGAATTTGTGGATGAGTGTGTGTGACCACATGGGAAAGACAGACACTTCAATCCGTGGGAAGCATGTGAGTATGCAAAGAAGATAGCGATAGATGAAGTTTCCATCTGCATTATTTGTCTCTAGCAATGCTTGCTCTTGGCTTTTACTGATTTTTTTGTTTATACTTTATAGTAAATTCCTTGCCGCTGATGAAGAATGTATACACCAACATTTCCTTTTATTGATGCATATACTTTTTTGTTTTCTTCCTTTTATTAATTACTATTTGCTTTTCAAGTTCTAAAATAACACATTTGTCTTATCTAGAGTAAAGTCTGTTTAGGTATAATCGGTGATTGGTGAAATCAATGATTTAAAATTTTGTCAAAGACACGCATAACCATCTTGTAAACATGTATTGATTATTTCACTTAATTTTCACGCGAGTGGGTGGCTAAGGATGTAGATTTTACTCTTTTATGTTGGTTAAAGATTCAGGCACTTGATGTAAATAAATAAATGGTTTAAACTTTAAAGGTGTGAATGGTGGAAATCTATAACCTTGTGTTATGGGAAGATGTGAAGGTGTTGGGTCTATAAAACCAAAGGTAGATATGGCTACACAATGGGAAACATGTGAATTTGCATATCCAATAGGCTCGTCCTGGAAGGCACAGAAAACTCAAAGATTTGAAGCTCTCATTCCGAATTTATTATTTCACTTATTGAAGGCTTTCAAGGTTCAAAGATTTGTGTTATTTTATAATATTGGATCAACATTATTCAATAGAATCCAATGCATGGAGAACACCGTTCACATTTAATTTCTTAACCATGTTTTCAAGATTGGTGTGCATATATATAAACATATTGTGTCGGTTTCCTAGTGATGTCACTTGTTCCTAAATGCAGTTAAGAAAACATGATAAAGCCATTTAGAGTTACAAATTATCTTTGTTACATCAGTTAGCTTGGATTGGGGTGGATGTTACAATACTCCCCTAATGTTTGTAGTTTTGAAACTTCTTTATATTATTAATATTATAATTAATAATTATTTTAAATTTAACCAGTTTTTCTTTTTTGACATGGGCAAAGCCCAAAAAAAATCCAAACCCACCGGATCCAAATACAACAACAAAATTTGAACAGTAAATCTACTTCTTCTTCAACCACTATGTTGAAGCAGACTCTCTCCCCAATAACCTCAAGGTTCAAAATCCTTGCCGCAGGGGAGTTCCAAGCCACTGCCTATCACTGCACGCAACTCTTCTAGGACACCGTCAGTCTCTGACCACTGCTGTACCACTACAATACCTGACGCGCTTTCTTCTCCGGTCGTGATATTTCGATGGTCATCCAGAGCTTCGACAAGACACCGCTAATCATATTCTTGCCGTCATAGGTTCAAAATTGAGTTCTATATCTGCCGTTTTGCATCTGGAAGACCTGATGAATCGAAAAAATTTTAAACTTTATCTTTTTTTTTTAAAAAGTGTAATAATTTTTCAATGGTCTATCTGCTTTTTTATTTTTAAATATTGTTAAATAAAATTTTTTGCATTGTAATACCTATTTACCCGTTTTATACTTGTTTCATTTGGGATTTGGCAAATTGTCTTAGTTGATACTAGTTCTATTATTTTGATAGTAATACATGTTTTAAAATTTTGTCTTGCTTGCAAATTGATGCTACTTTAAATGTGATATTGGTATTGGTATTGATTTGTGGTTATTATATGGTCATATTTGTTATGTTGAATTTTATTCTCCTAGTATGTAAATAAAAATTAAAACTTAGAATGATTTTTAACTGGCACATAACCTACTGTTGTTGTAAGCTATTATGATGATATGATATTCATTCATGATCGCTAAATTTATAAGTTTGTTAATCGAATAGACTCAAAATTGTTTAAACTCGGCATTTTTTGTAATGAAAATTTTGTACTCTTTTTTTCATTTGATTGCTTTTCTTTGAGGTCGAAAAATATGACTTTTTCTATAATAAATTTTAGTCATTTGATAAGTAATTTTTGTCTGTAAAGATAATATTATGTAAATTGATACCAACTTATTATTAAGATTTGTTGATAATTTATGCCTAATTATCACTGTGTAGTATTTAATTTACTAGGCAAAAAATAAATAACACATATTTTGGTATTGTTTGATTTCTTTATTTGTAAGTTTAATTTTTGGAGCTTTATCCGAAAGCATTTTGTCTTGTAGTACTTAGTACTCATATCTTAATTTTTATTACGGTGTTATTTATGTTCAGAATTTTTTCTTTGCGAATTTCATTCATGAGAGAGGATGAGATCATGGTTAGTACTCATATCTTAATTTTTATTACGTAGTTATTTATGTTCATAATTTTTTCTTTGCGAATTTCATTCATGGGAGAGGACGAGATCATGGACAAATGTGAGTATGAGCATGAGGATAGTATTTTTTATAATGAGAAGTATTCAGGTGATGAGTCATACTTAGATGATTTGCAGCAGGAAGAAAAGTTTGGTGATGAGTTAGACGATAAGGAGATATTTGAAGAATTGACAGATTATGATTATGATGATGTATATGGATTGGATTCAATTGAGGATTTATTGAAACTTGACTTTTTAAGTATTGGTGAGGTTGAAGTTGACAAGTTTCACTTTGGAACCCTACCAATTGCTTTTGAATTTTACAACAAATTTACAAAGAGCCAGGATTTCAGTGCAAGAAAAGACAAAAACTGGAAGAACTCAAATGACGAGACCTATATTCATATTTGTGTGTTTTTGGTAAGGATATCGATTAGAGAAGTGGTACACTTTACCAAATAGAAAAAGGAACCAAAGACTGAGACAAGAACGGGGTGTGAAGCTCAATTCCAAGTCAAGTTTGTAGGGGTAACTGGAAGATGGCATGTAACCTGATTTTCAAATATTCATAATCACGAACTATTGGAAGGCCGGTTGAGCAGGTTATTGCCAGGTCACCGGGAGTATATCTAAAGCCGAAATTGCACTCATGAACAACATGCGCAAGTCGAAAATTAGCACATCCCAGGTTTATGCTTTGCTAGCAAGTCAAAATGGGGGTTTTGACAAGTTGAACTATGGCCCTAGAGACATGTACAATCAGATAGCTAAGATGAGGTGTGAGATTGCAGAGAATGTGGGTAGAGCATTAAATTATTTGGAGGAGATGGCTGTAAAGGATAAATCTTTATACTACGAAAAGCTTCGGGCAACGGATGGAAGGTTACTAAATCTCTTTTGGTGTGATGGTTTATGCAGAGAGGACTATGAATTGTTTGAAAATGTTGCGTTTGATGCTACATACAATAAGAATAAATATAAGTGTCATTTTGTTGTATTCACATGTGTCAACCATCACAACCAAACTGTTGTCTTTGCTGCCTGCATTGTAACAGATGAGACGGATGAGACTTATATATGGGTGTTGCAACAATTTTTGGAGGCAATGAATGGTAAAGCCCCATCCTCTGTGATAACTGATGGGCAAGGGCAATGAAGAATGCGATTGCGGAAGTATTCTCTGGTACTCACCACAGATTGTGTGCTTGGCATCTCCTGCGTAATGCAACGACAAATATGTGTAGTCCTCGTTTCACATCTAAGTTTAAGGATTGCATGTTAGGAGATTACGAGATTTCAGTGTTCCATAACAAGTGGCAAACATTGGTAGAGGAATTTGGGGTTGAGGAAAAGGAATGGCTAAATGAAATTTATGAGAAATGTCAATCATGGGCAACATGTTACATCCGAGGAAAGTTTTTTGCTGGATTTAGGACTACATCACGCTGCGAGGGTTTGCATTCATTGATTGGGAAGTATACTAAGCCTCATTATGACTTATCCGAGTTTATTGAGCACTTCCAACGAATATTGGGCCATATGCAGTTTAGGAAATTTTATGCTGAATAGGAATCTGCTCGTGGAGTTTCAGTTATGCAAACTTGTATTGAACTCCTTGAGATGTGTGCTGCTGATACTTACACAAGGGAGGTATTCTTTTTATTTAGGCCTATTCTTGTTCGGTCGGGTGCAATGAGAGTCGTGGATTACCAAACCAGAGACAATAGTGTAATTTATTATGTTTGTAGGTATGCCAAACCAGCCAACGTATGGGAGGTTGAGTGGGTGGATAATGGTAATGCAATCACTTGTTCATGCATGCGTATAGAATCTTTTGGCATTCCATGTGAACACATTATTTCTGTATTAACATAGCTAATGTCAAGTTAGGTTAGAACTTGAGTGTGAAAGGATTGTGTCAATCCTGTAGAATTGGTGTATGTAATACTTTTAACTATAGTGGAAATTCTTCCATTGTTGTGGAGGAGACTGGACGTAGGTTGCATTGCACAAGGCAACCGAACCAGGATACATGCTGGTGTTAGCTTTTCTCTTCTCTGCTGTGTTCTATTTTCTGATATTCATGAGACAAAAAAATTGTCTCATAAATTTCCGCTGCTGAGTTCAAATAGAATCAGAATTAAAAGTTTGTTTTAAAAGGTCATTTCAGTAATTAAAAGAAAGGTATAGATTCAACCCCCATTCTCTAAGCCTACCACGGGAGCCACGTCAGACTTTTTCATCGGGTCCAACCGAGCCACTACAATGGACGGGTAAAGTTGTTCACGTTTTGGTGGAGTCAGGAACATGAATGTATTTTCTACTCCTTGGGGAGAAAAATATCTGCAGAAAAGATGGTCAAGGACCTATTTGTCATTTTTCTCGAAATGTTATTAAAGTAGCAGTTACTGTCTCTAAAAATTTCAGTCTCCTATGACCCTAATTTTTGGAGGTACTGAAATACTGAAATTTTTGAGATGAAAATTTAGTACCAATTTTTAGGCCAACAAACATAATACTTTATAAAGGTAAAAACAAGTGGATCCTAAAAAATTTGTTATAAATAAAAAAATTTTATTTTATTTTAAAAAAGTGTGTTAGTTTTTAAATAATTAAATGCAGTTTATTTGCTCTATCTTTTTTTTCTTCAATTTTTTAAATTATTACTCTCGATTAATTTTTTTAATAACATGAACTGAACAAGTACTAAGATAACATTTTATCATTCACTAAGTAACCATGAAAAAGAATGATACAAATTAAAGTAAAATGAATAAAATGAGAATTAGCACAATAAACTAATTATTTAAGCTTAAACTTTAGTATGTATAATAAGAATAGATTTTTATATAATAGAATAAATTAAATATAAATAGTTAAACTTAAACCTCAAAATACTTAAGCTAATTAATTTTTAAAATTTTAAAAATATTATAATTAAATTCACTATAAAACGCTAATACTTAATTAAAGTAATCAGAAATACATGACGCTCTTAGGCCACCATGGGTGACGTATTGGATATGGAAGGAATTTTGTTTCTATCAAATTTTGTTTATTTCAAATTTAAACTTCAATATTATAACTTTAAAAGATACTAGTATTTTTACACGTAATAACATTATGAGAATATAATTTTTTTAAAATTACGGTCTACTTTATTCTGACAGTATAGATTATGCATGGCACACAAGAGTTATAAAATCAAACTACTCTTACAAAAAAAAGTTTTAGGTTGGCAAAAGTCTCTAAATAAGAAGACCAAGGTATCTGTAGATTAAAAATTAAATAATAAGATTTTTAGTTATTATTTTTATATGAAAAAATATAATTTTTTATTAATAATTAATTTTAACATTCGTTATCTAAAATTTAAAGCAATTTAATGTGTATACTTTTACATTTAATTAGGTATTAACTATTAAGTCTGTTGCACAAATAGAAATAATTAATTTTTATACTTACTATTTAAAAATAATATTTTTTCTCCTTGTGTATATAAAAATATAATTAGATATTCGCATAAAAAATTATACTGATAGCTATAAAATTAACTCAAAATTATTTTTTTTTAAACAATTGAATCTTGATTCTAACTTTTAATTATAACATTCAAATTATATGTAATAAATATTTGAAAGAAGAAAAATAAAAATATAAATTAAAAAGAGAAGCGGTAAAAAATTAAAACTAAATAAAAAAACTAAATAACTATGTATATAATAACAATAATAATAATATTTTTTATTTAAATTATATTATTTTTTAATTTTGTTTTCGGCAAAATAAAAAGATAGAAAAAATAGAGAATGAGAGAAAAGAGAAAGAAAGATAAAGATGAAGAATGAGAGTGAGAGCGAGAGTGAGAGTTTGTTAATTTTGGATGAAAAAAAATTATTTTAACGGTAACAAAATATCGAATGACATATTTTGATTTGTTAAATTAATAATATAAAATATAAAATATATATAAAGTAAAAATAGTAGAGAGAAATTGAAAAATAGAGAGAGGTAGATGAGAGAATTTAGGAAGGTAGTTTATTAATTTTGAAAAAAAAAACATGTTTCTCAATTTTAACAAGAGAGTGTCATATCACACATTTGATTATTAAATTAGATAGTAACATATGATACATAATATAGGTGTATTTCAATTTCAATTTTAATTTTAATGCAATTAAAGAATGTCATGTTACATACTTTGATTCTCAAATTAGTAATTAGTCATTGATATAATGATATTGATAATGATATATAAAATAGATAGAGTGGTTGGCGGAATAAGAGAAATAGAGAAAGGAAGAGGAAAGAGGGAAGAGGAGAAATTTGTTAATTTTGGAAGGAAAGATTTGATTTCAATTGCAATGAGGGAGTAAGATGTGGCATATTTTGGTTGTAAAATTAGTAAGGAGGAGGGAATAATTCTTTAATTTTGGAGGAAAAGATTTAATTTCAACTACAATGAGAGTGACATGTGGCATATTTTGGTTGTAAAATTAGTAAAAAAAAAGAAAATTTCTTAATTTTAGAGAGAAAGATTTAATTTCAATTGCAATAAAAAAATAATATGTGACACATTTTAATTATAAAATTAGAGATATATAATAGACTAATTCAATTTAAATTACTCTAATTTTAAAAGATATTTTAATTTTTAAAATTAACTCTAAAAGGTTGTCATTATAATTCAGGTCTTTCAATTTTTTTTCATGTTTTTGGTTAATTGTATAATAGTCCAAGAAAAAATAAAATATACCAAATAAAAAAAACTCTTAGCCCAAATTTTTTTTCTCCTTATAGTATGAAATACTAACAAAAAAGGCCATTCAACTTAACATAGGTCCACTAGTTATAGCCCAAAAAAAACTCTCCTCTTCTTTCCCATTTATAGAGCGTTAAAACTCCAAATATATACTTTTACATTGTCTTTTGTTTTTGGAGTATTGAAACTCCATTGAAACAGGAAGTACCAAATCGGGCCCCTGGATTCCGATGTTTTCCTTTTCAAAGAGAACATGAGATGATGAGAGAGTAGAGTTTCTTTTTTACTTTTTACTTTGGTCAAGGTGAGTGTAGAGTTTGTATCTCCACGCCTACAACTATAAATAAGATTGCGGAGATTGGAGAACGTGGCCAAAGAGAACATGGATTAATCCGTTGCGAATCGAATGAGTTGCTCTATGCAGAATTCAAACCCTGAAATTTGTTAAAGTGGATTAACTAATCATTAGACTAAGTCATGTTGGTTTCAACTTTTAAGGGATTATGACTAAAACCCCAAAGCGGTCCCTGAGATTGGGCGAGTTACCCATAGTTGTCCCTGACTTTCAAAATTACCTAAAATTGTCCCTCACATTAAGCTCCGGGACCCATAGTTGCCCTACAACCCTTTCCGGTGCACAGTCAGCAAACGGAGGGATGAGCTGGCACCTCCCTTGCCATGCTGGAGCCAACTGAAATGACGTAGTATGGATTTGGCGCCCAATGAAGAAGTAAACGACGTCGTTCATACAGAAGGAGCCCTTGAAAACGGTTTGACTTCAGCATATTTGTTTGAACACTATCACACCTCGTCTCCTTTCCTTCACGCTCAGTCTTCATCTTCTCATTCTCTCATCAATGGCAGCGACTTAGGTTCGTCTTTCCCGTCTACTCCACTGCCATAGGTCATTTGAAGAGTTTGGTGTTCCTTTGGAGGCAAGTGGTTTCTCTGTCTTCTTCGTCGTTGAAGGTATGTGTTGGTTGAAATAATTTTCGAATTTATTTCATCAATCGATAAATGATCAAGGTGTATGATTGTGTTGTTACTGTGTTGGGTTGTCCTATGGTTTTATGGTTGCATTACCTTAAAGGATTGTATTGAAGAATTTTTGTTAGGGCAAAGGGTTTGGTATGTGTATGCTCTGTTTTTTGGCAATGAAACAGAGATTTTTTTAATATTGGGTTAATGCATGGTGGTGATTCAATGGTATTGATTTGTTGGTGCAGATGGATGTGTTATTGGATATCATGTTTCATCATGGAGGAAATTTTGAGAAAGATGATGAAGGAAGTTTGAGGTATACCCCTGATAACGTAACTTGCCTAGGTGATCTGGATGAGGATACCTTGGACGTTTTCTTCATAAGGAATTATTACAAGGAGTTAGGCTATCACAAGATCCTTCAGTGTTGGTGGCTAGTCCCCGGGAGGAAGTTAGAAACTGGATTAAGGAATCTAAATAGTGACGACGAGCTTAGGGAGATGTGTTTTCTTGCTCAGAAGAATAATGGTCTGGTGGATGTGTATTTCGAACATGGGGTGTCATCTCCAGATTATTTAGAAGATCAGCAAGAAAAGGCGGGCATGGACAATACAGGAGTGGTTCTTGCAGAAGAAGAAGGTGCTGTGCCTAATGACAAAAAGAGGAACCTCAGCACTGAATCCCCCCAAAACAAGCCAATACCTGTCAACACAGTTGAAATTCCTAACCCTCCGATTCATCCAACTCCTCCTATTAATCCAACACCTCCAACTATGCCAGAATCTCTCACAAATCCAAACTCTCCAAGTCAGGAGATACCTGTTGCCAATCCGAATGATCAATCTCAGGCAAAGCCTCCTACTAATCAAAAGCCAAAACCTTCCATTAATCCACAGCTGAAGCCTCGCACTAATCAAAAGGCAAAACCCCCCAATAATCCACAACCGAAGCCTCCCACTAATCAAAAGCCAAAACCTCCCACTAATCCACAGCCGAAGCCTCCTACTAATCAAAATCCAAAACCTCCTACTAATTCAAGGCCTTGTACGAGGAGTGTTGCTAAGGGTAAGGCAGTGTTGCAAGCACGACAAGAAGGAGGTGATGCACTATCCTCTGATTCATATGATAATGACGAAGATAGTTTGTATAAGCCAAGGGCCGAAGAAAGTTCTTCTGATGATGATGGTTATTATAATAATGATGTTTGTAAGGCTAAGACTGTTAAAAAAAATATCAGATTTAAACATGCTCCTGCTGCTGCGTTTGCTAAGCATAAAGACCAAGTTACTATTGAGGATGATGCATATGTTGAGGAGGTCTCAGATGGGGATGTGGACCTATGCTTTGTAGGAGGAACGGGGGATGATGCATATAATGCATATGATCCAGGGGCTGACTCAGAGAAGGTATAAGGTTTGGAGAACTGCAACTGAAAGTTGGCATGAAATTCAACACAAAATGGGACTTTAAGGAGGCTGTTAGGGAGTTCACAATCCAAGAGGGCAGAAGGATTAGGTTCAGGAAGAATGACAATGTGAGGATGAGGGCTACATGTCAGGTGAAAGGATGTCCATGGGTGGTGTATGCATCCAGGGATCATGAATATACGTGTTGGCAAATAAAGACATTTGTTAATGATCATACATGCCCAAGGGAAGACAAGAACATGGCAGCTAACAGAAATTGGGTGGCCAGTAAACTAGTGAAGAAGGTTAGGAAGTACCTAAATTTCAAGCATTGTGATGCTGCCACTTACTTCAAGTCAAGGTTTGACTTGACCTTGAACAAGAACTTAATTTCAAGGGCCCTCTTTGATGCAAGAAATGCTGTGTTCGGGGATGAAAAGGAACAATACAAAATGCTGAGGGATTATGGTCTTACACTTCTCAAGACTAATCCTGGATCAACATTTGAAATTTGTTGCACTCCCCAACCAGAATCTGATCCAGTATTTGATAAAATATATGTGTGCTTGAATGGATACAAGAATGGTTTCAAAGCTGGATGCCGACCGTTGATTGGATTGGACGGTGCTTTCTTGAAAACTCAATTTGGTGGCCAAATTCTTTCGGCAGTGGGTCAGGATGCCAATCACCATATCTACATCATAGCGTGGGCAATTGTTGGCGTAGAAAACAAGGAGAATTGGAAGTGGTTTCTTGAGTTGCTACACCAGGACCTTGGAGACTATAGGCAACATGGATGGTGCTTTATCTTTGACATGCAGAAGGTATTTTCTAATTCATTAGTATTTTAGAAAAAGGTTCATTGTTATTAATGAGTAGAGATGAAAATTGTAGTTGAAGTTCTATGTTGTTTATTCAGTAGGGAATTGTATGCATTCTTATTGGTGTTTGTGCTGAAATCGTGGACTGTTATGTGTAATTTGTCAAAAGTCAGGGACTGTTATGTGTAATTTATCAAAAGTCAGGGACTTTTATAGTGAGTGTGAATTATAGTCAGGGTCTATTATGGTGAGTGTGAATTATAATTATAGTGAGTGTGAATTATAGTCAGGGACAGATAAGGCAGCTGATTTGGTACTCAGGGTTTATTGCCAGCAATGGAAGAGGTGATGCCACGGGTTCATCACCGCTTTTGTGTTTGGCACTTATGGCAGAATTTTAACAAGCAGTGGAAGGATTTACAACTAAGATCCTTGCTGTGGGAGTGAGCACGAGCCACCACGTATCAAGAGTTCAGAGACAACATGGACAAGATCAAGCGCATCAACCAGGATGCATGGGCATATCTATCACAGTGGGGAGGTGAACACTGGACCAGGAGTCAATTCAGTCACAGGCCTAAATTAGATAGCATATGTAATAATACGTGTGAGGTATTGGTGCACGAAATTGTGATCATCAATGGCGCCATCAACATGGTACGCTCAATTGCAATCTCAACTATTTATCACAACTTCGCACAACTAACCAGCAAGTGTACTGGGTCGTCCAAGTAATAAACCTTACGCGAGTAAGGGTCGATCCCACGGAGATTGTTGGTATGAAGCAAGCTATGGTCATCTTGTAAATCTCAGTCAGGCAGACTCAAATGGTTATGGATGATGAATAAAACATAAAGATAAAGATAGAGATACTTATGTAATTCATTGGTGAGAATTTCAGATAAGCGTATGGAGATTCTTTTGCGTCTGTCACTAACGCCCAGCCTTCAGGAGTTTGAAGCTCGTCACAGTCATTCAATCCTTGAATCCTACTCAGAATACCACAGACAAGGTTTAGACCTTTCGGATTCTCTTGAATGCCGCCATCAATTCTAGCTTATACCACGAAGATTCCGATCAAGGGATCCAAGAGATAAACATTCAAGCCTTGTTTGCTTGTAGAACAGAAGTGGTTGTCAGGCACTCGTTCATAAGTGAGAATGATGATAAGTGTCACATAATCATCACATTCATCATGTTCTTGGGTGCAAATGAATATCTTAGAACAAGAATAAGCCGAATTGAATAGAAGAACAATATTAATTGCATTAATACTCGAGGTACAGCAGAGCTCCACACCTTAATCTATGGAGTGTAGAAACTCCACCGTTGAAAATACATAAGAACAAGGTCTACGCATGGCTGAATGGCCAGCCTCCCAAAGAGGGTTCAATCATAAAAACATGATCAAAAGATTCAAGTGATCAAAAGACCCAAGTGATCAAAAGACATAAATACAATAGCAAAAGGTCCTACTTATAGAGAACTAGTAGC
>NC_029774.3:118586682-118587363 GCF_000817695.3 Arachis duranensis | reverse complement strand
AGAAAATACCTGAAATCACAGAAAAACACACAAACTCATAGTAAAGTCCAGAAAAGTGAATTTTAACTAAAAACTAACTAAAACATACTAAAAACACACTAAAAACAATGCCAAAAAGCGTACAAATTATCCGCTCATCACAACACCAAACTTAAATTGTTGCTTGTCCCCAAACAACTGGAAATCAAATAAGATAAAGAGAAGAGAATATGCAATGAATTCCAAAAACATCTATGAAGATCAGTATTAATAAGATGAGCGGGGCTTTTAGTTTTTCTGCCTCTGAATAGTTTTGGCATCTCACTCTATCCTTTGATATTCAGAATGATTGGCTTCTATAGGAACTCAGAATCCAGATAGTGTTATTGATTCTCCTAGTTAAGTATGATGATTCTTGAACACAGCTACTTTATGAGTCTTGGCCGTGGCCCAAAGCACTCTGTCTTCCAGTATTACCACCGGATACATCCATGCCACAGACACATAATTGGGTGAACCTTTTCAGATTGTGACTCAGCTTTACTAGAGTCCCCAATTAGAGGTGTCCAGGGTTCTTAAGCACACTCTTTTTTCCTTGGATCACAACTTTATAATTTTCTTTTTCTTTTTCTCTTTCTCTCTTTTTTTTCGTTTTTCTCTTTCTTTTTTTTTTTGTATTCACTGCTTTTTCTTGCTTCAAGA
>NC_029774.3:118585907-118586394 GCF_000817695.3 Arachis duranensis | reverse complement strand
ATAACTTTAAGGCATAGACACTAAGACACTAATGATCATAAGACACAAACATGGATAGACATAAGCATGATTTTTCGAAAAGCAGAAAAATAAAGAACAAGGAGATTAAAGAACGGGTCCACCTTAGTGATGGTGGCTTGTTCTTCCTCTTGAAGATCTTATGGAGTGCTTGAGCTCCTCAATGTCTCTTCTTTGTCTTTGTTGCTCCTCTCTCATGATTCTTTGATCTTCTCTAATTTCATGGAGGAGGATGGAATGTTCTTGGTGCTCCACCCTTAGTTGTCTCATGTTGGAACTTAATTCTCCTAGGGAGGTGTTGATTTGCTCCCAATAGTTTTGTGGAGAAAAGTACATCTCTTGAGGCATCTCAGGAATTTCATGATGAGGAATTTCCTCATGTCCATGAGTAGGATCTCTTGTTTTGCATTGAGCTCCTTCCACACAGATATCCATGATGACTTGGTCCAACCTTTGATTAAAGTTGACC
>NC_029774.3:118585533-118585854 GCF_000817695.3 Arachis duranensis | reverse complement strand
GAGGAAAGGCTAACCTTGCCAAGGTAGAGGACTTGTCCGCCACCTTATAAAGTTCTTGGGATATAACCTCTTGAACTTCTACTTCCTCTCCAATCATGATGGCCTGGTCTATAGTAACTTCGGACCGGTTGCTAGTCGGAATGATTGAGCGTTGGATAAACTCCAACCATCCCCTAGCCACGGGTTTGAGGTCATGCCTTCTCAGTTGAACCGGCTTTCCTCTTAAATCTCTCTTCCATTGAGCGCCCTCTTCACAAATGTCTATGAGGACTTGGTCCAACCTTTGATCAAAGTTGACCCTTCTAGTGTAAGGGTGTTCAT
>NC_029774.3:118580030-118583116 GCF_000817695.3 Arachis duranensis | reverse complement strand
ATCTATGAAGATCAGTATTAATTAGATGAGCGGGGCTTTTAGCTTTTTGCCTCTGAATAGTTTTGGCATCTCACTCTATCCTTTGAAATTCAGAATGATTGGCTTCTTTAGGAACTCAGAATCCAGATAGTGTCATTGATTCTCCTAGTTAAGTATGGTGATTCTTGAGCACAGCTACTTATTGAGTCTTGGCCGTGGCCCAAAGCACTCTGTCTTCCAGTATTACCACCGGATACATACATGCCACAGACACATAATTAGGTGAACCTTCTCAGATTGTGACTCAGCTTTGCTAGAGTCCCCAATTAGAGGTGTCCAGGGTTCTTAAGCACACTCTTTTTGCCTTGGATCACAACTTTATTTTTTTCTTTTTCTCTCTTTATTATTTTTTATTTTTTTTCTTTTTTTTTCGTTTTCTTTTCTCCTTCTCTTTTTTTTTGTATTCACTGCTTTTTCTTGCTTCAAGAATCATTTTAATGATTTTTCAGATCCTCAGTAACATGTCTCCTTTTTCATCATTCTTTCAAGAGCTAACATTCATGAACCACAAATTCAAGATATATATGCACTGTTTAAGCATACATTCAGAAAACAAAAAATATTGCCACCACATCAAAATAATTAAACTGTTATAAAATTCAAAATTCATGCAATTCTTTTCTTTTTCAATTAAGAACTTTTTCATTCAAGAAAGGTGATGGATTCATAGGACATTCATAACTTTAAGGCATAGACACTAAGACACTAATGATCACAAGACACAAACATAGCTAAACATAAGCATAATTTTCGAAAAACAGAAAATAAAGAACAAGGAAATTAAAGAACGGGTCCACCTTAGTGATGGCGGCTTGTTCTTCTTCTTGAAGATCCTATGGAGTGTTTGAGCTCTTCAATGTCTCTTCCTTGTCTTTGTTGCTCCTCTTTCATGATTCTTTGTTCTTCTCTAATTTCATGGAGGAGGATAGAATGTTCTTGGTGCTCCACCCTTAGTTGTCCCATGTTGGAACTCAATTCTCCTAGGGAGGTGTTCAATTGCTCCCAATAGTTTTGTGGAGGAAAGTGCATCCCTTGAGGCATCTCAGGGATTTAATGATGAGAGGGGTCTCTTGTTTGCTCCATCCTCTTCTTAGTGATAGGCTTGTCCTCATCAATGGGGATGTCTCCCTCTATGTCAACTCCAACTGAATAACAGAGGTGACAAATGAGATGAGGAAAGGCTAACCTTGCCAAGGTAGAGGACTTGTCCGCCACCTTATAAAGTTCTTGGGATATAACCTCATGAACTTCTATTTCTTCTCCCATCATGATGCTATGAATCATGATAGCCCGGTCTATAGTAACTTCGGACCGGTTGCTAGTGGGAATGATTGAGCGTTGGATAAACTCCAACCATCCCCTAGCCACGGACTTGAGGTCATGCCTTCTCAATTGAACCGGCTTTCCTCTTGAATCTCTCTTCCATTCAGCGCCCTCTTCACAAATGTCTATGAGGACTTGGTCCAACCTTTGATCAAAGTTGACCCTTCTAGTGTAAGGGTGTTCATCTCCTTGCATCATGGGCAAGTTGAATGCCAACCTTACATTTTCTGGACTAAAATCCAAGTATTTCCCCCGAACCATTGTAAGCCAATTCTTTGGGTCCGGGTTCACACTTTGATCATGGTTTTTGGTGATCCATGCATTAGCATAGAACTCTTGAACCATTAAGATTCTAACTTGTTGAATGGGGTTGGTAAGAACTTCCCAACCTCTCCTTCAGATCTCATGTCAGATCTCCGGATATTCACTCTTTTTGAGTTTGAAAGGGACCTCGGGGATCACTTTCTTCAAGGCCACAACTTCATAGAAGTGGTCTTAATGCACCCTTGAGATGAATCTCTCCATCTCCCATGACTCGGAGGTAGAAGCTTTTGCCTTCCCTTTCCTCTTTCTAGAGGTTTCTCCGGCCTTGGATGCCATAAATGGTTATGGAAAAACAAAAAGCAATGCTTTTACCACACCAAACTTAAAAGATTTGCTCGTCTTCGAGCAAAAGAAGAAAGAAGAGAGTAGAAGAAGAAGAAATAGAGGAGATGGAGATGGCTTTGTGGTTCGGCGAAAGGGGGAGAAGTAGTGTTTAGGTTGTGTGAAAATAAAAGAGTGAAGATGGGTTTATATAGGGGTGGAGAGAGAGGTAGGGTTTGGTTATGAGAGGGTGGGTTTGGGAGGGAAAGTGGTTTGAATTTGAATGGTGAGGTAGGTGAGGTTTTATGAAGGATGGATGTGAGTGGTGAAGAGAAAGATGGGATTTGATAGGTGAGGGGTTTTGGGGAAGAGGTGTTGAGGTGATTGGTGAATGGGTGAAGAAGAAGAGAGAGGGTGGTGGGGGATCTGGGGATCCTGTGGGGTCCACAGATCCTGAGGTGTCAAGGAAAAGTCATCCTTGCACCAAGTGGCGAGCAAAAATGCTCTCTGTGCCAATTCTGGCGTTAAACGCCGGGCTGGTGCCCATTTCTGGTGTTAAACGCCAACTTCTTGCCCTTTCCTAGCGTTTAACGCCAGTCTGGTGCCCCTTTCTGGCGTTAAACGCCTAGAATGGTGCCAGACTGGGCGTTAAACGCCCATTTGCTACCCTTACTGGCGTTTAAACGCCAGCAAGGTCTTCCTCCAGGGTGTGCTATTTTTCTTTCTATTTTTCATTCTGTTTTTGCTTTTTGAACTGATTTTGTGACTTCTCATGATCATCAACCTACAGAAAACATAAAATAACAAAGGAAAATAGATAAAATATAACATTGGGTTGCCTCCCAACAAGCGCTTCTTTAATGTCAGTAGCTTGACAGTGGGCTCTCATGGAGCCTCAAAGATACTCAGAGCAATGTTGGAATCTCTCAACACCAAACTTAGAGTTTTAATGTGGGGGTTCAACACCAAACTTAGAATTTGGTTGTGGCCTCCCAACACCAAACTTAGAGTTTGACTGTGGGGGCTCTATTTGACTCTGTTTTGAGAAAAGCTCTTCATGCTTCCTCTCCATGGTGACAGAGGGATATCCTTGAGCCTTAAACACAACGGATTCTTCATTCACTTGAATGATCAATTCT
>NC_029774.3:118579408-118579997 GCF_000817695.3 Arachis duranensis | reverse complement strand
TCTGTCAACATCAATCACAGCCTTTGCTGTGACTAAGAAGGGTCTGCCAAGGATGATGGATTCATCCATGCACTTCCCAGTCTCTAGGACTATGAAATCAGCAAGGATGTAATGGTCTTCAATCTTTACCAGAACATCCTCTACAAGCCCATAAGCTTGTTTTCTTGAATTGTCTGACATCTCTAGTGAGATTCTTGCAGCTTGTACCTCAAAGATCACTAGCTTCTCCATTACAGAGAGAGGCATGAGGTTTATGCTTGACCCTAGGTCACACAAGGCCTTCTTGAAGGTCATGGTGCCTATGGCGCAAGGTATTGAGAACTTCCCAGGATCTTGTCTTTTTGAGGTAATCTCTTCCTAGACAAGTCATCCAGTTCTTTGGTGAGCAAAGGGGGTTCATCCTCCCAAGTCTCATTACTAAATAACTTGTCATTTAGCTTCATGATTGCTCCAAGGCATTTAGCAACTTGCTCTTCAGTGACCTACTCATCCTCTTCAGAGGAAGAATACTCATCAGAGCTCATGAATGGCAGAAGTAAATTCAATGGAATCTCTATGGTCTCAGTGTGAGCCTCAGATTCCCATGGTT